>NW_026519021.1:0-311000 GCF_947347685.1 Pleuronectes platessa
GTTTTTTTATTAATTTGATTTTAATATATTTTTTTGTAAAAATGTTTTAATATTATTTTTATTTATGTGCACAGCAGGATGTGCGCCGCAGGATGTGCGCCCCACAGAATTTGCGCCCTACAGGATGTGCAAGCACATTTTTTTTATTAATTTGATTTAAAAAAAAAATAATTGTAAATTGTTTTTAATATTATTTTTATTTATGTGCGCAGCAGGATGTGCGCCGCAGGATGTGCGCCCCACATAATTTGCGCCCCACAGGATGTGCAAGCACAGTTTTTTTATTAATTTGATTTTTAAAAAAAAATTGTAATTTGTTTTTAATATTATTTTTATTTATGTGTGCAGCTGGATGTGCGCCGCAGGATGTGCGCCCCACAGAATTTGCGCCCCACAGGATGTGCAAGCACAGTTTTTTTATTAATTTGATTTAAATATTTTTTTTTGTGAAAATGTTTTAATATTATTTTTATTTATGATCGCAGCAGGATGTGCGCCCCACATAATTTTCGCCCCACAGGATGTGCAAGCACAGTTTTTTTATTAATTTGATTTAAAAAAAAAAAATTGTAATTTGTTTTTAATATTATTTTTATTTATGTGCGCAGAAGGATGTGCGCCCAACAGAATTTGCGCCCCACAGGATGTGCAAGCACAGTTTTTTTATTAATTTGATTTTTAAAAAAAAAAATGTAATTTGTTTTTAATATTATTTTTATTTATGTGCGCAGCAGGATGTGCGCCACAGGATGTGCGCCCCACAGAATTTGCGCCCCACAGGATGTGCAAGCACAGTATTTTTATTAATTTAATTTTAAAAAAAATAATCGTAAATTGTTTTTAATATTATTTTTATTTATGTGCGCAGCAGGATGTGTGCCGCAGGATGTGCGCCCCACAGAATTTGCGCCCCACAGGATGTGCAAGCACAGTTTTTTTATTAATTTGATTTTAATATATTTTTTTGTAAAAATGTTTTAATATTATTTTTATTCATGTGCGCAGCAGGATGTGCGCCCCACAGGATGTGCAAGGACAGTTTTTTTATTAATTTGATTTTTAAAAAAAAATTGTAATTTGTTTTTAATATTATTTTTATTTATGTGTGCAGCTGGATGTGCGCCGCAGGATGTGCGCCCCACAGAATTTGCGCCCCACAGGATGTGCAAGCACAGTTTTTTTATTAATTTGATTTAAATATTTTTTTTTGTAAAAATGTTTTAATATTATTTTTATTTATGATCGCAGCAGGATGTGCGCCGCAGGATGTGCGCCCCACAGAATTTGCGCCCCACAGGATGTGCAAAGACAGTTTTTTTATTAATTTGATTTAAATATTTTTTTTGTAAAAATGTTTTAATATTATTTTTATTTATGTGCGCAGCAGGATGTGCGCCCCACAGAATTTGCGCCCCACAGGATGTGCAAGCACAGTTTTTTTATTAATTTGATTTAAAAAAAAATGATTGTAAATTGTTTTTAATATTATTTTTATTTATGTGCGCAGCAGGATGTGCGCCGCAGGATGTGAGCCCCACATAATTTGCGCCCCACAGGATGTGCAAGCACAGTTTTTTTATTACTTATATTTAAATATTTTTTTCTGTAAAAATGTTTTAATATTATTTTTATTTATGTTCGCAGCAGGATGTGCGCCGCAGGATGTGCGCCCCACATAATTTGCGCCCCACAGGATGTGCAAGCACAGTTTTTTTATTAATTTGATTTTTAAAAAAAAAAATGTAATTTGTTTTTAATATTATTTTTATTTATGTGCGCAGCAGGATGTGCGCCGCAGGATGTGCGCCCCACAGAATTTGCGCCCCACAGGATGTGCAAGCACAGTTTTTTTATTAATTTGATTTAAATATTTTTTTTTGTAAAAATATTTTAATATTATTTTTATTTCATGTGCGCAGCAGGATGTGCGCTTCAGGATGTGCGCCCCACAGAATTTGCGCCCTACAGGATGTGCAAGCACAGTTTTTTTATTAATTTGATTTAAATATTTTTTTTTGTAAAAATGTTTTAATATTATTATTATTAATGTGCGCAGCTGGATATGCGCCGCATGATGTGCGCCCCACATAATTTGCGCCCCACAGGATGAGCAAGCACAGTTTTTTTATTAATTGTTATAAATATTTTTTTTGTAAAGATGTTTTAATATTATTTTTATCTATGTGCGCATTAGGATGTGCGCCGCATGATGTGCGCCCCACATAATTTGCGCCCCACAGGATGTGCAAGCACAGTTTTTGTATTAATTTGATTTAAATATATTTTTTTGTAAAAATGTTTTAATATTATTTTTATTTATGTGCGCAGCAGGATGTGCGCCCCACAGAATTTGCGCCCCACAGGATGTGCAAGCACAGTATTTTTATTAATTTGATTTTAAAAAAAAAATTGTAAATTGTTTTTAATATTATTTTTATTTATGTGCGCAGCAGGATGTGCGCCACAGGATGTACAAGCACAGTTTTTTTATTAATTTGATTTTAATATATTTTTTTGTAAAAATGTTTTAATATTATTTTTATTTATGTGCGCAGCAGGATGTGCGCCACAGGATGTGCGCCCCACAGAATTTGCGCCCCACAGGATGTGCAAGCACAGTATTTTTATTAATTTAATTTTAAAAAAAATAATCGTAAATTGTTTTTAATATTATTTTTATTTATGTGCGCAGCAGGATGTGTGCCGCAGGATGTGCGCCCCACAGAATTTGCGCCCCACAGGATGTGCAAGCACAGTTTTTTTATTAATTTGATTTTAATATATTTTTTTGTAAAAATGTTTTAATATTATTTTTATTTATGTGCGCAGCAGGATGTGCGCCGCATGATGTGGGCCCCACATAATATTCGCCCCACAGGATGTGCAAGCACAGTTTTTTTATTAATTTGATTTAAAAAAAAAAAAATGTAAATTTGTTTCAATATTATTTTTATTTATGTGCGCAGCAGGATGTGTGCCGCAGGATGTGCACCCCACAGAATTTCCGCCCCACAGGATGTACAAGCACAGTTTTTTTATTAATTTGATTTTAATATATTTTTTTGTAAAAATGTTTTAATATTATTTTTATTTATGTGCACAGCAGGATGTGCGCCGCAGGATGTGCGCCCCACAGAATTTGCGCCCTACAGGATGTGCAAGCACATTTTTTTTATTAATTAAATTTAAAAAAAAAATAATTGTAAATTGTTTTTAATATTATTTTTATTTATGTGTGCAGCTGGATGTGCGCCGCAGGATGTGCGCCCCACAGAATTTGCGCCCCACAGGATGTGCAAGCACAGTTTTTTTATTAATTTGATTTAAATATTTTTTTTTGTAAAAATGTTTTAATATTATTTTTATTTATGATCGCAGCAGGATGTGCGCCGCATGATGTGTGCCCCACAGAATTTGCGCCCCACAGGATGTGCAAAGACAGTTTTTTTATTAATTTGATTTAAATATTTTTTTTGTAAAAATGTTTTAATATTATTTTTATTTATGTGCGCAGCAGGATGTGCGCCCCACAGAATTTGCGCCCCACAGGATGTGCAAGCACAGTTTTTTTATTAATTTGATTTAAAAAAAAATAATTGTAAATTGTTTTTAATATTATTTTTATTTATGTGCGCAGCAGGATGTGCGCCGCAGGATGTGCGCCCCACATAATTTTCACCCCACAGGATGTACAAGCACAGTTTTTTTATTAATTTGATTTTAATATATTTTTTTGTAAAAATGTTTTAATATTATTTTTATTTATGTGCGCAGCAGGATGTGCGCCACAGGATGTGCGCCCCACAGAATTTGCGCCCCACAGGATGTGCAAGCACAGTATTTTTATTAATTTAATTTTAAAAAAAATAATCGTAAATTGTTTTTAATATTATTTTTATTTATGTGCGCAGCAGGATGTGTGCCGCAGGATGTGCGCCCCACAGAATTTGCGCCCCACAGGATGTGCAAGCACAGTTTTTTTATTAATTTGATTTTAATATATTTTTTTGTAAAAATGTTTTAATATTATTTTTATTTATGTGCGCAGCAGGATGTGCGCCGCATGATGTGGGCCCCACATAATTTTCGCCCCACAGGATGTGCAAGCACAGTTTTTTTATTAATTTGATTTAAAAAAAAAAAAATGTAAATTTGTTTCAATATTATTTTTATTTATGTGCGCAGCAGGATGTGTGCCGCAGGATGTGCGCCCCACAGAATTTGCGCCCCACAGGATGTGCAAGCACAGTTTTTTTATCAATTTGATTTTAAAAAAAAAAATTGTAAATTTGTTTCAATATTATTTTTATTTATGTGCGCAGCAGGATGTGTGCCGCAGGATGTGCGCCCCACAGAATTTGCGCCCCACAGGATGTGCAAGCACAGTTTTTTTATTAATTTGATTTAAATATTTTTTTTTGTAAAAATGTTTTAATATTATTATTATTAATGTGCGCAGCAGGATGTGCGCCACAGGATGTGCGCCCCACAGAATTTGCGCCCCACAGGATGTGCAAGCACAGTATTTTTATTAATTTAATTTAAAAAAAAAAATTGTAAATTGTTTTTAATATTATTTTTATTCATGTGCGCAGCAGGATGTGCGCCGCAGGATGTACAAGCACAGTTTTTTTATTAATTTGATTTTAATATATTTTTTTGTAAAAATATTTTAATATTATTTTATTTTATGTGCGCAGCAGGATGTGCGCTTCAGGATGTGCGCCCCACAGAATTTGCGCCCTACATGATGTGCAAGCACAGTTTTTTTATTAATTTGATTTAAATATTTTTTTTTGTAAAAATGTTTTAATATTATTATTATTAATGTGCGCAGCTGGATGTGCGCCGCATGATGTGCGCCCCACATAATTTGCGCCCCACAGGATGAGCAAGCACAGTTTTTTTATTAATTTGATTTAAATATTTTTTTCTGTAAAAATGTTTTAATATTATTTTTATTTATGTGCGCAGCAGGATGTGCGCCGCAGGATGTGCGCCCCACAGAATTTGCGCCCCACTGGATGTGCAAGGACAGTTTTTTTATTAATTTGATTTAAAAAAAAAAATTGTAATTTGTTTTTAATATTATTTTTATTTATTTGCGCAGCAGGATGTGCCTCGCAGGATGTGCGCCCCACAGAATTTGCGCCCCACAGGATGTGCAACCACAGTTTTTTATTAATTTGATTTAAATATTTTTTTCTGTAAAAATGTTATAATATTATTTTTATTTATGTGCGCAGCAAGATGTGCGCCGCAAGATGTGCGCCCCACATAATTTGCGCCCCACAGGATGTGCAAGCACAGTTTTTGTATTAATTTGATTTAAATATATTTTTTTGTAAAAATGTTTTAATATTATTTTTATTTATGTGCGCAGCAGGATGTGCGCCGCAGGATGTGCGCCCCACATAATTTGCGCCCCACAGGATGTGCAAGCAAGGTTTTTTATTAGTTATATTTAAATATTTTTTTTTGTAAAAATGTTTTAATATTATTTTTATCTATGTGCGCAGCAGGTTGTGCGCAGCAGGATGTGCGCCCCACAGAATTTGCGCCCCACATTATGTGCAAGGACAGTTTTTTTATTAATTTGATTTAAATATTTTTTTTTGTAAAAATATTTTAATATTATTTTTATTTTATGTGCGCAGCAGGATGTGCGCTTCAGGATGTGCGCCCCACAGAATTTGCGCCCTACAGGATGTGCAAGCACAGTTTTTTTATTAATTTGATTTAAATATTTTTTTTTGTAAAAATGTTTTAATATTATTATTATTAATGTGCGCAGCTGGATGTGCGCCGCATGATGTGCGCCCCACATAATTTGCGCCCCACAGGATGAGCAAGCACAGTTTTTTTATTAATTGTTTTAAATATTTTTTTTGTAAAGATGTTTTAATATTATTTTTATTTATGTGCACAGCAGGATGTGCGCCGCAGGATGTGCGCCCCACAGAATTTGCGCCCTACAGGATGTGCAAGCACATTTTTTTTATTAATTTGATTTAAAAAAAAAATAATTGTAAATTGTTTTTAATATTATTTTTATTTATGTGCGCAGCAGGATGTGCGCCGCAGGATGTGCGCCCCACATAATTTGCGCCCCACAGGATGTGCAAGCACAGTTTTTTTATTAATTTGATTTAAATATTTTTTTTTGTAAAAATGTTTTAATATTATTTTTATTTATGTGCGCAGCAGGATGTGCGCCGCAGGATGTGCGCCCCACAGAATTTGCGCCCCACAGGATGTGCAAGGACAGTTTTTTTATTAATTTGATTTTTAAAAAAAAATTGTAATTTGTTTTTAATATTATTTTTATTTATGTGTGCAGCTGGATGTGCGCCGCAGGATGTGCGCCCCACAGAATTTGCGCCCCACAGGATGTGCAAGCACAGTTTTTTTATTAATTTGATTTAAATATTTTTTTTTGTAAAAATGTTTTAATATTATTTTTATTTATGATCGCAGCAGGATGTGCGCCGCAGGATGTGTGCCCCACAGAATTTGCGCCCCACAGGATGTGCAAAGACAGTTTTTTTATTAATTTGATTTAAATATTTTTTTTGTAAAAATGTTTTAATATTATTTTTATTTATGTGCGCAGCAGGATGTGCGCCCCACAGAATTTGCGCCCCACAGGATGTGCAAGCACAGTTTTTTTATTAATTTGATTTAAAAAAAAAAAATTGTAAATTTGTTTCAATATTATTTTTATTTATGTGTGCCGCAGGATGTGCGCCCCACAGAATTTGCGCCCCACAGGATGTGCAAGGACAGTTTTTTTATTAATTTGATTTTTAAAAACAAATTGTAATTTGTTTTTAATATTATTTTTATTTATGTGCGCAGCAGGATGTGTGCCGCAGGATGTGCGCCCCACAGAATTTGCGCCCCACAGGATGTGCAAGGACAGTTTTTTTATTAATTTGATTTAAAAAAAAAAAAATTGTAATTTGTTTTTAATATTATTTGTATTTATGTGCGCAGCAGGATGTGCACCGCTTGATGTGCGCCCCACATAATTTGCGCCCCACAGGATGTGCAAGCACAGTTTTTTTATCAATTTGATTTAAAAAAAAAAAATTGTAAATTTGTTTCAATATTATTTTTATTTATGTGCGCAGCAGGATGTGTGCCGCAGGGTGTGCGCCCCACAGAATTTGCGCCCCACAGGATGTGCAAGCACAGTTTTTTTATTAATTTGATTTTAATATATTTTTTTGTAAAAATGTTTTAATATTATTTTTATTTATGTGCGCCGCATGATGTGCGCCCCACAGAATTTGCGCCCCACAGGATGTGCAAGCACAGTTTTTTTATTAATTTGATTTAAAAAAAAAAAAATGTAATTTGTTTTTAATATTATTTTTATTTATGTGCGCAGCAGGATGTGCGCTTCAGGATGTGCGCCCCACAGAATTTGCGCCCTACAGGATGTGCAAGCACAGTTTTTTTATTAATTTGATTTAAATATTTTTTTTTGTAAAAATGTTTTAATATTATTATTATTAATGTGCGCAGCTGGATGTGCGCCGCATGATGTGCGCCCCACATAATTTGCGCCCCACAGGATGAGCAAGCACAGTTTTTTTATTAATTGTTTTAAATATTTTTTTTGTAAAGATGTTTTAATATTATTTTTATCTATGTGCGCAGCAGGATGTGCGCCGCAGTCTGTGCGCCCCACATAATTTGCGCCCCACAGGATGTGCAAGCACAGTATTTTTATTAATTTAATTTTAAAAAAAATAATCGTAAATTGTTTTTAATATTATTTTTATTTATGTGTGCAGCTGGATGTGCGCCGCAGGATGTGCGCCCCACAGAATTTGCGCCCCACAGGATGTGCAAAGACAGTTTTTTTATTAACTTGATTTAAATATTTTTTTTGTAAAAATGTTTTAATATTATTTTTATTTATGTGCGCAGCAGGATGTGCGCCCCACATAATTTTCGCCCCACAGGATGTGCAAGCACAGTTTTTTTATTAATTTGATTTAAAAAAAAAAAATTGTAAATTTGTTTCAATATTATTTTTATTTATGTGTGCCGCAGGATGTGCGCCCCACAGAATTTGCGCCCCACAGGATGTGCAAGCACAGTTTTTTTATTAATTTGATTTAAAAAAAAAAAAATGTAATTTGTTTCAATATTATTTTTATTTATGTGCGCAGCAGGATGTGCGCCGCAGGATGTACAAGCACAGTTTTTTTATTAATTTGATTTTAATATATTTTTTTGTAAAAATGTTTTAATATTATTTTTATTTATGTGCGCAGCAGGATGTGCGCCACAGGATGTGCGCCCCACAGAATTTGCGCCCCACAGGATGTGCAAGCACAGTATTTTTATTAATTTAATTTAAAAAAAAATAATCGTAAATTGTTTTTAATATTATTTTTATTTATGTGCGCAGCAGGATGTGCGCCGCAGGATGTGCGCCCCACAGAATTTGCGCCCCACAGGATGTGCAAGCACAGTTTTTTTATTAATTTGATTTAAATATTTTTTTTTGTAAAAATATTTTAATATTATTTTTATTTTATGTGCGCAGCAGGATGTGCGCTTCAGGATGTGCGCCCCACAGAATTTGCGCCCTACAGGATGTGCAAGCACAGTTTTTTTATTAATTTGATTTAAAAAATTTTTTTTGTAAAAATGTTTTAATATTATTATTATTAATGTGCGCAGCTGGATGTGCGCCGCATGATGTGCGCCCCACATAATTTGCGCCCCACAGGATGAGCAAGCACAGTTTTTTTATTAATTTGATTTAAAAAAAAAAAATTGTAATTTGTTTTTAATATTATTTTTATTTATGTGCGCAGCAGGATGTGTGCCGCAGGATGTGCGCCCCACAGAATTTGCGCCCCACAGGATGTGCAAGCACAGTTTTTTTATTAATTTGATTTTAATATATTTTTTTGTAAAAATGTTTTAATATTATTTTTATTTATGTGCGCCGCATGATGTGCGCCCCACATAATTTTCGCCCCACAGGATGTGCAAGCACAGTTTTTTTATTAATTTGATTTAAAAAAAAAAAATTGTAATTTGTTTTTAATATTATTTTTATTTATGTGCGCAGAAGGATGTGCGCCGCAGGATGTGCGCCCCACAGAATTTGCGCCCCACAGGATGTGCAAGCACAGTTTTTTTATTAATTTGATTTTAAAAAAAAAAAATGTAATTTGTTTTTAATATTATTTTTATTTATGTGCGCAGCAGGATGTGCGCCGCAGGATGTGCGCCCCACAGAATTTGCGCCCCACAGGATGTGCAAGCACAGTTTTTTTATTAATTTGATTTAAATATTTTTTTTTGTAAAAATGTTTTAATATTATTATTATTAATGTGCGCAGCTGGATGTGCGCCGCATGATGTGCGCCCCACATAATTTGCGCCCCACAGGATGAGCAAGCACAGTTTTTTTATTAATTGTTTTAAATATTTTTTTTGTAAAGATGTTTTAATATTATTTTTATCTATGTGCGCATTAGGATGTGCGCCGCATGATGTGCGCCCCACATAATTTGCGCCCCACAGGATGTGCAAGCACAGTTTTTGTATTAATTTGATTTAAATATATTTTTTTGTAAAAATGTTTTAATATTATTTTTATTTATGTGCGCAGCAGGATGTGCGCCCCACAGAATTTGCGCCCCACAGGATGTGCAAGCACAGTTTTTTTATTAATTTGATTTAAATATTTTTTTTTGTAAAAATGTTTTAATATTATTTTTATTTATGTGCGCAGCAGGATGTGTGCCGCAGGATGTGCACCCCACAGAATTTGCGCCCCACAGGATGTACAAGCACAGTTTTTTTATTAATTTGATTTTAATATATTTTTTTGTAAAAATGTTTTAATATTATTTTTATTTATGTGCACAGCAGGATGTGCGCCGCAGGATGTGCGCCCCACAGAATTTGCGCCCCACAGGATGTGCAAGCACAGTTTTTTTATTAATTTGATTTAAAAAAAAAAAAATGTAATTTGTTTTTAATATTATTTTTATTTATGTGCGCAGCAGGATGTGCGCCGCAGGATGTGCGCCCCACAGAATTTGCGCCCCACAGGATGTGCAAGCACAGTTTTTTTATTAATTTGATTTAAAAAAAAAAAACTTGTAAATTTGTTTCAATTTAATTTTTATTTATGTGCGCAGCAGGATGTGTGCCGCAGGATGTGCGCCCCACAGAATTTGCGCCCCACAGGATGTGCAAGCACAGTTTTTTTATTAATTTGATTTAAATATTTTTTTTTGTAAAAATGTTTTAATATTATTTTTATTTATGTGCGCAGCAGGATGTGCGCCGCAGGATGTGCGCCCCACAGAATTTGCGCCCCACAGGATGTGCATGCACAGTTTTTTTATTAATTTGATTTAAATATTTTTTTTTGTAAAAATGTTTTAATATTATTTTTATTCATGTGCGCAGCAGGATTTGCGCAGCAGGATGTACGCCCCACAGAATTTGCGCCCCACAGGATGTGCAAGCACAGTTTTTTTATTAATTTGATTTAAAAAAAAAAATTGTAAATTGTTTTTAATATTATTTTTATTTATGTGCGCAGCAGGATGTGCGCCGCAGGATGTGCGCCCCACAGAATTTGCGCCCCACAGGATGTGCAAGCACAGTTTTTTTATTAATTTGATTTAAAAAAAAAAAATTGTAATTTGTTTTTAATATTATTTTTATTTATGTGCGCATTAGGATGTGCGCCCCACAGAATTTGCGTCCCACAGGATGTGCAAGCACAGTTTTTTTATTAATTTGATTTAAATATTTTTTTTGTAAAAATGTTTTAATATTATTTTTATTTATGTGCACAGCAGGATGTGCGCCCCAAAGGATGTGCAAGGACAGTTTTTTTATTAATTTGATTTTAAAAAAAAATTTGTAATTTGTTTTTAATATTATTTTTATTTATGTGCGCAGCAGGATGTGCGCCGCAGGATGTGCGCCCCACAGAATTTGCGCCCCACAGGATGTGCAAGCACAGTTTTTTTATTAATTTGATTTAAATATTTTTTTTTGTAAAAACGTTTTAACATTATTTTTATTTATATGCGCCGCAGGATGTGCGCCCCACAGAATTTGCGCCCCACAGGATGTGCAAGCACAGTTTTTTTATTAATTTGATTTAAATATTTTTTTTTGTAAAAATGTTTTAATATTATTTTTATTTATGTGCGCAGCAGGATGTGCGCCGCAGGATGTGCGCCCCACAGAATTTGCGCCCCACAGGATGTGCAAGGACAGTTTTTTTATTAATTTGATTTAAAAAAAAAATTGTAATTTTTTTTTAATATTATTTTTATTTATGTGCGCAGCAGGATGTGCGCCGCAGGATGTGCGCCCCACAGAATTTGCGCCCCACAGGATGTGCAAGCACAGTTTTTTTATTAATTTGATTTAAATATTTTTTTTTGTAAAAACGTTTTAACATTATTTTTATTTATATGCGCCGCAGGATGTGCGCCCCACAGAATTTGCGCCCCACAGGATGTGCAAGCACAGTTTTTTTATTAATTTGATTTAAATATTTTTTTTTGTAAAAATGTTTTAATATTATTTTTATTTATGTGCGCAGCAGGATGTGCGCCGCAGGATGTGTGCCCCACAGAATTTGCGCCCCACAGGATGTGCAAGGACAGTTTTTTTATTAATTTGATTTAAAAAAAAAATTGTAATTTTTTTTTAATATTATTTTTATTTATGTGCGCAGCAGGATGTGCGCCGCAGGATGTGCGCCCCACAGAATTTGCGCCCCACAGGATGTGCAAGCACAGTTTTTTTATTAATTTGATTTAAATATTTTTTTTTGTAAAAACGTTTTAACATTATTTTTATTTATATGCGCCGCAGGATGTGCGCCCCACAGAATTTGCGCCCCACAGGATGTGCAAGGACGGTTTTTTTATTAATTTGATTTAAAAAAAAAAATTGTAATTTGTTTTTAATATTATTTTTATTTATGTGCGCAGCAGGATGTGCGCCGCAGGATGTGCGCCCCACAGAATTTGCGCCCACAGGATGTGCAAGGACAGTTTTTTTATTAATTTGAGTTAAAAAAAAAAATTGTAATTTGTTTTTAATATTATTTTTATTTATGGGCGCAGCAGGATGTGCGCCGCAGGATGTGCGCCCCACAGAATTTGCGCCCCACAGGATGTGCAAGCACAGTTTTTTTATTAATTTGATTTAAATATTTTTTTTTGTAAAAATGTTTTAATATTATTTTTATTTCATGTGCGCAGCAGGATGTGCGCTTCAGGATGTGCGCCCCACAGAATTTGCGCCCTACAGGATGTGCAAGCACAAATTTTTTTTATTAATTTAATTTAAATATTTTTTTTTGTAAAAATGTTTTAATATTATTTTTATTTATGTGCGCAGCAGGATGTGCGCTGCAGGATGTGCGCCCCACAGAATTTGCGCCCCACAGGATGTGCAAGCACAGTTTTTTTATTAATTTTATTTAAAAAAAGAAAATTGTAAAAAAAATTTAATATTATTTTTATTATTTTGCCCAGCTGGATGTGCGCTGAAGGATGTGCGCCCCACAGAATTTGCGCCCCACAGGATGTGCAAGGACAGTTTTTTTATTAATTTGATTTAAATATTTTTTTTATAAAAATGTTTTAATATTATTTTTATTTATGTGCGCAGCAGGATGTGCGCCGCAGGATGTGCGCCCCACAGAATTTGCGCCCCACAAGATGTGCAAGGACAGCTTTTTTTATTAATTTGATTTAAAAAGAATTTTTTTGTAAAAATGTTTTAATATTATTTTTATTTATGTGCGCAGCAGGATGTGCGCCGCAGGATGTGCGCCGCAGGATGTGCGCCCCACAGGATGTGCAAGCACAGTTTTTTTATTAATTTGATTTTAAAAAAAATTTTTGTAAAAATGTTTTAATATTATTTTGATTTATGTGCGCAGCAGGATGTGCGCTGGTGGATGTGCGCCCCACATAATTTGCGCCCCACAGGATGTGCAAGCACAGTTTTTTTATTAATTTGATTTAAAAAAAAAAATTTGTAGTTTGTTTTTAATATTATTTTTACTTATGTGCGCAGCAGGATGTGTGCTGCAGGATGTGCGCCCCACAGAATTTGTCCCCCACAGGATGTGCAAGCACAGTTTTTTTATTAATTTGATTTAAATATTTTTTTTTGTAAAGATGTTTTAATATTATTTTTATTTATGTGCGCAGCAGGATGTGCGCCCCACAGAATTTGCGCCCCACAGGATGTGCAAGCACAGTTTTTTTATTAATTTGATTTAAAAAAAAATTTTGTAAAAATGTTTTAATATTGTTTTTATTTATGTGCGCAGCAGGATGTGCGCTGGTGGATGTGCGCCCCACATAATTTGCGCCCCACAGGATGTGCAAGCACAGTTTTTTTATTAATTTGATTTAAAAAAAAAAATTGTAATTTGTTTTTAATATTATTTTTATTTATGTGCGCAGCAGGATGTGTGCTGCAGGATGTGCGCCCACAGAATTTTTCCCCCACAGGATGTGCAAGCACAGTTTTTTTATTCATTTGATTTAAATATTTTTTTTTTGTAAAAATGTTTTAATATTATTTTTATTTATGTGCGCAGCAGGATGTGCGCCGCAGGATGTGCGCCCCACAGGATGTGCAAGAACAGTTTTTTTATTAATTTGATTTAAAAAAAAAAAAATTGTAAATTTGTTTTAATATTATTTTTATTAATGTGCGCAGCTGGATGTGCGCCGCAGGATGTGCGCCCCACATAATTTGCGCCCCAAAGGATGTGCAAGCACAGTTTTTTTATTAATTTGATTTAAATTTTTTTTTTGTAAAAATGTTTTAATATTATTTTTATTTATGTGCGCAGCAGGATGTGCGCCGCAGAATGTGCGCCCCACAGAATTTGCGCCCCACAGGATGTGCAAGCACAGTTTTTTTATTAACTTGATTTTAAAAAAAAAACTTATAAATTTGTTTTAATATTATTTTTATTAATGTGCGCAGCTGGATGTGCGCCGCAGGATGTGCGCCCCACAGAATTTGCGCCCCACAGGATGAGCAAGCACAGTTTTTTTATTAATTTGATTTAAATATTTTTTTTTTGTAAAAATGTTTTAATATTATTTTTATTTATGTGCGCAGCAGGATGTGCGCTGCAGGATGTGCGCCCCACAGGATGTGCAAGCACAGTTTTTTTATTAATTTAATTTAAATATTTTTTTTGTAAAAATGTTTTAATATTATTTTTATTTATGTGCGCAGCAGGATGTGCGGCAGGATGTGCGCCCCACATAATTTGCGCCCCACAGGATGTGCAAGCACAGTTTTTTTATTAATTTGATTTAAATATTTTTTTTTTGTAAAAATGTTTTAATATTATTTTTATTTATGTGCTCAGCAGGATGTGCGCTGCAGGATGTGCTCCCCACATAATTTGCGCCCCACAGGATGTGCAAGCACAGTTATTTGTGCAGGCACCACTAGGCAGTGCATTGCATGGCGCAACGCGCAAAAAAATTGCGATAACGTTGCCAAAAACGTACAATGGGAACACTGAAAATCAATGTTTTTAGACCGTTTTTTTTGTCACCAAAACTGCTCTCAAATCCCCAAACGGAGGTCCTCAGACATGATTTTTATATATTTGAGGTGGTGAGATTGTTTCCTTCGCAGACATGTCACTCTCAAATCTCTCGGACCTGTGCTTATATCCGCATCGAAAAATCGAGGAATTATTTCCGGATCGATCTCTCATTGGAGCCCCATGTTAATTCTGAAGATTTTTCTGAAAAGATTAAAACTGAAAAATAAAACGTAAATCGCTCCCACGGCCCCATTTCTCAGCTCTCATGAATAAAAAATATATCTGGTTGCAGTGTAAACTATTGTGATTCTCAAAATGTTTTCATTTTCCAGGACTTATAGTTTTTGAGTAGGAAGTATTTGTTTGATGACGGTGCTAGAGTGTGAAAAAATGTCTCTCTCATTAAAACTAATGAAAATCTTAGGAGGAGAATTTATGAAATGAGAAGTACGTTTCTAAACTGCTCGTACAGCCTCATTTTTTGGCTCTAATCAATAATATAGATATGTCCTCGTTCATCCAAGCCTTGTGTTTCTAACGGTGTTTTAATTTCTCAGATAGGAGTTTCAGATTTTCAATTAGAGCATTTTGTTCGGGACCTTCTCCTCAGGTCTGATGTCTGCCTCTCTCACGACAAACCTGCTGTAATCAGGGAGTCACACACGCAGAGGGAGGGGGGCCAAAAGGGACACTGAGATCTATTTTTAGACTGCACAGGTGGTAATCATCACTGCAGGTAGTTCAGTCTGTAGAGCAGAGGGACAATAACACAGAGGTGGAGATTTCAAGTCTCAGTGTGGGTAAGACACAAACATTGAATTTTTTTCTTTGTCTTTCAAGGGGGAACTGTTGAATTCTTTAAATAATCAACTGTCAATGATATCTAAAGTCAATGTGATTGGATTAGTGGGTTGAGCCGCTGACTCAGTGATCCACTGGTTGTGAGTCTAAACCATCAGAAGCCAAAAATTACTTTTGAACAAATATATTAATATATCTGGTTGTAGTGTCAAGCCTTGTGGTTCTCAAAATGTGTTCATTTTCCAGATAGGACTTATCGTTTTTGAGTAACAAGTATTTGTTTGATGACTGATGATAGCAAAAGGAGGAGATTTATGAAATGAGAACTACGTTTCTAAACTGCTTGCATGGCTTCATTGTTTGGCTCTAAATAATGATATAGATATGTACTTATCCGTCCAAGTGTTGTGGTTCTCAGGGTGTTTTCATTTCACGGATAGGAGTTATAGATTTTCAATTAGAGCATTTTGTTTGGGACCTTCTCCTCAGGTCCAATCTGTCACTCTGTGTCACAGGTGCGTCGTTAGTGAAGTCACACACGCTGAGGAGGGGGGCCAGAGGGGGAAAGGAGACAGTGAGATCTATTTACAAACTACTTCAAAGGTGTTAATCAACACAGGTGGTTCAGTGGGTAGAGCAGAGGGGCAGTGACCCAGAGGTGAAGATATCAAGTCCAGGTGAGGGCAGGTCTAACATTGTTTTTCAGAAGGGGACTATTGAACTCTTTAAATATACAACCCTCAATGATTTGAACTACGATGTGATTGGCTCTTCATCCGATTCCTGTTTTAGTGTGAATGAAGTGATAGGGATAGCGCCACCTAGTGGTCTGTGTGAAAATGAAGTTTTAGCAATCGACCCCAAAATTCTGTCACATGATCTGAGTCAACACCTGATGAAGTCAAGACTATTACTGCATACACACTAATAGTGATAGCGCCACCTAGTGGTCAAGGTGAAAATTAAGTTTTAGCAATCTGCCACAAATTGGACACACTTCATCAGATTCCTGACCTAAAGAGACCTATGAGTGTGTATGCAGTCCAATTTTCAATTAGAGCATTTTGTTCGGGACCTTCTCCTCAGGTCTGATGTCTGCCTCTCTCACGACAAACCTGCTGTAATCAGGGAGTCACACACGCAGAGGGAGGGGGGCCAAAAGGGACACTGAGATCTATTTTTAGACTGCACAGGTGGTAATCAGCACTGCAGGTAGTTCAGTCTGTAGAGCAGAGGGACAATAACACAGAGGTGGAGATTTCAAGTCTCAGTGTGGGTAAGACACAAACATTGAATTTTTTTCTTTGTCTTTCAAGGGGGAACTGTTGAATTCTTTAAATAATCAACTGTCAATGATATCTAAAGTCAATGTGATTGGATTAGTGGGTTGAGCCGCTGACTCAGTGATCCACTGGTTGTGAGTCTAAACCATCAGAAGCCAAAAATTACTTTTGGACAAATATATTAATATATCTGGTTGTAGTGTCAAGCCTTGTGGTTCTCAAAATGTGTTCATTTTCCAGATAGGACTTATCGTTTTTGAGTAACAAGTATTTGTTTGATGACTGATGATAGCAAAAGGAGGAGATTTATGAAATGAGAACTACGTTTCTAAACTGCTTGCATGGCTTCATTGTTTGGCTCTAAATAATGATATAGATATGTACTTATCCGTCCAAGTGTTGTGGTTCTCAGGGTGTTTTCATTTCACGGATAGGAGTTATAGATTTTCAATTGGAGCATTTTGTTTGGGACCTTCTCCTCAGGTCCAATCTGTCACTCTGTGTCACAGGTGCGTCGTTAGTGAAGTCACACACGCTGAGGAGGGGGGCCAGAGGGGGAAAGGAGACAGTGAGATCTATTTACAAACTACTTCAAAGGTGTTAATCAACACAGGTGGTTCAGTGGGTAGAGCATAGGGGCAGTGACCCAGAGGTGACGATATCAAGTCCAGGTGAGGGCAGGTCTAACATTGTTTTTCAGAAGGGGACTATTGAACTCTTTAAATATACAACCCTCAATGATTTGAACTACGATGTGATTGGCTCTTCATCCGATTCCTGTTTTAGTGTGAATGAAGTGATAGGGATAGCGTCACCTAGTGGTCTGTGTGAAAATGAAGTTTTAGCAATCGACCCCAAAATTCTGTCACATGATCTGAGTCAACACCTGATGAAGTCAAGACTATTACTGCATACACACTAATAGTGATAGCGCCACCTAGTGGTCAAGGTGAAAATTAAGTTTTAGCAATCTGCCACAAATTGGACACACTTCATCAGATTCCTGACCTGAAGAGACCTATGAGTGTGTATGCAGTCCAATTTTCAATTAGAGCATTTTGTTCGGGACCTTCTCCTCAGGTCTGATGTCTGCCTCTCTCATGACAGACCTGCTGTAATCAGTGACTCACACACGCAGAGGGAGGGGGGCCAAAAGGGACAGTGATATCTATTTTTAGACTTCACAGGTGGTAATCATCACTGCAGGTAGTTTATTCAGTAGAGAAGAGGGACAGTAACACAGAGGTGGAGGTTTCAAGTCTCAGTGTGGGTAAGACACAAACATTGAATTTTTTCGTTGCCTTTCAGGGGGGAACTGTTGAATTCTTTAAATAATCAACTGTCAATGATATCTAAAGTCAATGTGATTGGATTAGTGGGTCTGCCGCTGACTCAGTGATCCGCTGGTTGTGAGTTCAAAACCAATAGAGGCCAAAAATTACTTCTGAATAAATATATTAATATATATATGTACTTGTTCGTCCAAGCCTTGTGTTTCTCACGGTGTTTTCATTTCATGGACTGGCATTATAGATTTTGAATTAGAGCATTTTGTTCCGGACCATCTCCTCAGGTCCTCTGTGTCACAGGTGCGTCGTTAGTGAAGATACACACGCTGAGGAGGGGGGCCAGAGGGGTAGATGGGGACAGGAAGATGTTTATAGTAGCCATTTCAAAGATGTTGCTCCACATAATAGGTAGGCTAGTGGTCACAGAAGAGGGTTAGTAAGTCAGAGGTTGAGGGTTCAAGTCCCACTGATGGCAGAATTTTAAGATTTGTCATTTTCTGTGTCTTTCAGAAGGGGAACTTTAAACTCTTTGAATATACAATTGTCATTGATGTTTAGTCAATTCAATTGGATCAGTGGGTTGAGCTGCTGACTCAATGATCCACTGGTTGTGAGTTCAAAACCAATAGCAACCAAAAATTGCTTTTGAACAAATATATTAATGTGTATGCAGTGATAGTGATAGCGCCACCTAGTGGTCGGTGGGGAAATTAAGTTTGAGCAATCGGACCCAAATCGCACACACCTCATCAGATTCCAGACCTGAACAGATATATTCGTGTGTATTTATTGATAGTGATAGCGACATCTAGGGGTTGGTCTGAAAATGAAGTTTGAGCAATTGGCCCCAAATTGGACACACCTCATCAGATGCCAGACCTGAACAGATATATTAGGGTGTATTCATTGATAGGGATAGCGCCACCTAGTGGTCAGGGTGAAAATTAAGTTTTTACGAATCAACCCCAAAATTCTGTCACATGATCAGAGTCAACATCTGATCAAGGCAAGACTATGACTGCATACACACTAACAGTGATAGTGCCACCTAGTGGTCAGTTTGAAAATGAACTATGAACAATCGACCCCAAAATTCTGTCAAATGATCAGAGCCCTGACCTGAAGAGACCTATGAGTGTATGCAGTGTTAGTGATAGTGCCCCCTACTGATCAAGTCGCTCTCTCTTTCTTAAACCAGTCGCTCTCTCTCTTTTTCTCTCTGGGTCTCTCTCTGAAACTGGTACATTTTCTCTCTCTCTCTCTTGGTCTGTCTCTCTCTCTTAAAGCAGCCACTCTGTCTCTCTTCCCCAAAAAAACAAAAGTCTCTTTTCGACCCGGACGCAGAAGGCACCCATTCGAAATTTCTCGGCAGGAGGAATTTTCTAGTTATTCTTACTTCTTCCGCCTAAAAGTTTGGGACGCTTCTCCTCCTACAAAGTTTGTCGCACATTCACGAGACCCACAAATAAACCTGCGGAATTACGTCGAATCGTGTGCTATTATTCAAATTTTCAATTCGTCCACCGGTTCGCACAAAAATCGCGATAATGTGGCCGAAAAGTACAATGGGGGTCAAGCTCTCTCTACCAAAAGAGCGAGAGGCTGAAAATCAGCGTTTTTAGACCCTTTTTTCGTCACTAAAACTGCTCTCAAATCCCCAAAACGGAGGTCCTCAGACACATGATTTTTAGATATTTGAGGTGGTGAGATTGTTTCCTTCGCAGACATGTCACTCTCAAATCTCTCGGACCTGTGCTTATATCCGCATAGAAAAATCGAGGAATTATTTCCGGATCCTTCTCCCATTGGAGCCCCATTTTAATTCTGAAGATTTTTCTGAAAAGATTAAAACTGAAAAATAAAACGTAAATCGCTCCCACGGCCCCATTTCTCAGCTGTCTTGAATAAAAAATATATCTGTTTGTAGTGTAAACTCTTGTGATTCTCAAAATGTTATAATTTTCCAGATAGGACTTATAGTTTTTGAGTAACAAGTATTTGTTTGATGACGGTGCTAGAGTGTGAAAATAAATCTGCTCTATTGAATTCAATGTACTTTTTCGGAGGAGATTTATGAAATGAGAAGTACGTTTCTAAACTGCTCGTATGGCCCTCATTTTTTTACTTTAATCAGTAATTTAGATATGTCCTTTTTCGTCCAAGCCTTGTGATTCTCACGGTGTTTTCATTTCACGGACAGGAGTTATAGATTTTCAATTAGAACATTTTGTTCGGGACCTTCTCCTCAGGTCTGATGTCTGCCTCTCTCACGACACACCTGCTGTATTCAGGGAGTCACTCACGCAGAGGGAGGGGCCAAAGGGGACAGTCAGATCTATTTTTAGACTTCACAGGTGGTAATCAGCACTGCAGGTAGTTTATTCAGTAGAGAAGAGGGACAGTAACACAGAGGTGGAGGTTTCAAGTCCAAGTGTGGGTAAGACACAAACATTACATTTTTTTCTTTGTCTTTCACGGGGGAACTGTTGAATTCTTTAAATAATCAACTGTCAATGATATCTAAAGTCAATGTGATTGAATTAGTGGGTCTGCCGCTGACTCAGTGATCCACTGGTTGTGAATTCAAAACCAACAGATGCCAAAAATTACTTTCGAACAAATATATGAATATATCCGGTTGTAGTGTCAAGCCTTGTGATTCTCAAAATGTTTTCATTTTTCAGATAGGACTTATAGTTTTTGAGTAACAAGTATTTGTTTGATGACAGCGTTAGAGTGTAAAAAAAATGTATTTTCAATTAAAACTAATGATGGGAAAAGGAGGAGATTTATGAAATGAGAACTACGTCACTAAACTGCTCGCATGGCCTCATTTTTTGGCTCTAAACAATGATATAGATGTTGGGCCAGAGCCCAGCGGATGGCCACTAGACACAGGTCAGAGGTTAACACAAAGACAATCTAAACAAAGGCCTGTATAAATCAAGGCCTTGTGGAATATTCCTATCCACCTGTGAGTACTTTTTCCTGGCAGTTTCGAGAAACCCTAGCAGGTTACAAGGCCCTCGCAGGAACACGGGCGCCCTGCTGGGTCTGAAGAGCCCAAGGGGGGGGCCACCAAACACTGGAGCCGAGGGTGAACAAAGAGTTGTTAAACTTTTGGAGGGAAACCATTCTCAAGCAGGCCCAAGAATCTCCCCCTGGTGTTGGAAAATGTTCTGGGAATGCCTTGGAACCCCCGCTGAGTTCCAAGCCCCGCCCACTCAGATCGATTCCTGACAAATCAATTGGCCGATGTCCTATGACCAGCTCCTCAAGGAGGAGGACCTCGCAGGTAGAATAAAACCACTGAGACATCAAATAATCGCTGCCATTTTACCCTGCTCTGAAGACGTCAACAGACCCCTCCGGGTCTTCAGATGATTTAATTGCTAAAGGGGGCAACCTTAACTTTTAGTTTATCAGCCCATTCCCAATTCCCTGAAGATAGAGCTGACCTTTCCAGTTAGTTGATCCGGAGGTAATTTTAGGGAGCAATTACTGACGTTTGTTTTATATCCATTTTCTTTTATTTCTTTATTCAGTCGACGTTTTGTTTTGATAGGACTTTTTGTTATTTTAACTTGAAAGAGATCGCCACAGGAAGTCCACTCGCAGGCCGAGATCATAGACTTTCTTTTTCACGATCCCCACAACTGCGCCACAGCTGATCATCCCTGCAGAAGAGACGAGGCCGCATTCCGTCCCAAGAGCAAGAGAAGTTCGCTCTTTTCGGCCCAGCGCTAACCTCCTTTGTAAACACGAGACCCACCGGAGCCCGCTTAAGAGGCCAGGACTTCACTCATCTGCTTTCCAGGAATTCGCAGTTCGTGCAGGCATCCTGAGGTTAACAACGAGATTCACTGGACTTCTGGAAAATCCGCGCGCCACGCGCAAGCAACACCGCAAAGGTCACAGTAAGAGGCTTTATTGTCTGGGCAGAGACTAGTTCAAATACTTAGCGTGTCATGTTATTTGAGTGTGTTTGTTTGTAGATCGCTGATCTGTTTTTAGCCGTGTAACGCGCGGCGAACTGGAGACGTCACATCCGGTTCCTTTGTCTACTATGTTCTGAGAAGCGCGCGTAACAAGTCGTTACTTCCTTTTTTACGTGTTACCGTCAGAGATATTGTGCGGAGATTTACATCTGTTAAAAGACAAATCTCACGTAACTGGACTGCCCGCTTCGCCGGAAGTTTGTCTCTGACGATGGTTTGAGAGCTTTCCTGATCTCTCTCTATCTCTCCCTCTCTTTTCTCCTAAACCTGTTTTTACACACGTCCCGACCTACACTTACATATTATATATATTATATAATACATCTCGACGCCATTCGGCTCCAGAACCGGGAGATAAGAAATCTCTTTGTCTAAAGATCCCCCTTTGTTAAGGTCAGTGACCGGCAGCCATTTTGCTTTTCGCAACGTGGCTTCACTTAGGAAACCTCCATCTTGTATGTAACATCTTGATCACGGCCAGACTACGTCACCACATGATCTTGTCATTACGCCATAGCCACTCCCCTTTCTCTTTCTCAGACACACACACACACACACATAGAGACACACACAGACAGACAGACACACACGATCACACACACACACACACACCAGTAGATACTCAGTATTACATGTGTGACAATTGTGATAAGTGCTGCTGCTGCTGTTGCCATCTTTGAAATATTGGAGTTTGTTAAATGAAGAATCATTGAAATAACATTAACTTTATTTCCCCTTTTTAATAAATACTTTTGTAATTAAAGTATTTGTATTTCTGTGATTATTTGTACATGTGTATGTGAATACAGCTGGATTACTATAGCCTGTGCTCGAACTTAAAAC
The DNA here is from genome assembly GCF_947347685.1 of Pleuronectes platessa. NCBI lineage: Eukaryota > Metazoa > Chordata > Actinopteri > Pleuronectiformes > Pleuronectidae > Pleuronectes > Pleuronectes platessa. The sequence goes on from NW_026519021.1 coordinate 22,820, forward strand.
CCTTCATTGTTTATTATATAATCATTAATATTAAATATTGAGATTATTAATTTAACTTTTATCACTTGAGACTGATAACTATAGTTTGACTAGTTGGTCCCTGTAACCAGGGTGGTGCCCCGCTACGATAAGCAATGATTACAGATTGTATTATTCTTAATTGATAATTTTATTGTTTTCATTAATTATTTAACTATTATTAATGGATAACCGTATCATTTCTAATTAATTATTTTACTATTCTTAATTAATAGCTTTATAATTTTTTTAAATTTTTTAATAAATAATTCCTATTTTAATAATCATTTCTCATGATTATTAATAATTAGCCAACGTCAAATCTACTACTACAATTGCACAACATAGATATGTCCTTGTTCGTCCAAGCCTTGTGATTGTCACGGTGTTTTCATTTCACGGACAGGAGTTATAGATTTTGAATTAAAGCATTTTGTTTGGGACCTTCTCCTGAGGTCTGATGTCTCCCTCTCATTCTCGCACACCTGCGGTAATTAGTGAGTTACACACGCTGAGGAGGGGGGCCAAATGGGGAAAGGGGAGAGTGAGATCTTTAAATAAACTACTGCACCTGTGTTAATCAACACTATAGGTGGTGCAGTCAATAGAGCAGAGGGACAGTGACCCAGAGGTTGTCTGTTCAAGACCCCCTGTGTGGGTGGGACTTAAACAGATTTTTTTTCTTTGTCTTTCAGGGGGGAACTGTTGAACTACAATGTGATTGGCTCTACATCAGATTCCTGTATTAGTGTGTATGAAGTGACAATGATAGCCCCACCTGGAGGTCGGTGTGAAAATTAAGTTTAATCAATCGTCCCCAAAATCCTGTCACATAATCAGAGCCCTGACCTGAAGAGATCTATGAGTGTGTATGCAGTGTTAGTGATAGCGCCACCTACTGATCAAGTCTGTTGCTCTCTCTTTTATACCAGCCAGTTTCTCTCTCTCTCTCTCTCTCTCTCTCTCTCGGTCTGTCTATCTCTCTCTTAAAGCAACCTGTCTGTGTCTCTCTCTTTCTCTTTTATACCAGCCATTCTCTCTATCTCTCTCTCTCTCTCTCTCTCTCTCTGGGTCTATCTTTATCTGTCTCTGTCTCTCTCTCTCAAATTGACACTGTCTGTCTCTCTTCCCCCTAAAAAAAAAATATTTAGTCTGGAACCGGCAAATTCTAGGCACTAGGGATGCACCGATATGGAAATTCTTGGCCGATACCGATATTTAAAATAACAATCTGGCCGATAGCCGATACCGATATTTGTTTATTTTCTTTTTGTTGTTATTCATTCACCCTTTTGTGCCAGAAAAATAATTAAATCATTATTTAGAAAGCACTATTTAAAAAAATTTCAGCCCTTCATCACTCTTATCTTTTAATGAGCACAGATTGAATCAAATTTATGAAACAATCTTTGATTTAACTAAACTTTATTTAACAGAGACACATTATGCCCATTTTACCGCAAGTTGAAATGGTTCCTTGGGATCTTAATGAAATGTCTGTAACATATTTTGGTCAAAATACCACAAGGATAATTTAAAACAGCACCTTTTTACCCTGTCTAAAACAGCCCTGTTAAAGTATCATTATAGAGAACGCTCTTCTCATTGATTTACGGTAGCAGTATTGCCCGTTTATTAGATGTGTTACGGCTTCTGTGTGTATGACGTATGTTGTCAATTCCCTTGTTACCTGTGCATGAGATGGATGAATAGAGCCGATGCACATGAGAATAAAGTACTTAAACAGACGCTACGCTCATACTTTTTACACCAAGTTACACTGCGTGAGTCAAGATAACTTAACAAGCCCTCCTCAGTTTTACCTGTTTTGAGTGTCGGGCAGAAATCACATCGCGTCAACACCCACCGTGGCCCTTCGCGATGCTTGTTTTAATTAAACAGTCGGATTCCCCTGGTCCGCACCAGTTCTCAGTCAGCTGCTAGGCGCCAGCCGGAGGGTTCCCCCAGCGGTCGCCGTAGCTGAGGTGATCCGCGAGAAGGGCCCGTCCAGAGTGGCCGCCGCTGACCGCGTACCCGGTCCCCTCCAACGGCCCGCCTTCCGCGCCGGCGATGGACACCGCCCCGCGGTACAAGAGAAAGAAAGCCCCCCCCACCAGTGACGCCGTGAGGTGCCACCGGATGAGGACCTCCCGATGCCGCACACTGAGCCTCCGGCAGCGCGGAGAGGAGGGCGACGGAGGGACTGCTCCCCCAGCCGCGGCACGTGCCCAGCGGTTTTACCACAAATATGAACATCGGCCAATGATATCGGTGAAAGTCAAGTTTATTACCGATAAGCCGATATCAGTAAACGAGGCGAATATCAGCCGCTACCGATGTTCGGCCGATAAATCGGTGCATCCCTACTAGGCACCCATTTGAAATTTCTCGGCAGGAGGAATTTTCTTGTTTGATTTAAATATTTTTTTTTTGTAAAAATGTTTTAATATTATTTTTATTCATGTGCGCAGCAGGTTGTGCGCCGCAGGATGTGCGCCCCACAGAATTTGCGCCCCACAGGATGTGCAAGCACAGTTTTTTTATTAATTTGATTTAAATATTTTTTTTTGTAAAAATGTTTTAATATTATTTTTATTTATGTGCGCAGCAGGATGTGCGCTGCAGGATGTGCGCCTCACATAATTTGCGCCCCACAGGATGTGCAAGGACAGTTTTTTTATTAATTTGATTTAAATATTTTTTTTTGTAAAAATGTTTTAATATTATTTTTATTTATGTGCGCAGCAGGATGTGCGCCCCGCAGAATTTGCGCCCCACAGGATGTGCAAGAACAGTTTTTTTATTAATTTGATTAAAATATTTTTTTTGTAAAAATGTTTTAATATTATTTTTATTTATGTGCGCAGCTGGATGTGCGCTGCAGGATGTGCGCCCCACGGAATTTGCGCCCCACTGGATGAGCAAGCACAGTTTTTTTATTAATTTGATGTAAAAAAAAAAAAATTGTAATTTTTTTTTAATATTATTTTTATTAATGTGCGCAGCAGGATGTGCACCGCAGGAGATGTGCACCGCAGGAGATGTGCGCAGCAGGAGATTTGCACTGCAGGAGATGTGTGCCGCAGGAGATGTGCGCAGCAGGAGATGTGCGTCACAGGAGATGTGCGCAGCAGGAGATGTGCGCCGCAGGATGTGTGCGCACAGTTTTTTTATTAATTTTATTTATGTGCATTGCATGTTGTGCAACGCAGGAGATTTGCGCAGCAGGAGATGTGCACCGCAGGAGATGTGCACCGAAGGAGATGTGCGCCGCAGGAGATGTGTACGCAGGAGATATGCGCCGCAGGAGATGAGTGCCGCAGGAGATGTGCGCCGCAGGATGTGTGCGCACAGTTTTTTTAGGAATTTGAGTTAATTATTATTATTTTTTGTAAATAAATGTTTAATTTATGTGCACCGCAGGGTGTGCGACGAGGGAGGGTCACTGCAGGAGATTTGCGCAGCAGGAAATGTGCGCCACTGGAGATGTGCACCGCAGGAGATATACATAGCAGGAGATATGCGCCGCAGGAGATGAGTGCCGCAGGAGATGTGCGCCGCAGGATGTGTGCGGAGATGTGCACCGCAGGAGATGTGCGCAGCAGGAGATTGGCACGCAGGAGATGTGCGCCGCAGGATGTGTGCATACAGTTTTTTTATTAATTTTATTTATGTGCACTGCATGTTCTGCAATGCAGGAGATGTGCGCAGCAGGAGATTTGCGCCACAGGATGTGTGCGCACAGTTTTTTTATTAATTTGAGTTAATTATTATGATTTTATTGTAAATAAATGTTTCATTCATGTGCAACGAAGGGTGTGCGCCGCAGGATGTGCGCCGCAAGAGATGTGCACCGCAGGAGATGTGCGCAGCAGGAGATGTGCACCGCAGGAGATGTGCGCCGCAGGAGATGTGTACGCAGGAGATGTGCGCCGCAGGAGATGTGCGCCGCAGGAGATGTACATAGCAGGAGATGTGCACGCAGGAGATGTGCGCCGCAGGAGATGTACAAAGCAGGAGATGTGCGCCGCAGACGATATGCGCCACCGGAGATGTGCACCGCAGGAGATGTGCGCCGCAGGAGATCTGCACGCAGGAGATGTGCAACGCAGGAGATGTGCACAGCAGGAGATGTGCGCAGCAGGATGTGTGCACACAGTTTTTTTATTAATTTGATGTAATAATATTTTTTTGTAAATAAATGTTTCATTTATGTGCACCGCAGGGTGTGCGCCGCAGGATGTGCGCCGCAAGAGATGTGCACCGCAGGAGATGTGCGCAGCAGGAGATGTACACCGCAGGAGATGTGTGCCGCAGAAGATGTGCGCAGCAGGAGATGTGCATCACAGGAGATGTGCAGAGCAGGAGATCTGCGCAGCAGGAGATGTGCAGAGCAGGAGATGTGCATTGCAGGATTAGTGCGCACAGTTTTTTTATTAATTTGAGTTAATTATTATTTTTTTTTTGTAAGTAAATGTTTCATTTATGTGCACCGCAGGGTGTGCGCCGCAAGAGATGTGCACCGCCGGAAATGTGCGCAGCAGGAGATGTGCACCGCAGGAGATGTGCGCAGCAGGAGATGTGTGCCGCAGGAGATGTGCTCAGCAGGAGATGTGCACCACTTGAGATGTGCGCTGCAGGAGATGTGCGCCGCAGGCGATATGCGCAGTAGGAGATGTGTGCCGCAGTGTTTTTATTAATATGATTTCATTTAAATTTTTTTTGTAAATAACTGTTTTATTTATGTGCAACGCAGGGTTCGCAACGCAGGATGTGCGCCGCAAGAGATATGCACCGCAGGAGATGTGCGCAACAGGAGATGTGCACCACAGGAGATGTGCGCAGCAGGAGATGTGCACCGCAGGAGATGTGCGCCGCAGGAGATGTGCACCGCAGGAGAAGTGCACGCAGGAGATTAGCACGCAGGAGATGTGCGCCGCAGGATGTGTGCATACAGTTTTTTTATTAATTTGAGTTAATTATTATAATTTATTTGTAAATAAATGTTTCATTTATAAGCAACGAAGGGTGTGCGCCGCAGGATGTGCGCCGCCGCCGGAGATGTGCGCGGCAGGAGATTTGCACCGCAGGAGATGTACACCGCAGAAGATGTGCGCAGCAGGAGATGTGCACCGCAGGAGATGTGTACGCAGGAGATATGCGCCGCAGGAGATGAGTACCGCAGGAGATGTGCGCCGCAGGATGTGTGCGCACAGTTTTTTTAGGAATTTGAGTTAATTATTATTATTTTTTGTAAATAAATGTTTCATTTATGTGCACCGCAGGGTGTGCGACGAGGGAGGGTCACTGCAGGAGATTTGCGCAGCAGGAGATGTGCGCCACTGGAGATGTGCACCGCAGGAGATGTGCACGCAGGAGATGTGCACGCAGGAGAAGTGCGCCGCAGGAGATGTGCGCCGCAGGAGATGTACATAGCAGGAGATGTGCGCAGCAGGAGATGTGCACCGCAGGAGATGTGTACGCAGGAGATATGCGCCGCAGGAGATGAGTGCCGCAGAAGATGTGCGCCGCAGGATGTGTGCGGAGATGTGCACCGCAGGAGATGTGCGCAGCAGGAGATGTGCACCGCAGGAGATGTGCGCCGCAGGAGATGTGCACCGCAGGAGATGTGCGCAGCAGGAGATTGGCACGCAGGAGATGTGCGCCGCAGGATGTGTGCGCACAGTTTTTTTAGGAATTTGAGTTAATTATTATTATTTTTTGTAAATAAATGTTTAATTTATGTGCACCGCAGGGTGTGCGACGAGGGAGGGTCACTGCAGGAGATTTGCGCAGCAGGAAATGTGCGCCACTGGAGATGTGCACCGCAGGAGATATACATAGCAGGAGATATGCGCCGCAGGAGATGAGTGCCGCAGGAGATGTGCGCCGCAGGATGTGTGCGGAGATGTGCACCGCAGGAGATGTGCGCAGCAGGAGATATGCACCGCAGGAGATGTGCGCCGCAGGAGATGTGCACCGCAGGAGATGTGCGCAGCAGGAGATTGGCACGCAGGAGATGTGCGCCGCAGGATGTGTGCATACAGTTTTTTTATTAATTTTATTTATGTGCACTGCATGTTCTGCAATGCAGGAGATGTGCGCAGCAGGAGATTTGCGCCACAGGATGTGTGCGCACAGTTTTTTTATTAATTTGAGTTAATTATTATGATTTTATTGTAAATAAATGTTTCATTCATGTGCAACGAAGGGTGTGCGCCGCAGGATGTGCGCCGCAAGAGATGTGCACCGCAGGAGATGTGCGCAGCAGGAGATGTGCACCGCAGGAGATGTGCGCCGCAGGAGATGTGTACGCAGGAGATATGCGCCGCAGGAGATGAGTGCCGCAGGAGATGTGCGCCGCAGGAGATGTGCGCCGCAGGAGATGTACATAGCAGGAGATGTGCACGCAGGAGATGTGCGCCGCAGGAGATGTACAAAGCAGGAGATGTGCGCCGCAGGCGATATGCGCCACCGGAGATGTGCACCGCAGGAGATGTGCGCCGCAGGAGATCTGCACGCAGGAGATGTGCAACGCAGGAGATGTGCACAGCAGGAGATGTGCGCAGCAGGATGTGTGCACACAGTTTTTTTATTAATTTGATGTAATAATATTTTTTTGTAAATAAATGTTTCATTTATGTGCACCGCAGGGTGTGCGCCGCAGGATGTGCGCCGCAAGAGATGTGCACCGCAGGAGATGTGCGCAGCAGGAGATGTGCACCGCAGGAGATGTGTGCCGCAGAAGATGTGCGCAGCAGGATATGTGCATCACAGGAGATGTGCAGAGCAGGAGATCTGCGCAGCAGGAGATGTGCAGAGCAGGAGATGTGCATTGCAGGATTAGTGCGCACAGTTTTTTTATTAATTTGAGTTAATTATTATTTTTTTTTTGTAAGTAAATGTTTCATTTATGTGCACCGCAGGGTGTGCGCCGCAAGAGATGTGCACCGCCGGAAATGTGCGCAGCAGGAGATGTGCACCGCAGGAGATGTGCGCAGCAGGAGATGTGTGCCGCAGGAGATGTGCTCAGCAGGAGATGTGCACCACTTGAGATGTGCGCTGCAGGAGATGTGCGCCGCAGGCGATATGCGCAGTAGGAGATGTGTGCCGCAGTGTTTTTATTAATATGATTTCATTTAAATTTTTTTTGTAAATAACTGTTTTATTTATGTGCAACGCAGGGTTCGCAACGCAGGATGTGCGCCGCAAGAGATATGCACCGCAGGAGATGTGCGCAACAGGAGATGTGCACCACAGGAGATGTGCGCAGCAGGAGATGTGCACCGCAGGAGATGTGCGCCGCAGGAGATGTGCACCGCAGGAGAAGTGCACGCAGGAGATTAGCACGCAGGAGATGTGCGCCGCAGGATGTGTGCATACAGTTTTTTTATTAATTTGAGTTAATTATTATAATTTATTTGTAAATAAATGTTTCATTTATAAGCAACGAAGGGTGTGCGCCGCAGGATGTGCGCCGCCGCCGGAGATGTGCGCGGCAGGAGATTTGCACCGCAGGAGATGTACACCGCAGAAGATGTGCGCAGCAGGAGATGTGCACCGCAGGAGATGTGTACGCAGGAGATATGCGCCGCAGGAGATGAGTGCCGCAGGAGATGTGCGCCGCAGGATGTGTGCGCACAGTTTTTTTAGGAATTTGAGTTAATTATTATTATTTTTTGTAAATAAATGTTTCATTTATGTGCACCGCAGGGTGTGCGACGAGGGAGGGTCACTGCAGGAGATTTGCGCAGCAGGAGATGTGCACCGCAGGAGATGTGTACGCAGGAGATATGCGCCGCAGGAGATGAGTGCCGCAGAAGATGTGCGCCGCAGGATGTGTGCGGAGATGTGCACCGCAGGAGATGTGCGCAGCAGGAGATGTGCACCGCAGGAGATGTGCGCCGCAGGAGATGTGCACCGCAGGAGATGTGCGCAGCAGGAGATTGGCACGCAGGAGATGTGCGCCGCAGGATGTGTGCGCACAGTTTTTTTAGTAATTTTATTTATGTGCACCGCATGTTCTGCAATGCAGGAGATGTGCGCAGCAGGAGATTTGCGCCACAGGATATGTGCGCACAGTTTTTTTATTAATTTGAGTTAATTATTATAAATTTTTTGTAAATAAATGTTTCATTTATGTGCAACGAAGGGTGTGCGCCACTGGATGTGTGCCGCAAGAGATTTGCACCGCCGGAGATGTGCGCAGCAGGAGATGTGCTCCGCAGGAGATGTGCACCGCAGGAGATGTGCGCCTCAGGAGATGTGCACCGCAGGATATGTGCGCCGCAGGATGTGTGCCGCAAGAGATATGCACCGCCGGAGTTGTGCGCAGCAGGAGATGTGCACCGCAGGAGATGTACACCGCAGGAGATGTGCTCAGCATGAGATGTGCACCGCAGGAGATGTGTACGCAGGAGATATGCGCCGCAGGAGATGAGTGCCGCAGGAGATGTGCGCCGCAGGATGTGTGCGGAGATGTGCACCGCAGGAGATGTGCGCAGCAGGAGATGTGCAACGCAGGAGATGTGCACCGCAGGAGATGTGCGCCGCAGGATGTGTGCGCACAGTTTTTTTATTAATTTTATTTATTTGCATCTTATGTTTTGCAATGCAGGAGATGTGCGCAGCAGGAGATTTGCGCCGCAGGATGTGTGCGCACAGTTTTTTTATTAATTTGAGTTAATTATTATAATTTTTTTGTAAATAAATATTTCATTTATGTGCAACGCAGGGTGTGCGCCGCAGGATGTGCGCCGCAAGAGATGTGCACCGCAGGAGATGTGCGCAGCAGGAGATGTGCACTGCAGGAGATTTGCGCCGCAGGAGATGTGAGTCGCAGGAGATGTACATAGCAGGAGATGTGTGCCGCAGGCGATATGCGCAGCAGGAGATGTGTGCCGCAGTTTTTTTATTAATTTGATTTGATTTTTTTATTTTTTGTAAATAAATGTTTCATTTATGTGCAACGCAGGGTGTGCGCCGCAGGATGTGCGCCGCAAGAGATATGCACCGGCGGAGATGTGCGCAGCAGGAGATGTGCACCGCAGGAGATGTGTATGCAGGAGATATGCGTCGCAGGAGATGAGTGCCGCAGGAGATGTGCGCCGCAGGCTGTGTGCGCACAGTTTTTTTAGGAATTTGAGTTAATTATTATAATTTATTTGTAAATAAATGTTTCATTTATGTGCAACGAAGGGTTTGCTAGGCAGGAGATGTGCGCCGCAGGCGATATGCGCAGCAGGAGATGTGTGCCGCAGTTTTTTTATTAATATGATTTAATTTTAATTTTTTTGTAAATAACTGTTTTATTTATGTGCAACGCAGGGTTCGCAACGCAGGTTGTGCACCGCAAGAGATATGCACCGCAGGAGATGTGCGCAACAGGAGATGTGCACCACAGGAGATGTGCTCCGCAGGAGATGTTCACCGCAGGAGATGTGCTCCGCAGGAGATGTGCACCGCAGGAGAAGTGCACGCAGGAGATTAGCACGCAGGTGATGTGCGCCGCAGGATGTGTGCGCACAGTTTTTTTATTAATTTGAGTTAATTATTATAATTTATTTGTAAATAAATGTTTCATTTATGTGCAACGAAGGGTGTGCGCCGCAGGATGTGCACCGCCGCCGGAGATGTGCGCGGCAGGAGATGTGCACCGCAGGAGATGTACACCGCAGGAGATGTGCGCAGCAGGAGATGTGCACCGCAGGAGATGTGTACGCAGGAGATATGCGCCGCAGGAGATGAGTGCCGCAGGAGATGTGCGCCGCAGGATGTGTGCGCACAGTTTTTTTAGGAATTTGAGTTAATTATTATTATTTTTTATAAATAAATGTTTCATTTATGTGCACCGCTGGGTGTGCGACGAGGGAGGGTCACTACAGGAGATCTGCGCAGCAGGAGATGTGCGCCACTGGAGATGTGCACCGCAGGAGATGTGCACGCAGGAGATGTGCACGCAGGAGATGTGCGCCGCAGGAGATGTGCGCCGCAGGAGATGTACATAGCAGGAGATGTGCACGCAGGAGATGTGCGCCGCAGGAGATGTGCGCCGCAGGAGATGTACATAGCAGGAGATGTGCACCGCAGGAGATGGGCAGGCAGGAGATGTGCACGCAGGAGATGTGCGCCGCAGGAGATGTGCGCCGCAGGAGATGTACATAGCAGGAGATGTGCACGCAGGAGATGTGCGCCGCAGGAGATGTGCGCCGCAGGAGATGTACATAGCAGGAGATGTGCACCGCAGGAGATGTGCGCCGCAGGAGTAGTGCGCCGCAGGATGTGTGCGCACAGTTTTTTTATTAATTTTATTTATGTGCATCTTATGTTCTGCAATGCAGGAGATGTGCGCAGCAGGAGATTTGCGCCGCAGGATGTGTGCGCACAGTTTTTTTATTAATTTGAGTTAATTATTATAATTTTCTTTTTAAATAAATGTTTCATTTATGTGCAACGCAGGGTGTGCGCCGCAGGATGTGCGCCGCAAGAGATGTGCACCGCAGGAGATGTGCGCAGCAGGAGATGTGCACTGCAGGAGATGTGCGCCGCAGGAGATGTGAGTCGCAGGAGATGTACATAGCAGGAGATGTGCGCCGCAGGCGATATGCGCAGCAGGAGATGTGTGCCGCAGTTTTTTTATTAATTTGATTTTATTTTTTTATTTTTTTGTAAATAAATGTTTCATTTATGTGCAACGCAGGGTGTGCGCCGCAGGAGGTGCGCCGCATGAGATATGCACCGGCGGAGATGTGCGCAGCAGGAGATGTGCACCGCAGGAGATGTGTACGCAGGAGATATGCGCCGCAGGAGATGAGTGCCGCAAGAGATGTGCGCCGCAGGATGTGTGCGCACAGTTTTTTTAGGAATTTGAGTTAATTATTATTATTTTTTGTAAATAAATGTTTCATTTATGTGCACCGCAGGGTGTGCGACGAGGGAGGGTCACTGCAGGAGATTTGCGCAGCAGGAGATGTGCGCCACTGGAGATGTGCGCCGCAGGAGATGTGAACGCAGGAGATGTGCACGCAGGAGATGTGCGCCGCAGGAGATGTGCGCCGCATGAGATGTACATAGCAGGAGATGTGCACGCAGGAGATGTGCGCCGCAGGAGATGTACAAAGCAGGAGATGTGCGCCGCAGGCGATATGCGCCACCGGAGATGTGCACCGCAGGAGATGTGCGCCGCAGGAGATCTGCACGCAGGAGATGTGCAACGCAGGAGATGTGCACAGCAGGAGATGTGCGCAGCAGGATGTGTGCACACAGTTTTTTTATTAATTTGATGTAATAATATTTTTTTGTAAATAAATGTTTTATTTATGTGCACCGCAGGGTGTGCGCCGCAGGATGTGCGCCGCAAGAGATGTGCACCGCAGGAGATGTGCGCCGCAGGAGATGTGCACCGCAGGAGATGTGTGCCGCAGAAGATGTGCGCAGCAGGAGATGTGCGTCACAGGAGATGTGCGTCACAGGAGATGTGCGTTGCAGGATTAGTGCGCACAGTTTTTTTATTAATTTGAGGTAATTATTATTTTTTTTTGTAAGTAAATGTTTCATTTATGTGCACCGCAGTGTGTGCGCCGCAAGAGATGTGCACCGCCGGAAATGTGCGCAGCAGGAGATGTGCGCCGCAGGAGATGTGGGCCGCAGGAGACGTACATAGCAGGAAATGTGCACGCAGGAGATGTGCGCCGCAGGAGATGTGCGCCGCAGGAGATGTACATAGCAGGAGATGTGCACCGCAGGAGATGTGCACGCAGGAGATGTGCACGCAGGAGATGTGCGCCGCAGGAGATGTGCGCCGCAGGAGATGTACATAGCAGGAGATATGCACGCAGTAGATGTGCGCCGCAGGAGATGTATATAGCAGGAGATGTGCACCGCAGGAGATGTGCGCCGCAGGAGATGTGCGCCGCAGGATGTGTGCGCACAGTTTTTTTATTAATTTTATTTATGTGCATCTTATGTTCTGCAATGCAGGAGATGTGCGCAGCAGGAGATGTGCACCGCAGGAGATGTACAGAGCAGGAGATGTGCGCAGCAGGAGATGTTTAGAGCAGGAGATATGCGTTGCAGGATTAGTGCGCACAGTTTTTTTATTAATTTGAGTTAATTATTATTTTTTTTTTGTAAGTAAATGTTTCATTTATGTGCACCGCAGGGTGTGCGCCGCAAGAGATGTGCACCGCCGGAAATGTGCGCAGCAGGAGATTTGCACCGCAGGAGATGTGCGCAGCAGGAGATGTGTGCCGCAGGAGATGTGCTCAGCAGGAGATGTGCACCACTTGAGATGTGCGCTGCAGGCGATGTGCGCCGCAGGCGATATGCGCAGCAGGAGATGTGTGCCGCAGTTTTTTTATTAATATGATTTAATTTAAATTTTTTTGTAAATAACTGTTTTATTTATGTGCAACGCAGGGTTCGCAACGCACGATGTGCGCCGCAAGAGATATGCACCGCAGGAGATGTGCGCAACAGGAGATGTGCACCACAGGAGATGTGCGCAGTAGGAGATGTGCACCGCAGGAGATGTGCGCCGCAGGAGATGTGCATCGCAGGAGAAGTGCGCCGCAGGATGTGTGCGCACAGTTTTTTTATTAATTTGAGTTAATTATTATAATTTATTTGTAAATAAATGTTTCATTTATGTGCAAGGAAGGGTGTGCGCCGCCGCCGGAGATGTGCGCGGCAGGAGATGTGCACCGCAGGAGATGTACACCGCAGGAGATGTGCGCCGCAGGAGATGTACATAGCAGGAGATGTGCACGCAGGAGATGTGCGCCGCAGGAGATGTACAAAGCAGGAGATGTGCGCCGCAGGCGATATGCGCCACCGGAGATGTGCACCGCAGGAGATGTGCGCCGCAGGAGATCTGCACGCAGGAGATGTGCAACGCAGGAGATGTGCACAGCAGGAGATGTGCGCAGCAGGATGTGTGCACACAGTTTTTTTATTAATTTGATGTAATAATATTTTTTTGTAAATAAATGTTTTATTTATGTGCACCGCAGGGTGTGCGCCGCAGGATGTGCGCCGCAAGAGATGTGCACCGCAGGAGATGTGCGCAGCAGGAGATGTGCACCGCAGGAGATGTTCGCAGCAGGAGATGTGCCTCACAGGAGATGTGCAGAGCAGGAGATGTGCGCAGCAGGAGATGTGCAGAGCAGGAGATGTGCGTTGCAGGATTAGTGCGCACAGTTTTTTTATTAATTTGAGTTAATTATTTTTTTTTTTTGTAAGTAAATGTTTCATTTATGTGCACCGCAGGGTGTGCGCCGCAAGAGATGTGCACCGCCGGAAATGTGCGCAGCAGGAGATGTGCACCGCAGGAGATGTGTACGCAGGAGATATGCGCCGCAGGAGATGAGTGCCGCAGGAGATGTGCGCCGCAGGATGTGTGCGCACAGTTTTTTTAGGAATTTGAGTTAATTATTATTATTTTTTGTAAATAAATGTTTGATTTATGTGCACCGCAGGGTGTGCGACGAGGGAGGGTCACTGCAGGAGATTTGCGCAGCAGGAGATGTGCGCCACTGGAGATGTGCACCGCAGGAGATGTGCACGCAGGAGATGTGCACGCAGGAGATGTGCGCCGCAGGAGATGTGCGCCGCAGGAGATGTACATAGCAGGAGATGTGCACGCAGGAGATGTGCGCCGCAGGAGATGTACAAAGCAGGAGATGTGCGCCGCAGGCGATATGCACCGCAGGAGATGTGTGCCGCAGGAGATCTGCACGCAGGAGATGTGCACCGCAGGAGATGTGTGCTGCAGAAGATGTGCGCAGCAGAAGATGTGCAGAGCAGGAGATGTGCGCTGCAGGATGAGTGCGCACAGTTTTTTTATTAATTTGAGTTAATTATTATTTTTTTTGTAAGTAAATGTTTCATTTATGTGCACCGCAGGGTGTGCGCCACAAGAGATGTGCACCGCCGGAAATGTGCGCAGCAGGAGATTTGCACCGCAGGAGATGTGCGCAGCAGGAGATGTGTGCCGCAGGAGATGTGCTCAGCAGGAGATGTGCACCACTTGAGATGTGCGCTGCAGGAGATGTGCGCCGCAGGCAATATGCGCAGCAGGAGAAGTGTGCCGCAGTTTTTTTATTAATATGATTTAATTTTAATTTTTTTTGTAAATAACTGTTTTATTTATGTACAACGCAGGGTTCGCAACACAGGATGTGCGCTGCAAGAGATATGCACCGCAGGAGATGTGCGCAACAGGAGATGTGCACCACAGGAGATGTGCGCAGCAGGAGATGTGCAGAGCAGGAGATGTGCGCAGCAGGAGATGTGCAGAGCAGGAGATGTGCGTTGCAGGATTAGTGCGCACAGTTTTTTTATTAAGTTGAGGTAATTATTATTTTTTTTTTGTAAGTAAATGTTTCATTTATGTGCACCGCAGTGTGTGCGCCGCAAGAGATGTGCACCGCCGGAAATGTGCGCAGCAGGAGATGTGCACCGCAGGAGATGTGTACGCAGGAGATATGCGCCGCAGGAGATGTGCGCCGCAGGATGTGTGCGCACAGTTTTTTTAGGAATTTGACTTAATTATTATTATTTTTTGTAAATAAATGTTTCATTTATGTGCACCGCAGGGTGTGCGACGAGGGAGGGTCACTGCAGGAGATTTGCGCAGCAGGAGATGTGCGCCACTGGAGATGTGCACCGCAGGAGATGTGCACGCAGGAGATGTGCACGCAGGAGATGTGCGCCGCAGGAGATGTGGGCCGCAGGAGATGTACATAGCAGGAAATGTGCACGCAGGAGATGTGCGCCGCAGGAGATGTGCGCCGCAGGAGATGTACATAGCAGGAGATGTGCACCGCAGGAGATGTGCACGCAGGAGATGTGCACGCAGGAGATGTGCGCCGCAGGAGATGTGCGCCGCAGGAGATGTACATAGCAGGAGATATGCACGCAGTAGATGTGCGCCGCAGGAGATGTGCGCCGCAGGAGATGTACATAGCAGGAGATGTGCACTGCAGGAGATGTGCGCCGCAGGAGATGTGCGCCGCAGGATGTGTGCGCACAGTTTTTTTATTAATTTTATTTATGTGCATCTTATGTTCTGCAATGCAGGAGATGTGCGCAGCAGGAGATGTGCACCGCAGGAGATGTACAGAGCAGGAGATGTGCGCAGCAGGAGATGTGCAGAGCAGGAGATATGCGTTGCAGGATTAGTGTGCACAGTTTTTTTATTAATTTGAGTTAATTATTATTTTTTTTTTGTAAGTAAATGTTTCATTTATGTGCACCGCAGGGTGTGCGCCGCAAGAGATGTGCACCGCCGGAAATGTGCGCAGCAGGAGATGTGCACCGCAGGAGATGTGCGCAGCAGGAGATGTGTGCCGCAGGAGATGTGCTCAGCAGGAGATGTGCACCACTTGAGATGTGCGCTGCAGGCGATGTGCGCCGCAGGCGATATGCGCAGCAGGAGATGTGTGCCGCAGTTTTTTTATTAATATGATTTAATTTACATTTTTTTGTAAATAACTTTTTTATTTATGTGCAACGCAGGGTTCGCAACGCACGATGTGCGCCGCAAGAGATATGCACCGCAGGAGATGTGCGCAACAGGAGATGTGCACCACAGGAGATGTGCGCAGTAGGAGATGTGCACCGCAGGAGATGTGCGCCGCAGGAGATGTGCATCGCAGGAGAAGTGCGCCGCAGGATGTGTGCGCACAGTTTTTTTATTAATTTGAGTTAATTATTATAATTTATTTGTAAATAAATGTTTCATTTATGTGCAAGGAAGGGTGTGCGCCGCCGCCGGAGATGTGCGCGGCAGGAGATGTGCACCGCAGGAGATGTACACCGCAGGAGATGTGCGCCGCAGGAGATGTACATAGCAGGAGATGTGCACGCAGGAGATGTGCGCCGCAGGAGATGTACAAAGCAGGAGATGTGCGCCGCAGGCGATATGCGCCACCGGAGATGTGCACCGCAGGAGATGTGCGCCGCAGGAGATCTGCACGCAGGAGATGTGCAACGCAGGAGATGTGCACAGCAGGAGATGTGCGCAGCAGGATGTGTGCACACAGTTTTTTTATTAATTTGATGTAATAATATTTTTTTGTAAATAAATGTTTTATTTATGTGCACCGCAGGGTGTGCGCCGCAGGATGTGCGCCGCAAGAGATGTGCACCGCAGGAGATGTGCGCAGCAGGAGATGTGCACCGCAGGAGATGTGCGCAGCAGGAGATGTGCCTCACAGGAGATGTGCAGAGCAGGAGATGTGCGCAGCAGGAGATGTGCAGAGCAGGAGATGTGCGTTGCAGGATTAGTGCGCACAGTTTTTTTATTAATTTGAGTTAATTATTTTTTTTTTTTGTAAGTAAATGTTTCATTTATGTGCACCGCAGGGTGTGCGCCGCAAGAGATGTGCACCGCCGGAAATGTGCGCAGCAGGAGATGTGCACCGCAGGAGATGTGTACGCAGGAGATATGCGCCGCAGGAGATGAGTGCCGCAGGAGATGTGCGCCGCAGGATGTGTGCGCACAGTTTTTTTAGGAATTTGAGTTAATTATTATTATTTTTTGTAAATAAATGTTTGATTTATGTGCACCGCAGGGTGTGCGACGAGGGAGGGTCACTGCAGGAGATTTGCGCAGCAGGAGATGTGCGCCACTGGAGATGTGCACCGCAGGAGATGTGCACGCAGGAGATGTGCACGCAGGAGATGTGCGCCGCAGGAGATGTGCGCCGCAGGAGATGTACATAGCAGGAGATGTGCACGCAGGAGATGTGCGCCGCAGGAGATGTACAAAGCAGGAGATGTGCGCCGCAGGCGATATGCACCGCAGGAGATGTGTGCCGCAGGAGATCTGCACGCAGGAGATGTGCAACGCAGGAGATGTGCACAGCAGGAGATGTGCGCAGCAGGATGTGTGCACACAGTTTTTTTATTAATTTGATGTAATAATATTTTTTTGTAAATAAATGTTTCATTTATGTGCACCGCAGGGTGTGCGCCGCAGGATGTGCGCCGCAAGAGATGTGCACTGCAGGAGATGTGCGGAGCAGGAGATGTGCACCGCAGGAGATGTGTGCTGCAGAAGATGTGCGCAGCAGAAGATGTGCAGAGCAGGAGATGTGCGCTGCAGGATGAGTGCGCACAGTTTTTTTATTAATTTGAGTTAATTATTATTTTTTTTGTAAGTAAATGTTTCATTTATGTGCACCGCAGGGTGTGCGCCACAAGAGATGTGCACCGCCGGAAATGTGCGCAGCAGGAGATTTGCACCGCAGGAGATGTGCGCAGCAGGAGATGTGTGCCGCAGGAGATGTGCTCAGCAGGAGATGTGCACCACTTGAGATGTGCGCTGCAGGAGATGTGCGCCGCAGGCAATATGCGCAGCAGGAGAAGTGTGCCGCAGTTTTTTTATTAATATGATTTAATTTTAATTTTTTTTGTAAATAACTGTTTTATTTATGTACAACGCAGGGTTCGCAACGCAGGATGTGCGCTGCAAGAGATATGCACCGCAGGAGATGTGCGCAACAGGAGATGTGCACCACAGGAGATGTGCGCAGCAGGAGATGTGCAGAGCAGGAGATGTGCGCAGCAGGAGATGTGCAGAGCAGGAGATGTGCGTTGCAGGATTAGTGCGCACAGTTTTTTTATTAAGTTGAGGTAATTATTATTTTTTTTTTGTAAGTAAATGTTTCATTTATGTGCACCGCAGTGTGTGCGCCGCAAGAGATGTGCACCGCCGGAAATGTGCGCAGCAGGAGATGTGCACCGCAGGAGATGTGTACGCAGGAGATATGCGCCGCAGGAGATGTGCGCCGCAGGATGTGTGCGCACAGTTTTTTTAGGAATTTGACTTAATTATTATTATTTTTTGTAAATAAATGTTTCATTTATGTG
Organism: Pleuronectes platessa; assembly: GCF_947347685.1. Taxonomy (NCBI): domain Eukaryota; kingdom Metazoa; phylum Chordata; class Actinopteri; order Pleuronectiformes; family Pleuronectidae; genus Pleuronectes; species Pleuronectes platessa. The sequence goes on from NW_026519021.1 coordinate 40,712, forward strand.
CACCGCAGGGTGTGCGACGAGGGAGGGTCACTGCAGGAGATTTGCGCAGCAGGAGATGTGCGCCACTGGAGATGTGCACCGCAGGAGATGTGCACGCAGGAGATGTGCACGCAGGAGATGTGCGCCGCAGGAGATGTGGGCCGCAGGAGATGTACATAGCAGGAAATGTGCACCCAGGAGATGTGCGCCGCAGGAGATGTGCGCCGCAGGAGATGTACATAGCAGGAGATGTGCACCGCAGGAGATGTGCACGCAGGAGATGTGCACGCAGGAGATGTGCGCCGCAGGAGATGTGCGCCGCAGGAGATGTACATAGCAGGAGATATGCACGCAGTAGATGTGCGCCGCAGGAGATGTGCGCCGCAGGAGATGTACATAGCAGGAGATGTGCACCGCAGGAGATGTGCGCCGCAGGAGATGTGCGCCGCAGGATGTGTGCGCACAGTTTTTTTATTAATTTTATTTATGTGCATCTTATGTTCTGCAATGCAGGAGATGTGCGCAGCAGGAGATGTGCACCGCAGGAGATGTACAGAGCAGGAGATGTGCGCAGCAGGAGATGTGCAGAGCAGGAGATATGCGTTGCAGGATTAGTGCGCACAGTTTTTTTATTAATTTGAGTTAATTATTATTTTTTTTTTGTAAGTAAATGTTTCATTTATGTGCACCGCAGGGTGTGCGCCGCAAGAGATGTGCACCGCCGGAAATGTGCGCAGCAGGAGATGTGCACCGCAGGAGATGTGCGCAGCAGGAGATGTGTGCCGCAGGAGATGTGCTCAGCAGGAGATGTGCACCACTTGAGATGTGCGCTGCAGGCGATGTGCGCCGCAGGCGATATGCGCAGCAGGAGATGTGTGCCGCAGTTTTTTTATTAATATGATTTAATTTAAATTTTTTTGTAAATAACTGTTTTATTTATGTGCACCGCAGGGTGTGCGCCGCAGGATGTGCGCCGCAAGAGATGTGCACCGCAGGAGATGTGCGCAGCAGGAGATGTGCACCGCAGGAGATGTGCGCAGCAGGAGATGTGCCTCACAGGAGATGTGCAGAGCAGGAGATGTGCGCAGCAGGAGATGTGCAGAGCAGGAGATGTGCGTTGCAGGATTAGTGCGCACAGTTTTTTTATTAATTTGAGTTAATTATTTTTTTTTTTTGTAAGTAAATGTTTCATTTATGTGCACCGCAGGGTGTGCGCCGCAAGAGATGTGCGCAGCAGGAGATGTGCACCGCAGGAGATGTGTACGCAGGAGATATGCGCCGCAGGAGATGAGTGCCGCAGGAGATGTGCGCCGCAGGATGTGTGCGCACAGTTTTTTTAGGAATTTGAGTTAATTATTATTATTTTTTGTAAATAAATGTTTGATTTATGTGCACCGCAGGGTGTGCGACGAGGGAGGGTCACTGCAGGAGATTTGCGCAGCAGGAGATGTGCGCCACTGGAGATGTGCACCGCAGGAGATGTGCACGCAGGAGATGTGCACGCAGGAGATGTGCGCCGCAGGAGATGTGCGCCGCAGGAGATGTACATAGCAGGAGATGTGCACGCAGGAGATGTGCGCCGCAGGAGATGTACAAAGCAGGAGATGTGCGCCGCAGGCGATATGCACCGCAGGAGATGTGTGCCGCAGGAGATCTGCACGCAGGAGATGTGCGGAGCAGGATGAGTGCACACAGTTTTTTTATTAATTTGAGTTAATTATTATTTTTTTTGTAAGTAAATGTTTCATTTATGTGCACCGCAGGGTGTGCGCCACAAGAGATGTGCACCGCCGGAAATGTGCGCAGCAGGAGATTTGCACCGCAGGAGATGTGCGCAGCAGGAGATGTGTGCCGCAGGAGATGTGCTCAGCAGGAGATGTGCACCACTTGAGATGTGCGCTGCAGGAGATGTGCGCCGCAGGCAATATGCGCAGCAGGAGAAGTGTGCCGCAGTTTTTTTATTAATATGATTTAATTTTAATTTTTTTTGTAAATAACTGTTTTATTTATGTACAACGCAGGGTTCGCAACGCAGGATGTGCGCTGCAAGAGATATGCACCGCAGGAGATGTGCGCAACAGGAGATGTGCACCACAGGAGATGTGCGCAGCAGGAGATGTGCACCGCAGGAGATCTGCGCAGCAGGAGATGTGCACCGCAGGAGATCTGCGCCGCAGGAGATGTGCACCGCAGGAGATGTGCGCCGCAGGATGTGTGCGCACAGTTTTTTTATTAATTTGAGTTAATTATTATAATTTATTTGTAAATAAATGTTTCATTTATGTGCAACGAAGGGTGTGCGCCGCAGGATGTGCACCGCAAGAGATATGCACCGAAGGAGATGTGCACAGCAGGAGATGTGCACCGCAGGAGATGTACACCGCAGGAGATGTGCGCAGCAGGAGATGTGCACCGCAGGAGATGTGTACGCAGGAGATATGTGCCGCAGGAGATGAGTGCCGCAGGAGATGTGCGCCGCAGGATGTGTGCGGAGATGTGCACCGCAGGAGATGTGCGCAGCAGGAGATGTGCACCGCAGGAGATGTGCGCCGCAGGAGATATGCACCGCAAGAGATGTGCGCAGCAAGAGATTGGCAGGCAGGAGATGTGCGCCGCAGGATGTGTGCGCACAGTTTTTTTATTAATTTTATTTATGTGCACCGCATGTTCTGCAATGCAGGAGATGTGCGCAGCAGGAGATTTGCGCCGCAGGATGTGTGCGCACAGTTTTTTTATTAATTTGAGTTAATTATTATAAATTTTTTGTAAATAAATGTTTCATTTATGTGCAACGAAGGGTGTGCGCCACAGGATGTGTGCCGCAAGAGATGTGCACCGCCGGAGATGTGCGCAGCAGGAGATGTGCACCGCAGGAGATGTGCACCGCAGGAGCTGTGAGCCTCAGGAGATGTGCACCGCAGGAGATGTGCGCCGCAGGATGTGCGCCGCAAGAGATATGCACCGCCGGAGATGTGCGCAGCAGGAGATGTGCACCGCAGGAGATGTACACCGCAGGAGATGTGCGCAGCATGAGATGTGCGCCGCAGGAGATGTGCGCCGCAGGAGATGTGCACGCAGGAGATGTGCGCCGCAGGAGATGTGCGCCGCAGGAGATGTGCGCAGCAGGAGATGTGCACCGCAGGAGATGTGCGCAGCAGGAGATGTGCCTCACAGGAGATGTGCAGAGCAGGAGATGTGCGCAGCAGGAGATGTGCGCAGCAGGAGATGTGCAGAGCAGGAGATGTGCGTTGCAGGATTAGTGCGCACAGTTTTTTTATTAATTTGAGTTAATTATTATTTTTTTTTTGTAAGTAAATGTTTCATTTATGTGGACCGCAGGGTGTGCGCCGCAAGAGATGTGCACCGCCGGAAATGTGCGCAGCAGGAGATGTGCACCGCAGGAGATGTGTACGCAGGAGATATGCGCCGCAGGAGATGAGTGCCGCAGGAGATGTGCGCCGCAGGATGTGTGCGCACAGTTTTTTTAGGAATTTGAGTTAATTATTATTATTTTTTGTAAATAAATGTTTGATTTATGTGCACCGCAGGGTGTGCGACGAGGGAGGGTCACTGCAGGAGATTTGCGCAGCAGGAGATGTGCGCCACTGGAGATGTGCACCGCAGGAGATGTGCACGCAGGAGATGTGCGCTGCAGGAGATGTGCGCCGCAGGAGATGTACATAGCAGGAGATGTGCACGCAGGAGATGTGCGCCGCAGGAGATGTACAAAGCAGGAGATGTGCGCCGCAGGCGATATGCGCCACCGGAGATGTGCACCGCAGGAGATGTGTGCCGCAGGAGATCTGCACGCAGGAGATGTGCAACGCAGGAGATGTGCAGAGCAGGAGATGTGCACCGCAGGAGATCTGCGCCGCAGGAGATGTGCACCGCAGGAGATGTGCGCCGCAGGATGTGTGCGCACAGTTTTTTTATTAATTTGAGTTAATTATTATAATTTATTTGTAAATAAATGTTTCATTTATGTGCAACGAAGGGTGTGCGCCGCAGGATGTGCACCGCAAGAGATATGCACCGAAGGAGATGTGCACAGCAGGAGATGTGCACCGCAGGAGATGTACACCGCAGGAGATGTGCGCAGCAGGAGATGTGCACCGCAGGAGATGTGTACGCAGGAGATATGTGCCGCAGGAGATGAGTGCCGCAGGAGATGTGCGCCGCAGGATGTGTGCGGAGATGTGCACCGCAGGAGATGTGCGCAGCAGGAGATGTGCACCGCAGGAGATGTGCGCCGCAGGCGATATGCGCCACCGGAGATGTGCACCGCAGGAGATGTGTGCCGCAGGAGATCTGCACGCAGGAGATGTGCAACGCAGGAGATGTGCAGAGCAGGAGATGTGCGCTGCAGGATGAGTGCGCACAGTTTTTTTATTAATTTGAGTTAATTATTATTTTTTTTGTAAGTAAATGTTTCATTTATGTGCACCGCAGAGTGTGCGCCACAAGAGATTTGCACCGCCGGAAATGTGCGCAGCAGGAGATGTGCACCGCAGGAGATGTGCGCAGCAGGAGATGTGTGCCGCAGGAGATGTGCTCAGCAGGAGATGTGCACCACTTGAGATGTGCGCTGCAGGAGATGTGCGCCGCAGGCAATATGCGCAGCAGGAGAAGTGTGCCGCAGTTTTTTTATTAATATGATTTAATTTTAATTTTTTTTGTAAATAACTGTTTTATTTATGTGCAACGCAGGGTTCGCAACGCAGGATGTGCGCTGCAAGAGATATGCACCGCAGGAGATGTGCGCAACAGGAGATGTGCACCACAGAAGATGTGCGCAGCAGGAGATGTGCACCGCAGGAGATGTGCGCCGCAGGAGATGTGCACCGCAGGAGAAGTGCACGCAGGAGAGTAGCACGCAGGAGATGTGCGCCGCAGGATGTGTGCGCACAGTTTTTTTATTAATTTGAGTTAATTATTATAATTTATTTGTACATAAATGTTTCATTTATGTGCAACGAAGGGTGTGCGCCGCAGGATGTGCACCGCAAGAGATATGCACCGCCGGAGATGTGCACAGCAGGAGATGTGCACCGCAGGAGATGTACACCGCAGGAGATGTGCGCAGCAGGAGATGTGCACCGCAGGAGATGTGTACGCAGGAGATATGCGCCGCAGGAGATGAGTGCCGCAGTAGATGTGCGCCGCAGGATGTGTGCGGAGATGTGCACCGCAGGAGATGTGCGCAGCAGGAGATGTGCACCGCAGGAGATGTGCGCCGCAGGAGATGTGCACCGCAAGAGATGTGCGCAGCAAGAGATTGGCAGGCAGGAGATGTGCGCCGCAGGATGTGTGCGCACAGTTTTTTTATTAATTTTATTTATGTGCACCGCATGTTCTGCAATGCAGGAGATGTGCGCAGCAGGAGATTTGCGCCGCAGGATGTGTGCGCACAGTTTTTTTATTAATTTGAGTTAATTATTATAAATTTTTTGTAAATAAATGTTTCATTTATGTGCAACGAAGGGTGTGCACCACAGGATGTGTGCCACAAGAGATGTGCACCGCCGGAGATGTGCGCAGCAGGAGATGTGCACCGCAGGAGATGTGCACCGCAGGAGCTGTGAGCCTCAGGAGATGTGCACCGCAGGAGATGTGCGCCGCAGGATGTGCGCCGCAAGAGATATGCACCGCCGGAGATGTGCGCAGCAGGAGATGTGCACCGCAGGAGATGTACACCGCAGGAGATGTACAGAGCAGGAGATGTGCGCAGCAGGAGATGTGCAGAGCAGGAGATATGCGTTGCAGGATTAGTGCGCACAGTTTTTTTATTAATTTGAGTTAATTATTATTTTTTTTTTGTAAGTAAATGTTTCATTTATGTGCACCGCAGGGTGTGCGCCGCAAGAGATGTGCACCGCCGGAAATGTGCGCAGCAGGAGATGTGCACCGCAGGAGATGTGCGCAGCAGGAGATGTGTGCCGCAGGAGATGTGCTCAGCAGGAGATGTGCACCACTTGAGATGTGCGCTGCAGGCGATGTGCGCCGCAGGCGATATGCGCAGCAGGAGATGTGTGCCGCAGTTTTTTTATTAATATGATTTAATTTACATTTTTTTGTAAATAACTGTTTTATTTATGTGCAACGCAGGGTTCGCAACGCACGATGTGCGCCGCAAGAGATATGCACCGCAGGAGATGTGCGCAACAGGAGATGTGCACCACAGGAGATGTGCGCAGTAGGAGATGTGCACCGCAGGAGATGTGCGCCGCAGGAGATGTGCATCGCAGGAGAAGTGCGCCGCAGGATGTGTGCGCACAGTTTTTTTATTAATTTGAGTTAATTATTATAATTTATTTGTAAATAAATGTTTCATTTATGTGCAAGGAAGGGTGTGCGCCGCCGCCGGAGATGTGCGCGGCAGGAGATGTGCACCGCAGGAGATGTACACCGCAGGAGATGTGCGCCGCAGGAGATGTACATAGCAGGAGATGTGCACGCAGGAGATGTGCGCCGCAGGAGATGTACAAAGCAGGAGATGTGCGCCGCAGGCGATATGCGCCACCGGAGATGTGCACCGCAGGAGATGTGCGCCGCAGGAGATCTGCACGCAGGAGATGTGCAACGCAGGAGATGTGCACAGCAGGAGATGTGCGCAGCAGGATGTGTGCACACAGTTTTTTTATTAATTTGATGTAATAATATTTTTTTGTAAATAAATGTTTTATTTATGTGCACCGCAGGGTGTGCGCCGCAGGATGTGCGCCGCAAGAGATGTGCACCGCAGGAGATGTGCGCAGCAGGAGATGTGCACCGCAGGAGATGTGCGCAGCAGGAGATGTGCCTCACAGGAGATGTGCAGAGCAGGAGATGTGCGCAGCAGGAGATGTGCAGAGCAGGAGATGTGCGTTGCAGGATTAGTGCGCACAGTTTTTTTATTAATTTGAGTTAATTATTTTTTTTTTTTGTAAGTAAATGTTTCATTTATGTGCACCGCAGGGTGTGCGCCGCAAGAGATGTGCACCGCCGGAAATGTGCGCAGCAGGAGATGTGCACCGCAGGAGATGTGTACGCAGGAGATATGCGCCGCAGGAGATGAGTGCCGCAGGAGATGTGCGCCGCAGGATGTGTGCGCACAGTTTTTTTAGGAATTTGAGTTAATTATTATTATTTTTTGTAAATAAATGTTTGATTTATGTGCACCGCAGGGTGTGCGACGAGGGAGGGTCACTGCAGGAGATTTGCGCAGCAGGAGATGTGCGCCACTGGAGATGTGCACCGCAGGAGATGTGCACGCAGGAGATGTGCACGCAGGAGATGTGCGCCGCAGGAGATGTGCGCCGCAGGAGATGTACATAGCAGGAGATGTGCACGCAGGAGATGTGCGCCGCAGGAGATGTACAAAGCAGGAGATGTGCGCCGCAGGCGATATGCACCGCAGGAGATGTGTGCCGCAGGAGATCTGCACGCAGGAGATGTGCAACGCAGGAGATGTGCACAGCAGGAGATGTGCGCAGCAGGATGTGTGCACACAGTTTTTTTATTAATTTGATGTAATAATATTTTTTTGTAAATAAATGTTTCATTTATGTGCACCGCAGGGTGTGCGCCGCAGGATGTGCGCCGCAAGAGATGTGCACTGCAGGAGATGTGCGGAGCAGGAGATGTGCACCGCAGGAGATGTGTGCTGCAGAAGATGTGCGCAGCAGAAGATGTGCAGAGCAGGAGATGTGCGCTGCAGGATGAGTGCGCACAGTTTTTTTATTAATTTGAGTTAATTATTATTTTTTTTGTAAGTAAATGTTTCATTTATGTGCACCGCAGGGTGTGCGCCACAAGAGATGTGCACCGCCGGAAATGTGCGCAGCAGGAGATTTGCACCGCAGGAGATGTGCGCAGCAGGAGATGTGTGCCGCAGGAGATGTGCTCAGCAGGAGATGTGCACCACTTGAGATGTGCGCTGCAGGAGATGTGCGCCGCAGGCAATATGCGCAGCAGGAGAAGTGTGCCGCAGTTTTTTTATTAATATGATTTAATTTTAATTTTTTTTGTAAATAACTGTTTTATTTATGTACAACGCAGGGTTCGCAACGCAGGATGTGCGCTGCAAGAGATATGCACCGCAGGAGATGTGCGCAACAGGAGATGTGCACCACAGGAGATGTGCGCAGCAGGAGATGTGCAGAGCAGGAGATGTGCGCAGCAGGAGATGTGCAGAGCAGGAGATGTGCGTTGCAGGATTAGTGCGCACAGTTTTTTTATTAAGTTGAGGTAATTATTATTTTTTTTTTGTAAGTAAATGTTTCATTTATGTGCACCGCAGTGTGTGCGCCGCAAGAGATGTGCACCGCCGGAAATGTGCGCAGCAGGAGATGTGCACCGCAGGAGATGTGTACGCAGGAGATATGCGCCGCAGGAGATGTGCGCCGCAGGATGTGTGCGCACAGTTTTTTTAGGAATTTGACTTAATTATTATTTTTTTTTGTAAATAAATGTTTCATTTATGTGCACCGCAGGGTGTGCGACGAGGGAGGGTCACTGCAGGAGATTTGCGCAGCAGGAGATGTGCGCCACTGGAGATGTGCACCGCAGGAGATGTGCACGCAGGAGATGTGCACGCAGGAGATGTGCGCCGCAGGAGATGTGGGCCGCAGGAGATGTACATAGCAGGAAATGTGCACCCAGGAGATGTGCGCCGCAGGAGATGTGCGCCGCAGGAGATGTACATAGCAGGAGATGTGCACCGCAGGAGATGTGCACGCAGGAGATGTGCACGCAGGAGATGTGCGCCGCAGGAGATGTGCGCCGCAGGAGATGTACATAGCAGGAGATATGCACGCAGTAGATGTGCGCCGCAGGAGATGTGCGCCGCAGGAGATGTACATAGCAGGAGATGTGCACCGCAGGAGATGTGCGCCGCAGGAGATGTGCGCCGCAGGATGTGTGCGCACAGTTTTTTTATTAATTTTATTTATGTGCATCTTATGTTCTGCAATGCAGGAGATGTGCGCAGCAGGAGATGTGCACCGCAGGAGATGTACAGAGCAGGAGATGTGCGCAGCAGGAGATGTGCAGAGCAGGAGATATGCGTTGCAGGATTAGTGCGCACAGTTTTTTTATTAATTTGAGTTAATTATTATTTTTTTTTTGTAAGTAAATGTTTCATTTATGTGCACCGCAGGGTGTGCGCCGCAAGAGATGTGCACCGCCGGAAATGTGCGCAGCAGGAGATGTGCACCGCAAGAGATGTGCGCAGCAGGAGATGTGTGCCGCAGGAGATGTGCTCAGCAGGAGATGTGCACCACTTGAGATGTGCGCTGCAGGCGATGTGCGCCGCAGGCGATATGCGCAGCAGGAGATGTGTGCCGCAGTTTTTTTATTAATATGATTTAATTTAAATTTTTTTGTAAATAACTGTTTTATTTATGTGCAACGCAGGGTTCGCAACGCACGATGTGCGCTGCAAGAGATATGCACCGCAGGAGATGTGCGCAACAGGAGATGTGCACCACAGGAGATGTGCGCAGTAGGAGATGTGCACCGCAGGAGATGTGCGCCGCAGGAGATGTGCATCGCAGGAGAAGTGCGCCGCAGGATGTGTGCGCACAGTTTTTTTATTAATTTGAGTTAATTATTATAATTTATTTGTCAAGAAATGTTTCATTTATGTGCAAGGAAGGGTGTGCGCCGCCGCCGGAGATGTGCGCGGCAGGAGATGTGCACCGCAGGAGATGTACACCGCAGGAGATGTGCGCCGCAGGAGATGTACATAGCAGGAGATGTGCACGCAGGAGATGTGCGCCGCAGGAGATGTACAAAGCAGGAGATGTGCGCCGCAGGCGATATGCGCCACCGGAGATGTGCACCGCAGGAGATGTGCGCCGCAGGAGATCTGCACGCAGGAGATGTGCAACGCAGGAGATGTGCACAGCAGGAGATGTGCGCAGCAGGATGTGTGCACACAGTTTTTTTATTAATTTGATGTAATAATATTTTTTTGTAAATAAATGTTTTATTTATGTGCACCGCAGGGTGTGCGCCGCAGGATGTGCGCCGCAAGAGATGTGCACCGCAGGAGATGTGCGCAGCAGGAGATGTGCACCGCAGGAGATGTGCGCAGCAGGAGATGTGCCTCACAGGAGATGTGCAGAGCAGGAGATGTGCGCAGCAGGAGATGTGCAGAGCAGGAGATGTGCGTTGCAGGATTAGTGCGCACAGTTTTTTTATTAATTTGAGTTAATTATTATTTTTTTTTGTAAGTAAATGTTTCATTTATGTGCACCGCAGGGTGTGCGCCGCAAGAGATGTGCACCGCCGGAAATGTGCGCAGCAGGAGATGTGCACCGCAGGAGATGTGTACGCAGGAGATATGCGCCGCAGGAGATGAGTGCCGCAGGAGATGTGCGCCGCAGGATGTGTGCGCACAGTTTTTTTAGGAATTTGAGTTAATTATTATTATTTTTTGTAAATAAATGTTTGATTTATGTGCACCGCAGGGTGTGCGACGAGGGAGGGTCACTGCAGGAGATTTGCGCAGCAGGAGATGTGCGCCACTGGAGATGTGCACCGCAGGAGATGTGCACGCAGGAGATGTGCACGCAGGAGATGTGCGCCGCAGGAGATGTGCGCCGCAGGAGATGTACATAGCAGGAGATGTGCACGCAGGAGATGTGCGCCGCAGGAGATGTACAAAGCAGGAGATGTGCGCCGCAGGCGATATGCACCGCAGGAGATGTGTGCCGCAGGAGATCTGCACGCAGGAGATGTGCAACGCAGGAGATGTGCACAGCAGGAGATGTGCGCAGCAGGATGTGTGCACACAGTTTTTTTATTAATTTGATGTAATAATATTTTTTTGTAAATAAATGTTTCATTTATGTGCACCGCAGGGTGTGCGCCGCAGGATGTGCGCCGCAAGAGATGTGCACTGCAGGAGATGTGCGGAGCAGGAGATGTGCACCGCAGGAGATGTGTGCTGCAGAAGATGTGCGCAGCAGAAGATGTGCAGAGCAGGAGATGTGCGCTGCAGGATGAGTGCGCACAGTTTTTTTATTAATTTGAGTTAATTATTATTTTTTTTGTAAGTAAATGTTTCATTTATGTGCACCGCAGGGTGTGCGCCACAAGAGATGTGCACCGCCGGAAATGTGCGCAGCAGGAGATTTGCACCGCAGGAGATGTGCGCAGCAGGAGATGTGTGCCGCAGGAGATGTGCTCAGCAGGAGATGTGCACCACTTGAGATGTGCGCTGCAGGAGATGTGCGCCGCAGGCAATATGCGCAGAAGGAGAAGTGTGCCGCAGTTTTTTTATTAATATGATTTAATTTTAATTTTTTTTGTAAATAACTGTTTTATTTATGTACAACGCAGGGTTCGCAACGCAGGATGTGCGCTGCAAGAGATATGCACCGCAGGAGATGTGCGCAACAGGAGATGTGCACCACAGGAGATGTGCGCAGCAGGAGATGTGCACCGCAGGAGATCTGCGCAGCAGGAGATGTGCACCGCAGGAGATCTGCGCCGCAGGAGATGTGCACCGCAGGAGATGTGCGCCGCAGGATGTGTGCGCACAGTTTTTTTATTAATTTGAGTTAATTATTATAATTTATTTGTAAATAAATGTTTCATTTATGTGCAACGAAGGGTGTGCGCCGCAGGATGTGCACCGCAAGAGATATGCACCGAAGGAGATGTGCACAGCAGGAGATGTGCACCGCAGGAGATGTACACCGCAGGAGATGTGCGCAGCAGGAGATGTGCACCGCAGGAGATGTGTACGCAGGAGATATGCGCCGCAGGAGATGAGTGCCGCAGGAGATGTGCGCCGCAGGATGTGTGCGGAGATGTGCACCGCAGGAGATGTGCGCAGCAGGAGATGTGCACCGCAGGAGATGTGCGCCGCAGGAGATATGCACCGCAAGAGATGTGCGCAGCAAGAGATTGGCAGGCAGGAGATGTGCGCCGCAGGATGTGTGCGCACAGTTTTTTTATTAATTTTATTTATGTGCACCGCATGTTCTGCAATGCAGGAGATGTGCGCAGCAGGAGATTTGCGCCGCAGGATGTGTGCGCACAGTTTTTTTATTAATTTGAGTTAATTATTATAAATTTTTTGTAAATAAATGTTTCATTTATGTGCAACGAAGGGTGTGCGCCACAGGATGTGTGCCGCAAGAGATGTGCACCGCCGGAGATGTGCGCAGCAGGAGATGTGCACCGCAGGAGATGTGCACCGCAGGAGCTGTGAGCCTCAGGAGATGTGCACCGCAGGAGATGTGCGCCGCAGGATGTGCGCCGCAAGAGATATGCACCGCCGGAGATGTGCGCAGCAGGAGATGTGCACCGCAGGAGATGTACACCGCAGGAGATGTGCGCAGCATGAGATGTGCGCCGCAGGAGATGTGCGCCGCAGGAGATGTGCACGCAGGAGATGTGCGCCGCAGGAGATGTGCGCCGCAGGAGATGTGCGCAGCAGGAGATGTGCACCGCAGGAGATGTGCGCAGCAGGAGATGTGCCTCACAGGAGATGTGCAGAGCAGGAGATGTGCGCAGCAGGAGATGTGCAGAGCAGGAGATGTGCGTTGCAGGATTAGTGCGCACAGTTTTTTTATTAATTTGAGTTAATTATTATTTTTTTTTTGTAATTAAATGTTTCATTTATGTGCACCGCAGGGTGTGCGCCGCAAGAGATGTGCACCGCCGGAAATGTGCGCAGCAGGAGATGTGCACCGCAGGAGATGTGTACGCAGGAGATATGCGCCGCAGGAGATGAGTGCCGCAGGAGATGTGCGCCGCAGGATGTGTGCGCACAGTTTTTTTAGGAATTTGAGTTAATTATTATTATTTTTTGTAAATAAATGTTTGATTTATGTGCACCGCAGGGTGTGCGACGAGGGAGGGTCACTGCAGGAGATTTGCGCAGCAGGAGATGTGCGCCACTGGAGATGTGCACCGCAGGAGATGTGCACGCAGGAGATGTGCGCTGCAGGAGATGTGCGCCGCAGGAGATGTACATAGCAGGAGATGTGCACGCAGGAGATGTGCGCCGCAGGAGATGTACAAAGCAGGAGATGTGCGCCGCAGGCGATATGCGCCACCGGAGATGTGCACCGCAGGAGATGTGTGCCGCAGGAGATCTGCACGCAGGAGATGTGCAACGCAGGAGATGTGCAGAGCAGGAGATGTGCGCTGCAGGATGAGTGCGCACAGTTTTTTTATTAATTTGAGTTAATTATTATTTTTTTTGTAAGTAAATGTTTCATTTATGTGCACCGCAGAGTGTGCGCCACAAGAGATTTGCACCGCCGGAAATGTGCGCAGCAGGAGATGTGCACCGCAGGAGATGTGCGCAGCAGGAGATGTGTGCCGCAGGAGATGTGCTCAGCAGGAGATGTGCACCACTTGAGATGTGCGCTGCAGGAGATGTGCGCCGCAGGCAATATGCGCAGCAGGAGAAGTGTGCCGCAGTTTTTTTATTAATATGATTTAATTTTAATTTTTTTTGTAAATAACTGTTTTATTTATGTGCAACGCAGGGTTCGCAACGCAGGATGTGCGCTGCAAGAGATATGCACCGCAGGAGATGTGCGCAACAGGAGATGTGCACCACAGGAGATGTGCGCAGCAGGAGATGTGCACCGCAGGAGATGTGCGCCGCAGGAGATGTGCACCGCAGGAGAAGTGCACGCAGGAGATTAGCACGCAGGAGATGTGCGCCGCAGGATGTGTGCGCACAGTTTTTTTATTAATTTGAGTTAATTATTATAATTTATTTGTACATAAATGTTTCATTTATGTGCAACGAAGGGTGTGCGCCGCAGGATGTGCACCGCAAGAGATATGCACCGCCGGAGATGTGCACAGCAGGAGATGTGCACCGCAGGAGATGTACACCGCAGGAGATGTGCGCAGCAGGAGATGTGCACCGCAGGAGATGTGTACGCAGGAGATATGCGCCGCAGGAGATGAGTGCCGCAGTAGATGTGCGCCGCAGGATGTGTGCGGAGATGTGCACCGCAGGAGATGTGCGCAGCAGGAGATGTGCACCGCAGGAGATGTGCGCCGCAGGAGATGTGCACCGCAAGAGATGTGCGCAGCAAGAGATTGGCAGGCAGGAGATGTGCGCCGCAGGATGTGTGCGCACAGTTTTTTTATTAATTTTATTTATGTGCACCGCATGTTCTGCAATGCAGGAGATGTGCGCAGCAGGAGATTTGCGCCGCAGGATGTGTGCGCACAGTTTTTTTATTAATTTGAGTTAATTATTATAAATTTTTTGTAAATAAATGTTTCATTTATGTGCAACGAAGGGTGTGCGCCACAGGATGTGTGCCACAAGAGATGTGCACCGCCGGAGATGTGCGCAGCAGGAGATGTGCACCGCAGGAGATGTGCACCGCAGGAGCTGTGAGCCTCAGGAGATGTGCACCGCAGGAGATGTGCGCAGCAGGATGTGCGCCGCAAGAGATATGCACCGCCGGAGATGTGCGCAGCAGGAGATGTGCACCGCAGGAGATGTACACCGCAGGAGATGTGCGCAGCATGAGATGTGCACCGCAGGAGATGTGCGCCGCAGGAGATCTGCACGCAGGAGATGTGCAACGCAGGAGATGTGCACAGCAGGAGATGTGCACCGCAGGAGATGTACACCGCAGGAGATGTGCGCAGCAGGAGATGTGCACCGCAGGAGATGTGTACGCAGGAGATATGCGCCGCAGGAGATGAGTGCCGCAGTAGATGTGCGCCGCAGGATGTGTGCGGAGATGTGCACCGCAGGAGATGTGCGCAGCAGGAGATTGGCAGGCAGGAGATGTACGCCGCAGGATGTGTGCGCACAGTTTTTTTATTAATTTTATTTATGTGCACCGCATGTTCTGCAATGCAGGAGATGTGCGCAGCAGGAGATTTGCGCCGCAGGATGTGTGCGCACAGTTTTTTTATTAATTTGAGTTAATTATTATAAATTTTTTGTAAATAAATGTTTCATTTATGTGCAACGAAGGGTGTGCGCCACAGGATGTGTGCCGCAAGAGATGTGCACCGCCGGAGATGTGCGCAGCAGGAGATGTGCACCGCAGGAGATGTGCACCGCAGGAGCTGTGAGCCTCAGGAGATGTGCACCGCAGGAGATGTGCGCCGCAGGATGTGCGCCGCAAGAGATATGCACCGCCGGAGATGTGCGCAGCAGGAGATGTGCACCGCAGGAGATGTACACCGCAGGTGATGTGCGCAGCATGAGATGTGCACCGCAGGCGATATGCGCAGCAGGAGATGTTTGCCGCAGTTTTTTTATTAATATGATTTAATTTTAATTTTTTTTGTAAATAACTGTTTTATTTATGTGCAACGCAGGGTTCGCAACGCAGGATGTGCGCCGCAAGAGATATGCACCGCATGAGATGTGCGCAACAGGAGATGTGCACCACAGGAGATGTGCGCAGCAGGAGATGTGCACCGCAGGAGATGTGCGCCGCAAGAGATGTGCACCGCAGGAGAAGTGCACGCAGGAGATTAGCACGCAGGAGATGTGCGCCGCAGGATGTGTGCGCACAGTTTTTTTATTAATTTGAGTTAATTATTATAATTTATTTGTAAATAAATGTTTCATTTATGTGCAACGAAGGGTGTGCGCCGCAGGATGTGCACCGCAAGAGATATGCACCGCCGGAGATGTGCACAGCAGGAGATGTGCACCGCAGGAGATGTACACCGCAGGAGATGTGCGCAGCAGGAGATGTGCACCGCAGGAGGTGTGTACGCAGGAGATATGCGCCGCAGGAGATGAGTGCCGCAGGAGATGTGCGCAGCAGGATGTGTGCGGAGATGTGCACCGCAGGAGATGTGCGCAGCAGGAGATGTGCACCGCAGGAGATGTGCGCCGCAGGAGATGTGCACCGCAAGAGATGTGCGCAGCAAGAGATTGGCACGCAGGAGATGTGCGCCGCAGGTAGTGTGCGCACAGTTTTTTTATTAATTTTATTTATGTGCACCGCATGTTCTGCAGTGCAGGAGATGTGCGCAGCAGGAGATTTGCGCCGCAGGATGTGTGCGCACAGTTTTTTTTTTAATTTGAGTTAATTATTATAAATTTTTTGTAAATAAATGTTTCATTTATGTGCAACGAAGGGTGTGCGCCACAGGATGTGTGCCGCAAGAGATGTGCACCGCCGGAGATGTGCGCAGCAGGAGATGTGCACCGCAGGAGATGTGCACCGCAGGAGATGTGAGCCTCAGGAGATGTGCACCGCAGGAGATGTGCGCCGCAGGATGTGCGCCGCAAGAGATATGCACCGCCGGAGATGTGCGCAGCAGGAGATGTGCACCGCAGGAGATGTACACCGCAGGAGATGTGCGCAGCATGAGATGTGCACCACAGGAGATGTGTACGCAGGAGATGTGCGCCGCAGGAGATGTGCGCCGCAGGATGTGTGCGCACAGTTTTTTTATTAATTTTATTTATGTTCATCTTATGTTCTGCAATGCAAGAGATGTGCGCAGCAGGAGATTTGCGCCGCAGGATGTGTGCGCACAGTTTTTTTATTAATTTGAGTTAATTATTATAATTTTTTGTAAATAAATGTTTCATTTATGTGCAACGCAGGGTGTGCGCCGCAGGATGTGCGCCGCAAGAGATGTGCACCGCAGGAGATGTGCGCAGCAGGAGATGTGCACTGCAGGAGATGTGCGCCGCAGGAGATGTGAGTCGCAGGAGATGTACATAGCAGGAGATGTGCGCCGCAGGCGATATGCGCAGCAGGAGATGTGTGCCGCAGTTTTTTTATTAATTTTATTTTATTTTTTTATTGTTTTGTAAATAAATGTTTCATTTATGTGCAACGCAGGGTGTTTTCGCCGCAGGATGTGCGCCGCAAGAGATATGCACCGGCGGAGATGTGCGCAGCAGGAGATGTGCACCGCAGGAGATGTGTTCGCAGGAGATATGCGCCGCAGGAGATGAGTGCCGCAGGAGATGTGCGCCGCAGGCTGTGTGCGCACAGTTTTTTTAGGAATTTGAGTTAATTATTATTATTTTTTGTAAATAAATGTTTCATTTATGTGCACCGCAGGGTGTGCGACGAGGGAGGGTCACTGCAGGAGATTTGCGCAGCAGGAGATGTGCGCCACTGGAGATGTGCACCGCAGGAGATGTGCACGCAGGAGATGTGCGCCGCAGGAGATGTGCGCCGCAGGAGATGTACATAGCAGGAGATGTGCACGCAGGACATGTGCGCCGCAGGAGATGTACAAAGCAGGAGATGTGCGCCGCAGGCGATATGCGCCACCGGAGATGTGCACCGCAGGAGATGTGCGCCGCAGGAGATGTGCGCAGCAGGAGATGTGCACCGCAGGAGATGTGTGCCGCAGAAGATGTGCGCAGCAGGAGATGTGCGTCACAGGAGATGTGCGTCACAGGAGATGTGCGCAGCAGGAGATGTGCAGAGCAGGACATGTGCGTTGCAGGATTAGTGCGCACAGTTTTTTTATTAATTTGAGTTAATTATTATTTTTTTTTGTAAGTAAATGTTTCATTTATGTGCACCGCAGGGTGTGCGCCGCAAGAGATGTGCACCGCCGGAAATGTGCGCAGCAGGAGATGTGCACCGCAGGAGATGTGCGCAGCAGGAGATGTGTGCCGCAGGAGATGTGCTCAGCAGGAGATGTGCACCACTTGAGATGTGCGCTGCAGGAGATGTGCGCCGCAGGCGATATGCGCAGCAGGAGATGTGTGCCGCAGTTTTTTTATTAATATGATTTAATTTTAATTTTTTTTGTAAATAACTGTTTTATTTATGTGCAATGCAGGGTTCGCAACGCAGTGTGCACAGCAGGAGATGTTCGCAGCAGGATGTGTGCACACAGTTTTTTTATTAATTTGATGTAATAATATTTTTTTGTAAATAAATGTTTTATTTATGTGCACCGCAGGGTGTGCGCCGCAGGATGTGCGCCGCAAGAGATGTGCACCGCAGGAGATGTGCGCAGCAGGATGTGTGCGCACAGTTTTTTTAGGAATTTGAGTTAATTATTATTATTTTTTGTAAATAAATGTTTCATTTATGTGCACCGCAGGGTGTGCGACGAGGGAGGGTCACTGCAGGAGATTTGCGCAGCAGGAGATGTGCGCCACTGGAGATGTGCGCCGCAGGAGATGTGCACGCAGGAGATGTGCACGCAGGAGATGTGCGCCGCAGGAGATGTGCGCCGCAGGAGATGTACATAGCAGGAGATGTGCACGCAGGAGATGTGCGCCGCAGGAGATGTACAAAGCAGGAGATGTGCGCCGCAGGCGATATGCGCCACCGGAGATGTGCACCGCAGGAGATGTGTGCCGCAGGAGATCTGCACGCAGGAGATGTGCAACGCAGGAGATGTGCACAGCAGGAGATGTGCGCAGCAGGATGTGTGCACACAGTTTTTTTATTAATTTGATGTAATAATATTTTTTTGTAAATAAATGTTTCATTTATGTGCACCGCAGGGTGTCCGCTTCAGGATGTGCGTCGCAAGAGATGTGCACTGCAGGAGATGTGCGGAGCAGGAGATGTGCACCGCAGGAGATGTGTGCCGCAGAAGATGTGCGCAGCAGGAGATGTGCAGAGCAGGAAATGTGCGCTGCAGGATGAGTGCGCACAGTTTTTTTATTAATTTGAGTTAATTATTATTTTTTTTGTAAGTAAATGTTTCATTTATGTGCACCGCAGGGTGTGCGCCACAAGAGATGTGCACCGCCGGAAATGTGCGCAGCAGGAGATGTGCACCGCAGGAGATGTGCGCAGCAGAAGATGTGTGCCGCAGGAGATGTGCTCAGCAGGAGATGTGCACCACTTGAGATGTGCGCTGCAGGAGATGTGCGCCGCAGGCAATATGCGCAGCAGGAGAAGTGTGCCGCAGTTTTTTTATTAATATGATTTAATTTTAATTTTTTTTGTAAATAACTGTTTTATTTATGTGCAACGCAGGGTTCGCAACGCAGGATGTGCGCCGCAAGAGATATGCACCGCAGGAGATGTGCGCAACAGGAGATGTGCACCACAGGAGATGTGCGCAGCAGGAGATGTGCACCGCAGGAGATGTGCGCCGCAAGAGATGTGCACCGCAGGAGAAGTGCACGCAGGAGATTAGCACGCAGGAGATGTGCGCCGCAGGATGTGTGCGCACAGTTTTTTTATTAATTTGAGTTAATTATTATAATTTATTTGTAAATAAATGTTTCATTTATGTGCAACGAAGGGTGTGCGCCGCAGGATGTGCACCGCAAGAGATATGCACCGCCGGAGATGTGCACAGCAGGAGATGTGCACCGCAGGAGATGTACACCGCAGGAGATGTGCGCAGCAGGAGATGTGCACCGCAGGAGATGTGTACGCAGGAGATATGCGCCGCAGGAGATGAGTGCCGCAGGAGATGTGCGCCGCAGGATGTGTGCGGAGATGTGCACCGCAGGAGATGTGCGCAGCAGGAGATGTGCACCGCAGGAGATGTGCGCCGCAGGAGATGTGCACCGCAAGAGATGTGCGCAGCAAGAGATTGGCACTGCAGGAGATGTGCGCCGCAGGTAGTGTGCGCACAGTTTTTTTATTAATTTTATTTATGTGCACCGCATGTTCTGCAATGCAGGAGATGTGCGCAGCAGGAGATTTGCGCCGCAGGATGTGTGCGCACAGTTTTTTTATTAATTTGAGTTAATTATTATAAATTTTTTGTAAATAAATGTTTCATTTATGTGCAACGAAGGGTGTGCGCCACAGGATGTGTGCCGCAAGAGATGTGCACCGCCGGAGATGTGCGCAGCAGGAGATGTGCACCGCAGGAGATGTGCACCGCAGGAGCTGTGAGCCTCAGGAGATGTGCACCGCAGGAGATGTGCGCCGCAGGATGTGCGCCGCAAGAGATATGCACCGCCGGAGATGTGCGCAGCAGGAGATGTGCACCGCAGGAGATGTACACCGCAGGAGATGTGCGCAGCATGAGATGTGCACCGCAGGAGATGTGCGCCGCAGGAGATCTGCACGCAGGAGATGTGCAACGCAGGAGATGTGCAAAGCAGGAGATGTGCGCAGCAGGATGTGTGCACACAGTTTTTTTATTAATTTGATGTAATAATATTTTTTTGTAAATAAATGTTTCATTTATGTGCAACGCAGGGTGTGCGCCACAAGAGATGTGCACCGCCGGAAATGTGCGCAGCAGGAGATGTGCACCGCAGGAGATGTGCGCAGCAGGAGATGTGTACCGCAGGAGATGTGCTCAGCAGGAGATGTGCACCACTTGAGATGTGCGCTGCAGGAGATGTGCGCCGCAGGCGATATGCGCAGCAGGAGATGTGTGCCGCAGTTTTTTTATTAATATGATTTAATTTTAATTTTTTTTGTAAATAACTGTTTTATTTATGTGCAACGCAGGGTTCGCAACGCAGGATGTGCGCCGCAAGAGATATGCACCGCAGGAGATGTGCACCGCCGGAGATGTGCGCAGCAGGAGATGTGCACCGCAGGAGATGTGTGCCGCAGAAGATGTGCGCAGCAGGAGATGTGCGTCACAGGAGATGTGCGTCACAGGAGATGTGCGCAGCAGGAGATGTGCAGAGCAGGACATGTGCGTTGCAGGATTAGTGCGCACAGTTTTTTTATTAATTTGAGTTAATTATTATTTTTTTTTGTAAGTAAATGTTTCATTTATGTGCACCGCAGGGTGTGCGCCGCAAGAGATGTGCACCGCCGGAAATGTGCGCAGCAGGAGATGTGCACCGCAGGAGATGTGCGCAGCAGGAGATGTGCACCACTTGAGATGTGCGCTGCAGGAGATGTGCGCCGCAGGCGATATGCGCAGCAGGAGATGTGTGCCGCAGTTTTTTTATTAATATGATTTAATTTTAATTTTTTTTGTAAATAACTGTTTTATTTATGTGCAATGCAGGGTTCGCAACGCAGTGTGCACAGCAGGAGATGTGCGCAGCAGGATGTGTGCACACAGTTTTTTTATTAATTTGATGTAATAATATTTTTTTGTAAATAAATGTTTTATTTATGTGCACCGCAGGGTGTGCGCCGCAGGATGTGCGCCGCAAGAGATGTGCACCGCAGGAGATGTGCGCAGCAGGATGTGTGCGCACAGTTTTTTTAGGAATTTGAGTTAATTATTATTATTTTTTGTAAATAAATGTTTCATTTATGTGCACCGCAGGGTGTGCGACGAGGGAGGGTCACTGCAGGAGATTTGCGCAGCAGGAGATGTGCGCCACTGGAGATGTGCGCCGCAGGAGATGTGCACGCAGGAGATGTGCACGCAGGAGATGTGCGCCGCAGGAGATGTACAAAGCAGGAGATGTGCGCCGCAGGCGATATGCGCCACCGGAGATGTGCACCGCAGGAGATGTGTGCCGCAGGAGATCTGCACGCAGGAGATGTGCAACGCAGGAGATGTGCACAGCAGGAGATGTGCGCAGCAGGATGTGTGCACACAGTTTTTTTATTAATTTGATGTAATAATATTTTTTTGTAAATAAATGTTTCATTTATGTGCAACGCAGGGTGTCCGCTTCAGGATGTGCGTCGCAAGAGATGTGCACCGCAGGAGATGTGTGCCGCAGAAGATGTGCGCAGCAGGAGATGTGCAGAGCAGGAGATGTGCGCTGCAGGATGAGTGCGCACAGTTTTTTTATTAATTTGAGTTAATTATTATTTTTTTTGTAAGTAAATGTTTCATTTATGTGCACCGCAGGGTGTGCGCCACAAGAGATGTGCACCGCCGGAAATGTGCGCAGCAGGAGATGTGCACCGCAGGAGATGTGCGCAGCAGGAGATGTGTGCCGCAGGAGATGTGCTCAGCAGGAGATGTGCACCACTTGAGATGTGCGCTGCAGGAGATGTGCGCCGCAGGCAATATGCGCAGCAGGAGAAGTGTGCCGCAGTTTTTTTATTAATATGATTTAATTTTAATTTTTTTTGTAAATAACTGTTTTATTTATGTGCAACGCAGGGTTCGCAACGCATGATGTGCGCTGCAAGAGATATGCACCACAGGAGATGTGCGCAACAGGAGATGTGCACCACAGGAGATGTGCGCAGCAGGAGATATGCACCGCAGGAGATGTGCACCGCCGGAGATGTGCGCAGCAGGAGATGTGCACCGCAGGAGATGTGTGCCGCAGAAGATGTGCGCAGCAGGAGATGTGCGTCACAGGAGATGTGCGTCACAGGAGATGTGCGCAGCAGGAGATGTGCAGAGCAGGACATGTGCGTTGCAGGATTAGTGCGCACAGTTTTTTTATTAATTTGAGTTAATTATTATTTTTTTTGTAAGTAAATGTTTCATTTATGTGCACCGCAGGGTGTGCGCCGCAAGAGATGTGCACCGCCGGAAATGTGCGCAGCAGGAGATGTGCACCGCAGGAGATGTGCGCAGCAGGAGATGTGCACCACTTGAGATGTGCGCTGCAGGAGATGTGCGCCGCAGGCGATATGCGCAGCAGGAGATGTGTGCCGCAGTTTTTTTATTAATATGATTTAATTTTAATTTTTTTTGTAAATAACTGTTTTATTTATGTGCAATGCAGGGTTCGCAACGCAGTGTGCACAGCAGGAGATGTGCGCAGCAGGATGTGTGCACACAGTTTTTTTATTAATTTGATGTAATAATATTTTTTTGTAAATAAATGTTTTATTTATGTGCACCGCAGGGTGTGCGCCGCAGGATGTGCGCCGCAAGAGATGTGCACCGCAGGAGATGTGCGCAGCAGGATGTGTGCGCACAGTTTTTTTAGGAATTTGAGTTAATTATTATTATTTTTTGTAAATAAATGTTTCATTTATGTGCACCGCAGGGTGTGCGACGAGGGAGGGTCACTGCAGGAGATTTGCGCAGCAGGAGATGTGCGCCACTGGAGATGTGCGCCGCAGGAGATGTGCACGCAGGAGATGTGCACGCAGGAGATGTGCACGCAGGAGATGTGCGCCGCAGGAGATGTGCGCCGCAGGAGATGTACATAGCAGGACATGTGCACGCAGGAGATGTGCGCCGCAGGAGATGTACAAAGCAGGAGATGTGCGCCGCAGGCGATATGCGCCACCGGAGATGTGCACCGCAGGAGATGTGTGCCGCAGGAGATCTGCACGCAGGAGATGTGCAACGCAGGAGATGTGCACAGCAGGAGATGTGCGCAGCAGGATGTGTGCACACAGTTTTTTTATTAATTTGATGTAATAATATTTTTTTGTAAATAAATGTTTCATTTATGTGCAACGCAGGGTGTCCGCTTCAGGATGTGCGTCGCAAGAGATGTGCACTGCAGGAGATGTGCGGAGCAGGAGATGTGCACCACAGGAGATGTGCGCAGCAGGAGATGTGCACCGCAGGAGATGTGCGCCGCAGGAGATGTGCACCGCAGGAGAAGTGCACGCAGGAGATTAGCACGCAGGAGATGTGCGCCGCAGGATGTGTGCGCACAGTTTTTTTATTAATTTGAGTTAATTATTATAATTTATTTGTAAATAAATGTTTCATTTATGTGCAACGAAGGGTGTGCGCCACAGGATGTGCACCGCAAGAGATATGCACCGCCGGAGATGTGCACAGCAGGAGATGTGCACCGCAAGAGATGTACACCGCAGGAGATGTGCGCAGCAGGAGATGTGCACCGCAGGAGATGTGTACGCAAGAGATGTGCGCAGCAAGAGATTGGCACGCAGGAGATGTGCGCCGCAGGTAGTGTGCGCACAGTTTTTTTATTAATTTTATTTATGTGCACCGCATGTTCTGCAATGCAGGAGATGTGCGCAGCAGGAGATTTGCGCCGCAGGATGTGTGCGCACAGTTTTTTTATTAATTTGAGTTAATTATTATAAATTTTTTGTAAATAAATGTTTCATTTATGTGCAACGAAGGGTGTGCGCCACAGGAGATGTGCGCCGCAGGATGTGTGCGCACAGTTTTTTTATTAATTTTATTTATGTGCATCTTATGTTCTGCAATGCAGGAGATGTGCGCAGCAGGAGATTTGCGCCGCAGGATGTGTGCGCACAGTTTTTTTATTAATTTGAGTTAATTATTATAATTTTCTTTTTAAATAAATGTTTCATTTATGTGCAACGCAGGGTGTGCGCCGCAGGATGTGCGCCGCAAGAGATGTGCACCGCAGGAGATGTGCGCAGCAGGAGATGTGCACTGCAGGAGATGTGCGCCGCAGGAGATGTGAGTCGCAGGAGATGTACATAGCAGGAGATGTGCGCCGCAGGCGATATGCGCAGCAGGAGATGTGTGCCGCAGTTTTTTTATTAATTTGATTTTATTTTTTTATTTTTTTGTAAATAAATGTTTCATTTATGTGCAACGCAGGGTGTGCGCCGCAGGAGGTGCGCCGCAAGAGATATGCACCGGCGGAGATGTGCGCAGCAGGAGATGTGCACCGCAGGAGATGTGTACGCAGGAGATATGCGCCGCAGGAGATGAGTGCCGCAAGAGATGTGCGCCGCAGGATGTGTGCGCACAGTTTTTTTAGGAATTTGAGTTAATTATTATTATTTTTTGTAAATAAATGTTTAATTTATGTGCACCGCAGGGTGTGCGATGAGGGAGGGTCACTGCAGGAGATTTGCGCAGCAGGAGATGTGCGCCACTGGAGATGTGCGCCGCAGGAGATGTGAACGCAGGAGATGTGCACGCAGGAGATGTGCGCCGCAGGAGATGTGCGCCGCAGGAGATGTACATAGCAGGAGATGTGCACGCAGGAGATGTGCGCCGCAGGAGATGTACAAAGCAGGAGATGTGCGCCGCAGGCGATATGCGCCACCGGAGATGTGCACCGCAGGAGATGTGCGCCGCAGGAGATCTGCACGCAGGAGATGTGCAACGCAGGAGATGTGCACAGCAGGAGATGTGCGCAGCAGGATGTGTGCACACAGTTTTTTTATTAATTTGATGTAATAATATTTTTTTGTAAATAAATGTTTTATTTATGTGCACCGCAGGGTGTGCGCCGCAGGATGTGCGCCGCAAGAGATGTGCACCGCAGGAGATTTGCGCAGCAGGAGATGTGCGCCGCAGGAGATGTGTGCCGCAGAAGATGTGCGCAGCAGGAGATGTGCGTCACAGGAGATGTGCAGAGCAGGAGATGTGCGCAGCAGGAGATGTGCAGAGCAGGAGATGTGCGTTGCAGGATTAGTGCGCACAGTTTTTTTATTAAGTTGAGGTAATTATTATTTTTTTTTTGTAAGTAAATGTTTCATTTATGTGCACCGCAGTGTGTGCGCCGCAAGAGATGTGCACCGCCGGAAATGTGCGCAGCAGGAGATGTGCACCGCAGGAGATGTGTACGCAGGAGATATTCGCCGCAGGAGATGTGCGCCGCAGGATGTGTGCGCACAGTTTTTTTAGGAATTTGAGTTAATTATTATTATTTTTGGTAAATAAATGTTTCATTTATGTGCACCGCAGGGTGTGCGACGAGGGAGGGTCACTGCAGGAGATTTGCGCAGCAGGAGATGTGCGCCACTGGAGATGTGCACCGCAGGAGATGTGCACGCAGGAGATGTGCACGCAGGAGATGTGCGCCGCAGGAGATGTGCGCCGCAGGAGATGTACATAGCAGGAAATGTGCACGCAGGAGATGTGCGCCGCAGGAGATGTGCGCCGCAGGAGATGTACATAGCAGGAGATGTGCACCGCAGGAGATGTGCACGCAGGAGATGTGCACGCAGGAGATGTGCGCCGCAGGAGATGTGCGCCGCAGGAGATGTACATAGCAGGAGATATGCACGCAGTAGATGTGCGCCGCAGGAGATGTGCGCCGCAGGAGATGTACATAGCAGGAGATGTGCACCGCAGGAGATGTGCGCCGCAGGAGATGTGCGCCGCAGGATGTGTGCGCACAGTTTTTTTATTAATTTTATTTATGTGCACCGCATGTTCTGCAATGCAGGAGATGTGTGCAGCAGGAGATGTGCACCGCAGGAGATGTGTGCCGCAGAAGATGTGCACCGCAGGAGATGTGAGCCTCAGGAGATGTGCACCGCAGGAGATGTGCGCCGCAGGATGTGCGCCGCAAGAGATATGCACCGCCGGAGATGTGCGCAGCAGGAGATGTGCACCGCAGGAGATGTACACCGCAGGAGATGTGCGCAGCATGAGATGTGCACCGCAGGAGATGTGCGCCGCAGGAGATATGCACGCAGGAGATGTGCAACGCAGGAGATGTGCAAAGCAGGAGATGTGCGCAGCAGGATGTGTGCACACAGTTTTTTTATTAATTTGATGTAATAATATTTTTTTGTAAATAAATGTTTCATTTATGTGCAACGCAGGGTGTGCGCCACAAGAGATGTGCACCGCCGGAAATGTGCGCAGCAGGAGATGTGCACCGCAGGAGATGTGCGCAGCAGGAGATGTGTACCGCAGGAGATGTGCTCAGCAGGAGATGTGCACCACTTGAGATGTGCGCTGCAGGAGATGTGCGCCGCAGGCGATATGCGCAGCAGGAGATGTGTGCCGCAGTTTTTTTATTAATATGATTTAATTTTAATTTTTTTTGTAAATAACTGTTTTATTTATGTGCAACGCAGGGTTCGCAACGCAGGATGTGCGCCGCAAGAGATATGCACCGCAGGAGATGTGCACCGCCGGAGATGTGCGCAGCAGGAGATGTGCACCGCAGGAGATGTGCACCGCAGGAGATTTGAGCCTCAGGAGATGTGCACCGCAGGAGATGTGCGCCGCAGGATGTGCGCCGCAAGAGATATGCACCGCCGGAGATGTGCGCAGCAGGAGATGTGCACCGCAGGAGATGTACACCGCAGGAGATGTGCGCAGCATGAGATGTGCACCACAGGAGATGTGTACGCAGGAGATGTGCGCCGCAGGAGATGTGCGCCGCAGGATGTGTGCGCACAGTTTTTTTATTAATTTTATTTATGTGCATCTTATGTTCTGCAATGCAGGAGATGTGCGCAGCAGGAGATTTGCGCCGCAGGATGTGTGCGCACAGTTTTTTTATTAATTTGAGTTAATTATTATAATTTTCTTTTTAAATAAATGTTTCATTTATGTGCAACGCAGGGTGTGCGCCGCAGGATGTGCGCCGCAAGAGATGTGCACCGCAGGAGATGTGCGCAGCAGGAGATGTGCACTGCAGGAGATGTGCGCCGCAGGAGATGTGAGTCGCAGGAGATGTACATAGCAGGAGATGTGCGCCGCAGGCGATATGCGCAGCAGGAGATGTGTGCCGCAGTTTTTTTATTAATTTGATTTTATTTTTTTATTTTTTTGTAAATAAATGTTTCATTTATGTGCAACGCAGGGTGTGCGCCGCAGGAGGTGCGCCGCAAGAGATATGCACCGGCGGAGATGTGCGCAGCAGGAGATGTGCACCGCAGGAGATGTGTACGCAGGAGATATGCGCCGCAGGAGATGAGTGCCGCAAGAGATGTGCGCCGCAGGATGTGTGCGCACAGTTTTTTTAGGAATTTGAGTTAATTATTATTATTTTTTGTAAATAAATGTTTAATTTATGTGCACCGCAGGGTGTGCGATGAGGGAGGGTCACTGCAGGAGATTTGCGCAGCAGGAGATGTGCGCCACTGGAGATGTGCGCCGCAGGAGATGTGAACGCAGGAGATGTGCACGCAGGAGATGTGCGCCGCAGGAGATGTGCGCCGCAGGAGATGTACATAGCAGGAGATGTGCACGCAGGAGATGTGCGCCGCAGGAGATGTACAAAGCAGGAGATGTGCGCCGCAGGCGATATGCGCCACCGGAGATGTGCACCGCAGGAGATGTGCGCCGCAGGAGATCTGCACGCAGGAGATGTGCAACGCAGGAGATGTGCACAGCAGGAGATGTGCGCAGCAGGATGTGTGCACACAGTTTTTTTATTAATTTGATGTAATAATATTTTTTTGTAAATAAATGTTTTATTTATGTGCACCGCAGGGTGTGCGCCGCAGGATGTGCGCCGCAAGAGATGTGCACCGCAGGAGATTTGCGCAGCAGGAGATGTGCGCCGCAGGAGATGTGTGCCGCAGAAGATGTGCGCAGCAGGAGATGTGCGTCACAGGAGATGTGCAGAGCAGGAGATGTGCGCAGCAGGAGATGTGCAGAGCAGGAGATGTGCGTTGCAGGATTAGTGCGCACAGTTTTTTTATTAAGTTGAGGTAATTATTATTTTTTTTTTGTAAGTAAATGTTTCATTTATGTGCACCGCAGTGTGTGCGCCGCAAGAGATGTGCACCGCCGGAAATGTGCGCAGCAGGAGATGTGCACCGCAGGAGATGTGTACGCAGGAGATATTCGCCGCAGGAGATGTGCGCCGCAGGATGTGTGCGCACAGTTTTTTTAGGAATTTGAGTTAATTATTATTATTTTTGGTAAATAAATGTTTCATTTATGTGCACCGCAGGGTGTGCGACGAGGGAGGGTCACTGCAGGAGATTTGCGCAGCAGGAGATGTGCGCCACTGGAGATGTGCACCGCAGGAGATGTGCACGCAGGAGATGTGCACGCAGGAGATGTGCGCCGCAGGAGATGTGCGCCGCAGGAGATGTACATAGCAGGAAATGTGCACGCAGGAGATGTGCGCCGCAGGAGATGTGCGCCGCAGGAGATGTACATAGCAGGAGATGTGCACCGCAGGAGATGTGCACGCAGGAGATGTGCACGCAGGAGATGTGCGCCGCAGGAGATGTGCGCCGCAGGAGATGTACATAGCAGGAGATATGCACGCAGTAGATGTGCGCCGCAGGAGATGTGCGCCGCAGGAGATGTACATAGCAGGAGATGTGCACCGCAGGAGATGTGCGCCGCAGGAGATGTGCGCCGCAGGATGTGTGCGCACAGTTTTTTTATTAATTTTATTTATGTGCACCGCATGTTCTGCAATGCAGGAGATGTGTGCAGCAGGAGATGTGCACCGCAGGAGATGTGTGCCGCAGAAGATGTGCACCGCAGGAGATGTGAGCCTCAGGAGATGTGCACCGCAGGAGATGTGCGCCGCAGGATGTGCGCCGCAAGAGATATGCACCGCCGGAGATGTGCGCAGCAGGAGATGTGCACCGCAGGAGATGTACACCGCAGGAGATGTGCGCAGCATGAGATGTGCACCGCAGGAGATGTGCGCCGCAGGAGATATGCACGCAGGAGATGTGCAACGCAGGAGATGTGCAAAGCAGGAGATGTGCGCAGCAGGATGTGTGCACACAGTTTTTTTATTAATTTGATGTAATAATATTTTTTTGTAAATAAATGTTTCATTTATGTGCAACGCAGGGTGTGCGCCACAAGAGATGTGCACCGCCGGAAATGTGCGCAGCAGGAGATGTGCACCGCAGGAGATGTGCGCAGCAGGAGATGTGTACCGCAGGAGATGTGCTCAGCAGGAGATGTGCACCACTTGAGATGTGCGCTGCAGGAGATGTGCGCCGCAGGCGATATGCGCAGCAGGAGATGTGTGCCGCAGTTTTTTTATTAATATGATTTAATTTTAATTTTTTTTGTAAATAACTGTTTTATTTATGTGCAACGCAGGGTTCGCAACGCAGGATGTGCGCCGCAAGAGATATGCACCGCAGGAGATGTGCACCGCCGGAGATGTGCGCAGCAGGAGATGTGCACCGCAGGAGATGTGCACCGCAGGAGATTTGAGCCTCAGGAGATGTGCACCGCAGGAGATGTGCGCCGCAGGATGTGCGCCGCAAGAGATATGCACCGCCGGAGATGTGCGCAGCAGGAGATGTGCACCGCAGGAGATGTACACCGCAGGAGATGTGCGCAGCATGAGATGTGCACCACAGGAGATGTGTACGCAGGAGATGTGCGCCGCAGGAGATGTGCGCCGCAGGATGTGTGCGCACAGTTTTTTTATTAATTTTATTTATGTGCATCTTATGTTCTGCAATGCAGGAGATGTGCGCAGCAGGAGATTTGCGCCGCAGGATGTGTGCGCACAGTTTTTTTATTAATTTGAGTTAATTATTATAATTTTCTTTTTAAATAAATGTTTCATTTATGTGCAACGCAGGGTGTGCGCCGCAGGATGTGCGCCGCAAGAGATGTGCACCGCAGGAGATGTGCGCAGCAGGAGATGTGCACTGCAGGAGATGTGCGCCGCAGGAGATGTGAGTCGCAGGAGATGTACATAGCAGGAGATGTGCGCCGCAAGAGATGTGCACCGCAGGAGAAGTGCACGCAGGAGATTAGCACGCAGGAGATGTGCGCCGCAGGATGTGTGCGCACAGTTTTTTTATTAATTTGAGTTAATTATTATAATTTATTTGTAAATAAATGTTTCATTTATGTGCAACGAAGGGTGTGCGCCGCAGGATGTGCACCGCAAGAGATATGCACCGCCGGAGATGTGCGCAGCAGGAGATGTGCACCGCAGGAGATGTACACCGCAGGAGATCTGCGCAGCAGGAGATGTGCACCGCAGGAGATGTGTACGCAGGAGATATGCGCCGCAGGAGATGAGTGCCGCAGGAGATGTGCGCCGCAGGATGTGTGCGGAGATGTGCACCGCAGGAGATGTGCGCAGCAGGAGATGTGCACCGCAGGAGATGTGCGCCGCAAGAGATGTGCACCGCAAGAGATGTGCGCAGCAAGAGATTGGCACGCAGGAGATGTGCGCCGCAGGTAGTGTGCGCACAGTTTTTTTATTAATTTTATTTATGTGCACCGCATGTTCTGCAATGCAGGAGATGTGCGCAGCAGGAGATTTGCGCCGCAGGATGTGTGCGCACAGTTTTTTTATTAATTTGAGTTAATTATTATAAATTTTTTGTAAATAAATGTTTCATTTATGTGCAACGAAGGGTGTGCGCCACAGGATGTGTGCCGCAAGAGATGTGCACCGCCGGAGATGTGCGCAGCAGGAGATGTGCACCGCAGGAGATGTGCACCGCAGGAGATGTGAGCCTCAGGAGATGTGCACCGCAGGAGATGTGCGCCGCAGGATGTGCGCCGCAAGAGATATGTACCGCCGGAGATGTGCGCAGCAGGAGATGTGCACCGCAGGAGATGTACACCGCAGGAGATGTGCGCAGCATGAGATGTGCACCACAGGAGATGTGTACGCAGGAGATGTGCGCCGCAGGAGATGTGCGCCGCAGGATGTGTGCGCACAGTTTTTTTATTAATTTTATTTATGTGCATCTTATGTTCTGCAATGCAGGAGATGTGCGCAGCAGGAGATTTGCGCCGCAGGATGTGTGCGCACAGTTTTTTTATTAATTTGAGTTAATTATTATAATTTTCTTTTTAAATAAATGTTTCATTTATGTGCAACGCAGGGTGTGCGCCGCAGGATGTGCGCCGCAAGAGATGTGCACCGCAGGAGATGTGCGCAGCAGGAGATGTGCACTGCAGGAGATGTGCGCCGCAGGAGATGTGAGTCGCAGGAGATGTACATAGCAGGAGATGTGCGCCGCAGGCGATATGCGCAGCAGGAGATGTGTGCCGCAGTTTTTTTATTAATTTGATTTTATTTTTTTATTTTTTTGTAAATAAATGTTTCATTTATGTGCAACGCAGGGTGTGCGCCGCAGGAGGTGCGCCGCAAGAGATATGCACCGGCGGAGATGTGCGCAGCAGGAGATGTGCACCGCAGGAGATGTGTACGCAGGAGATATGCGCCGC
Source organism: Pleuronectes platessa (assembly GCF_947347685.1). NCBI lineage: Eukaryota > Metazoa > Chordata > Actinopteri > Pleuronectiformes > Pleuronectidae > Pleuronectes > Pleuronectes platessa. Next base: position 72,263 of record NW_026519021.1, read on the forward strand.
AGGAGATGAGTGCCGCAAGAGATGTGCGCCGCAGGATGTGTGCGCACAGTTTTTTTAGGAATTTGAGTTAATTATTATTATTTTTTGTAAATAAATGTTTAATTTATGTGCACCGCAGGGTGTGCGATGAGGGAGGGTCACTGCAGGAGATTTGCGCAGCAGGAGATGTGCGCCACTGGAGATGTGCGCCGCAGGAGATGTGAACGCAGGAGATGTGCACGCAGGAGATGTGCGCCGCAGGAGATGTGCGCCGCAGGAGATGTACATAGCAGGAGATGTGCACGCAGGAGATGTGCGCCGCAGGAGATGTACAAAGCAGGAGATGTGCGCCGCAGGCGATATGCGCCACCGGAGATGTGCACCGCAGGAGATGTGCGCCGCAGGAGATCTGCACGCAGGAGATGTGCAACGCAGGAGATGTGCACAGCAGGATATGTGCGCAGCAGGATGTGTGCACACAGTTTTTTTATTAATTTGATGTAATAATATTTTTTTGTAAATAAATGTTTTATTTATGTGCACCGCAGGGTGTGCGCCGCAGGATGTGCGCCGCAAGAGATGTGCACCGCAGGAGATTTGCGCAGCAGGAGATGTGCACCGCAGGAGATGTGTGCCGCAGAAGATGTGCGCAGCAGGAGATGTGCGTCACAGGAGATGTGCAGAGCAGGAGATGTGCGCAGCAGGAGATGTACATAGCAGGAGATGTGCACCGCAGGAGATGTGCGCCGCAGGAGATGTGCGCCGCAGGATGTGTGCGCACAGTTTTTTTATTAATTTTATTTATGTGCACCGCATGTTCTGCAATGCAGGAGATGTGTGCAGCAGGAGATGTGCACCGCAGGAGATGTGTGCCGCAGAAGATGTGCACCGCAGGAGATGTGAGCCTCAGGAGATGTGCACCGCAGGAGATGTGCGCCGCAGGATGTGCGCCGCAAGAGATATGCACCGCCGGAGATGTGCGCAGCAGGAGATGTGCACCGCAGGAGATGTACACCGCAGGAGATGTGCGCAGCATGAGATGTGCACCGCAGGAGATGTGCGCCGCAGGAGATATGCACGCAGGAGATGTGCAACGCAGGAGATGTGCAAAGCAGGAGATGTGCGCAGCAGGATGTGTGCACACAGTTTTTTTATTAATTTGATGTAATAATATTTTTTTGTAAATAAATGTTTCATTTATGTGCAACGCAGGGTGTGCGCCACAAGAGATGTGCACCGCCGGAAATGTGCGCAGCAGGAGATGTGCACCGCAGGAGATGTGCGCAGCAGGAGATGTGTACCGCAGGAGATGTGCTCAGCAGGAGATGTGCACCACTTGAGATGTGCGCTGCAGGAGATGTGCGCCGCAGGCGATATGCGCAGCAGGAGATGTGTGCCGCAGTTTTTTTATTAATATGATTTAATTTTAATTTTTTTTGTAAATAACTGTTTTATTTATGTGCAACGCAGGGTTCGCAACGCAGGATGTGCGCCGCAAGAGATATGCACCGCAGGAGATGTGCACCGCCGGAGATGTGCGCAGCAGGAGATGTGCACCGCAGGAGATGTGCACCGCAGGAGATTTGAGCCTCAGGAGATGTGCACCGCAGGAGATGTGCGCCGCAGGATGTGCGCCGCAAGAGATATGCACCGCCGGAGATGTGCGCAGCAGGAGATGTGCACCGCAGGAGATGTACACCGCAGGAGATGTGCGCAGCATGAGATGTGCACCACAGGAGATGTGTACGCAGGAGATGTGCGCCGCAGGAGATGTGCGCCGCAGGATGTGTGCGCACAGTTTTTTTATTAATTTTATTTATGTGCATCTTATGTTCTGCAATGCAGGAGATGTGCGCAGCAGGAGATTTGCGCCGCAGGATGTGTGCGCACAGTTTTTTTATTAATTTGAGTTAATTATTATAATTTTCTTTTTAAATAAATGTTTCATTTATGTGCAACGCAGGGTGTGCGCCGCAGGATGTGCGCCGCAAGAGATGTGCACCGCAGGAGATGTGCGCAGCAGGAGATGTGCACTGCAGGAGATGTGCGCCGCAGGAGATGTGAGTCGCAGGAGATGTACATAGCAGGAGATGTGCGCCGCAAGAGATGTGCACCGCAGGAGAAGTGCACGCAGGAGATTAGCACGCAGGAGATGTGCGCCGCAGGATGTGTGCGCACAGTTTTTTTATTAATTTGAGTTAATTATTATAATTTATTTGTAAATAAATGTTTCATTTATGTGCAACGAAGGGTGTGCGCCGCAGGATGTGCACCGCAAGAGATATGCACCGCCGGAGATGTGCGCAGCAGGAGATGTGCACCGCAGGAGATGTACACCGCAGGAGATCTGCGCAGCAGGAGATGTGCACCGCAGGAGATGTGTACGCAGGAGATATGCGCCGCAGGAGATGAGTGCCGCAGGAGATGTGCGCCGCAGGATGTGTGCGGAGATGTGCACCGCAGGAGATGTGCGCAGCAGGAGATGTGCACCGCAGGAGATGTGCGCCGCAAGAGATGTGCACCGCAAGAGATGTGCGCAGCAAGAGATTGGCACGCAGGAGATGTGCGCCGCAGGTAGTGTGCGCACAGTTTTTTTATTAATTTTATTTATGTGCACCGCATGTTCTGCAATGCAGGAGATGTGCGCAGCAGGAGATTTGCGCCGCAGGATGTGTGCGCACAGTTTTTTTATTAATTTGAGTTAATTATTATAAATTTTTTGTAAATAAATGTTTCATTTATGTGCAACGAAGGGTGTGCGCCACAGGATGTGTGCCGCAAGAGATGTGCACCGCCGGAGATGTGCACCGCAGGAGATGTGCACCGCAGGAGATGTGAGCCTCAGGAGATGTGCACCGCAGGAGATGTGCGCCGCAGGATGTGCGCCGCAAGAGATATGTACCGCCGGAGATGTGCGCAGCAGGAGATGTGCACCGCAGGAGATGTACACCGCAGGAGATGTGCGCAGCATGAGATGTGCACCACAGGAGATGTGTACGCAGGAGATGTGCGCCGCAGGAGATGTGCGCCGCAGGATGTGTGCGCACAGTTTTTTTATTAATTTTATTTATGTGCATCTTATGTTCTGCAATGCAGGAGATGTGCGCAGCAGGAGATTTGCGCCGCAGGATGTGTGCGCACAGTTTTTTTATTAATTTGAGTTAATTATTATAATTTTCTTTTTAAATAAATGTTTCATTTATGTGCAACGCAGGGTGTGCGCCGCAGGATGTGCGCCGCAAGAGATGTGCACCGCAGGAGATGTGCGCAGCAGGAGATGTGCACTGCAGGAGATGTGCGCCGCAGGAGATGTGAGTCGCAGGAGATGTACATAGCAGGAGATGTGCGCCGCAGGCGATATGCGCAGCAGGAGATGTGTGCCGCAGTTTTTTTATTAATTTGATTTTATTTTTTTATTTTTTTGTAAATAAATGTTTCATTTATGTGCAACGCAGGGTGTGCGCCGCAGGAGGTGCGCCGCAAGAGATATGCACCGGCGGAGATGTGCGCAGCAGGAGATGTGCACCGCAGGAGATGTGTACGCAGGAGATATGCGCCGCAGGAGATGAGTGCCGCAAGAGATGTGCGCCGCAGGATGTGTGCGCACAGTTTTTTTAGGAATTTGAGTTAATTATTATTATTTTTTGTAAATAAATGTTTAATTTATGTGCACCGCAGGGTGTGCGATGAGGGAGGGTCACTGCAGGAGATTTGCGCAGCAGGAGATGTGCGCCACTGGAGATGTGCGCCGCAGGAGATGTGAACGCAGGAGATGTGCACGCAGGAGATGTGCGCCGCAGGAGATGTGCGCCGCAGGAGATGTACATAGCAGGAGATGTGCACGCAGGAGATGTGCGCCGCAGGAGATGTACAAAGCAGGAGATGTGCGCCGCAGGCGATATGCGCCACCGGAGATGTGCACCGCAGGAGATGTGCGCCGCAGGAGATCTGCACGCAGGAGATGTGCAACGCAGGAGATGTGCACAGCAGGATATGTGCGCAGCAGGATGTGTGCACACAGTTTTTTTATTAATTTGATGTAATAATATTTTTTTGTAAATAAATGTTTTATTTATGTGCACCGCAGGGTGTGCGCCGCAGGATGTGCGCCGCAAGAGATGTGCACCGCAGGAGATTTGCGCAGCAGGAGATGTGCACCGCAGGAGATGTGTGCCGCAGAAGATGTGCGCAGCAGGAGATGTGCGTCACAGGAGATGTGCAGAGCAGGAGATGTGCGCAGCAGGAGATGTGCAGAGCAGGAGATGTGCGTTGCAGGATTAGTGCGCACAGTTTTTTTATTAAGTTGAGGTAATTATTATTTTTTTTTTGTAAGTAAATGTTTCATTTATGTGCACCGCAGTGTGTGCGCCGCAAGAGATGTGCACCGCCGGAAATGTGCGCAGCAGGAGATGTGCACCGCAGGAGATGTGTACGCAGGAGATATTCGCCGCAGGAGATGTGCGCCGCAGGATGTGTGCGCACAGTTTTTTTAGGAATTTGAGTTAATTATTATTATTTTTTGTAAATAAATGTTTCATTTATGTGCACCGCAGGGTGTGCGACGAGGGAGGGTCACTGCAGGAGATTTGCGCAGCAGGAGATGTGCGCCACTGGAGATGTGCACCGCAGGAGATGTGCACGCAGGAGATGTGCACGCAGGAGATGTGCGCCGCAGGAGATGTGCGCCGCAGGAGATGTACATAGCAGGAAATGTGCACGCAGGAGATGTGCGCCGCAGGAGATGTGCGCCGCAGGAGATGTACATAGCAGGAGATGTGCACCGCAGGAGATGTGCACGCAGGAGATGTGCACGCAGGAGATGTGCGCCGCAGGAGATGTGCGCCGCAGGAGATGTACATAGCAGGAGATATGCACGCAGTAGATGTGCGCCGCAGGAGATGTGCGCCGCAGGAGATGTACATAGCAGGAGATGTGCACCGCAGGAGATGTGCGCCGCAGGAGATGTGCGCCGCAGGATGTGTGCGCACAGTTTTTTTATTAATTTTATTTATGTGCACCGCATGTTCTGCAATGCAGGAGATGTGCGCAGCAGGAGATGTTGCCCTGCAGGAGATGTACAGAGCAGGAGATGTGCGCAGCAGGAGATGTGCAGAGCAGGAGATATGCGTTGCAGGATTAGTGCGCACAGTTTTTTTATTAATTTGATTTTATTTTTTTATTTTTTTGTAAATAAATGTTTCATTTATGTGCAACGCAGGGTGTGCGCCGCAGGAGGTGCGCCGCAAGAGATATGCACCGGCGGAGATGTGCGCAGCAGGAGATGTGCACCGCAGGAGATGTGTACGCAGGAGATATGCGCCGCAGGAGATGAGTGCCGCAAGAGATGTGCGCCGCAGGATGTGTGCGCACAGTTTTTTTAGGAATTTGAGTTAATTATTATTATTTTTTGTAAATAAATGTTTAATTTATGTGCACCGCAGGGTGTGCGATGAGGGAGGGTCACTGCAGGAGATTTGCGCAGCAGGAGATGTGCGCCACTGGAGATGTGCGCCGCAGGAGATGTGAACGCAGGAGATGTGCACGCAGGAGATGTGCGCCGCAGGAGATGTGCGCCGCAGGAGATGTACATAGCAGGAGATGTGCACGCAGGAGATGTGCGCCGCAGGAGATGTACAAAGCAGGAGATGTGCGCCGCAGGCGATATGCGCCACCGGAGATGTGCACCGCAGGAGATGTGCGCCGCAGGAGATCTGCACGCAGGAGATGTGCAACGCAGGAGATGTGCACAGCAGGAGATGTGCGCAGCAGGATGTGTGCACACAGTTTTTTTATTAATTTGATGTAATAATATTTTTTTGTAAATAAATGTTTTATTTATGTGCACCGCAGGGTGTGCGCCGCAGGATGTGCGCCGCAAGAGATGTGCACCGCAGGAGATTTGCGCAGCAGGAGATGTGCGCCGCAGGAGATGTGTGCCGCAGAAGATGTGCGCAGCAGGAGATGTGCGTCACAGGAGATGTGCAGAGCAGGAGATGTGCGCAGCAGGAGATGTGCAGAGCAGGAGATGTGCGTTGCAGGATTAGTGCGCACAGTTTTTTTATTAAGTTGAGGTAATTATTATTTTTTTTTTGTAAGTAAATGTTTCATTTATGTGCACCGCAGTGTGTGCGCCGCAAGAGATGTGCACCGCCGGAAATGTGCGCAGCAGGAGATGTGCACCGCAGGAGATGTGTACGCAGGAGATATTCGCCGCAGGAGATGTGCGCCGCAGGATGTGTGCGCACAGTTTTTTTAGGAATTTGAGTTAATTATTATTATTTTTTGTAAATAAATGTTTCATTTATGTGCACCGCAGGGTGTGCGACGAGGGAGGGTCACTGCAGGAGATTTGCGCAGCAGGAGATGTGCGCCACTGGAGATGTGCACCGCAGGAGATGTGCACGCAGGAGATGTGCACGCAGGAGATGTGCGCCGCAGGAGATGTGCGCCGCAGGAGATGTACATAGCAGGAAATGTGCACGCAGGAGATGTGCGCCGCAGGAGATGTGCGCCGCAGGAGATGTACATAGCAGGAGATGTGCACCGCAGGAGATGTGCACGCAGGAGATGTGCACGCAGGAGATGTGCGCCGCAGGAGATGTGCGCCGCAGGAGATGTACATAGCAGGAGATATGCACGCAGTAGATGTGCGCCGCAGGAGATGTGCGCCGCAGGAGATGTACATAGCAGGAGATGTGCACCGCAGGAGATGTGCGCCGCAGGAGATGTGCGCCGCAGGATGTGTGCGCACAGTTTTTTTATTAATTTTATTTATGTGCACCGCATGTTCTGCAATGCAGGAGATGTGTGCAGCAGGAGATGTGCACCGCAGGAGATGTGTGCCGCAGAAGATGTGCACCGCAGGAGATGTGAGCCTCAGGAGATGTGCACCGCAGGAGATGTGCGCCGCAGGATGTGCGCCGCAAGAGATATGCACCGCCGGAGATGTGCGCAGCAGGAGATGTGCACCGCAGGAGATGTACACCGCAGGAGATGTGCGCAGCATGAGATGTGCACCGCAGGAGATGTGCGCCGCAGGAGATATGCACGCAGGAGATGTGCAACGCAGGAGATGTGCAAAGCAGGAGATGTGCGCAGCAGGATGTGTGCACACAGTTTTTTTATTAATTTGATGTAATAATATTTTTTTGTAAATAAATGTTTCATTTATGTGCAACGCAGGGTGTGCGCCACAAGAGATGTGCACCGCCGGAAATGTGCGCAGCAGGAGATGTGCACCGCAGGAGATGTGCGCAGCAGGAGATGTGTACCGCAGGAGATGTGCTCAGCAGGAGATGTGCACCACTTGAGATGTGCGCTGCAGGAGATGTGCGCCGCAGGCGATATGCGCAGCAGGAGATGTGTGCCGCAGTTTTTTTATTAATATGATTTAATTTTAATTTTTTTTGTAAATAACTGTTTTATTTATGTGCAACGCAGGGTTCGCAACGCAGGATGTGCGCCGCAAGAGATATGCACCGCAGGAGATGTGCACCGCCGGAGATGTGCGCAGCAGGAGATGTGCACCGCAGGAGATGTGCACCGCAGGAGATTTGAGCCTCAGGAGATGTGCACCGCAGGAGATGTGCGCCGCAGGATGTGCGCCGCAAGAGATATGCACCGCCGGAGATGTGCGCAGCAGGAGATGTGCACCGCAGGAGATGTACACCGCAGGAGATGTGCGCAGCATGAGATGTGCACCACAGGAGATGTGTACGCAGGAGATGTGCGCCGCAGGAGATGTGCGCCGCAGGATGTGTGCGCACAGTTTTTTTATTAATTTTATTTATGTGCATCTTATGTTCTGCAATGCAGGAGATGTGCGCAGCAGGAGATTTGCGCCGCAGGATGTGTGCGCACAGTTTTTTTATTAATTTGAGTTAATTATTATAATTTTCTTTTTAAATAAATGTTTCATTTATGTGCAACGCAGGGTGTGCGCCGCAGGATGTGCGCCGCAAGAGATGTGCACCGCAGGAGATGTGCGCAGCAGGAGATGTGCACTGCAGGAGATGTGCGCCGCAGGAGATGTGAGTCGCAGGAGATGTACATAGCAGGAGATGTGCGCCGCAAGAGATGTGCACCGCAGGAGAAGTGCACGCAGGAGATTAGCACGCAGGAGATGTGCGCCGCAGGATGTGTGCGCACAGTTTTTTTATTAATTTGAGTTAATTATTATAATTTATTTGTAAATAAATGTTTCATTTATGTGCAACGAAGGGTGTGCGCCGCAGGATGTGCACCGCAAGAGATATGCACCGCCGGAGATGTGCGCAGCAGGAGATGTGCACCGCAGGAGATGTACACCGCAGGAGATCTGCGCAGCAGGAGATGTGCACCGCAGGAGATGTGTACGCAGGAGATATGCGCCGCAGGAGATGAGTGCCGCAGGAGATGTGCGCCGCAGGATGTGTGCGGAGATGTGCACCGCAGGAGATGTGCGCAGCAGGAGATGTGCACCGCAGGAGATGTGCGCCGCAAGAGATGTGCACCGCAAGAGATGTGCGCAGCAAGAGATTGGCACGCAGGAGATGTGCGCCGCAGGTAGTGTGCGCACAGTTTTTTTATTAATTTTATTTATGTGCACCGCATGTTCTGCAATGCAGGAGATGTGCGCAGCAGGAGATTTGCGCCGCAGGATGTGTGCGCACAGTTTTTTTATTAATTTGAGTTAATTATTATAAATTTTTTGTAAATAAATGTTTCATTTATGTGCAACGAAGGGTGTGCGCCACAGGATGTGTGCCGCAAGAGATGTGCACCGCCGGAGATGTGCGCAGCAGGAGATGTGCACCGCAGGAGATGTGCACCGCAGGAGATGTGAGCCTCAGGAGATGTGCACCGCAGGAGATGTGCGCCGCAGGATGTGCGCCGCAAGAGATATGTACCGCCGGAGATGTGCGCAGCAGGAGATGTGCACCGCAGGAGATGTACACCGCAGGAGATGTGCGCAGCATGAGATGTGCACCACAGGAGATGTGTACGCAGGAGATGTGCGCCGCAGGAGATGTGCGCCGCAGGATGTGTGCGCACAGTTTTTTTATTAATTTTATTTATGTGCATCTTATGTTCTGCAATGCAGGAGATGTGCGCAGCAGGAGATTTGCGCCGCAGGATGTGTGCGCACAGTTTTTTTATTAATTTGAGTTAATTATTATAATTTTCTTTTTAAATAAATGTTTCATTTATGTGCAACGCAGGGTGTGCGCCGCAGGATGTGCGCCGCAAGAGATGTGCACCGCAGGAGATGTGCGCAGCAGGAGATGTGCACTGCAGGAGATGTGCGCCGCAGGAGATGTGAGTCGCAGGAGATGTACATAGCAGGAGATGTGCGCCGCAGGCGATATGCGCAGCAGGAGATGTGTGCCGCAGTTTTTTTATTAATTTGATTTTATTTTTTTATTTTTTTGTAAATAAATGTATCATTTATGTGCAACGCAGGGTGTGCGCCGCAGGAGGTGCGCCGCAAGAGATATGCACCGGCGGAGATGTGCGCAGCAGGAGATGTGCACCGCAGGAGATGTGTACGCAGGAGATATGCGCCGCAGGAGATGAGTGCCGCAAGAGATGTGCGCCGCAGGATGTGTGCGCACAGTTTTTTTAGGAATTTGAGTTAATTATTATTATTTTTTGTAAATAAATGTTTAATTTATGTGCACCGCAGGGTGTGCGATGAGGGAGGGTCACTGCAGGAGATTTGCGCAGCAGGAGATGTGCGCCACTGGAGATGTGCGCCGCAGGAGATGTGAACGCAGGAGATGTGCACGCAGGAGATGTGCGCCGCAGGAGATGTGCGCCGCAGGAGATGTACATAGCAGGAGATGTGCACGCAGGAGATGTGCGCCGCAGGAGATGTACAAAGCAGGAGATGTGCGCCGCAGGCGATATGCGCCACCGGAGATGTGCACCGCAGGAGATGTGCGCCGCAGGAGATCTGCACGCAGGAGATGTGCAACGCAGGAGATGTGCACAGCAGGATATGTGCGCAGCAGGATGTGTGCACACAGTTTTTTTATTAATTTGATGTAATAATATTTTTTTGTAAATAAATGTTTTATTTATGTGCACCGCAGGGTGTGCGCCGCAGGATGTGCGCCGCAAGAGATGTGCACCGCAGGAGATTTGCGCAGCAGGAGATGTGCACCGCAGGAGATGTGTGCCGCAGAAGATGTGCGCAGCAGGAGATGTGCGTCACAGGAGATGTGCAGAGCAGGAGATGTGCGCAGCAGGAGATGTGCAGAGCAGGAGATGTGCGTTGCAGGATTAGTGCGCACAGTTTTTTTATTAAGTTGAGGTAATTATTATTTTTTTTTTGTAAGTAAATGTTTCATTTATGTGCACCGCAGTGTGTGCGCCGCAAGAGATGTGCACCGCCGGAAATGTGCGCAGCAGGAGATGTGCACCGCAGGAGATGTGTACGCAGGAGATATTCGCCGCAGGAGATGTGCGCCGCAGGATGTGTGCGCACAGTTTTTTTAGGAATTTGAGTTAATTATTATTATTTTTTGTAAATAAATGTTTCATTTATGTGCACCGCAGGGTGTGCGACGAGGGAGGGTCACTGCAGGAGATTTGCGCAGCAGGAGATGTGCGCCACTGGAGATGTGCACCGCAGGAGATGTGCACGCAGGAGATGTGCACGCAGGAGATGTGCGCCGCAGGAGATGTGCGCCGCAGGAGATGTACATAGCAGGAAATGTGCACGCAGGAGATGTGCGCCGCAGGAGATGTGCGCCGCAGGAGATGTACATAGCAGGAGATGTGCACCGCAGGAGATGTGCACGCAGGAGATGTGCACGCAGGAGATGTGCGCCGCAGGAGATGTGCGCCGCAGGAGATGTACATAGCAGGAGATATGCACGCAGTAGATGTGCGCCGCAGGAGATGTGCGCCGCAGGAGATGTACATAGCAGGAGATGTGCACCGCAGGAGATGTGCGCCGCAGGAGATGTGCGCCGCAGGATGTGTGCGCACAGTTTTTTTATTAATTTTATTTATGTGCACCGCATGTTCTGCAATGCAGGAGATGTGCGCAGCAGGAGATGTGCACCGCAGGAGATGTACAGAGCAGGAGATGTGCGCAGCAGGAGATGTGCAGAGCAGGAGATATGCGTTGCAGGATTAGTGCGCACAGTTTTTTTATTAATTTGAGTTAATTATTATTTTTTTTTGTAAGTAAATGTTTCATTTATATGCACCGCAGGGTGTGCGCCGCAAGAGATGTGCACCGCCGGAAATGTGCGCAGCAGGAGATGTGCACCGCAGGAGATGTGCGCAGCAGGAGATGTGTGCCGCAGGAGATGTGCTCAGCAGGAGATGTGCACCACTTGAGATGTGCGCTGCAGGAGATGTGCGCCGCAGGCAATATGCGCAGCAGGAGATGTGTGCCGCAGTTTTTTTATTAATATGATTTAATTTTAATTTTTTTGTAAATAACTGTTTTATTTATGTGCAACGCAGGGTTCGCAACGCACGATGTGCGCCGCAGGAGATATGCACCGCAGGAGATGTGCGCAGCAGGAGATGTGCACCGCAGGAGATGTGCAGAGCAGGAGATGTGCGTTGCAGGATTAGTGCGCACAGTTTTTTTATTAATTTGAGTTAATTATTATTTTTTTTTTGTAAGTAAATGTTTCATTTATGTGCACCGCAGGGTGTGCGCCGCAAGAGATGTGCACCGCCGGAAATGTGCGCAGCAGGAGATGTGCACCGCAGGAGATGTGTACGCAGGAGATATGCGCCGCAGGAGATGAGTGCCGCAGGAGATGTACATAGCAGGAGATGTGCACGCAGGAGATGTGCACGCAGGAGATGTGCGCCGCAGGAGATGTGCGCCGCAGGAGATGTACATAGCAGGAGATGTGCACGCAGGAGATGTGCGCCGCAGGAGATGTACAAAGCAGGAGATGTGCGCCGCAGGCAATATGCGCCACCGGAGATGTGCACCGCAGGAGATGTGTGCCGCAGGAGATCTGCACGCAGGAGATGTGCAACGCAGGAGATGTGCACAGCAGGAGATGTGCGCAGCAGGATGTGTGCACACAGTTTTTTTATTAATTTGATGTAATAATATTTTTTTGTAAATAAATGTTTCATTTATGTGCACCGCAGGGTGTGCGCCGCAGGATGTGCGCCGCAAGAGATGTGCACTGCAGGAGATGTGCGGAGCAGGAGATGTGCACCGCAGGAGATGTGTGCCGCAGAAGATGTGCGCAGCAGGAGATGTGCAGAGCAGGAGATGTGCGCTGCAGGATGAGTGCGCACAGTTTTTTTATTAATTTGAGTTAATTATTATTTTTTTTGTAAGTAAATGTTTCATTTATGTGCACCGCAGGGTGTGCGCCACAAGAGATGTGCACCGCCGGAAATGTGCGCAGCAGGAGATGTGCACCGCAGGAGATGTGCGCAGCAGGAGATGTGTGCCGCAGGAGATGTGCTCAGCAGGAGATGTGCACCACTTGAGATGTGCGCTGCAGGAGATGTTCGCCGCAGGCAATATGCGCAGCAGGAGAAGTGTGCCGCAGTTTTTTTAATAATATGATTTAATTTGAATTTTTTTTGTAAATAACTGTTTTATTTATGTGCAACGCAGGGTTCGCAACGCAGGATGTGCGCTGCAAGAGATATGCACCGCAGGAGATGTGCGCAACAGGAGATGTGCACCACAGGAGATGTGCGCAGCAGGAGATGTGCACCGCGAAAATGTGCGCCGCAGGAGATGTGCACCGCAGGAGAAGTGCACGCAGGAGATTAGCACGCAGGAGATGTGCGCCGCAGGATGTGTGCGCACAGTTTTTTTATTAATTTGAGTTAATTATTATAATTTATTTGTAAATAAATGTTTCATTTATGTGCAACGAAGGGTGTGCGCCGCAGGATGTGCACCGCAAGAGATATGCACCGCCGGAGATGTGCACAGCAGGAGATGTGCACCGCAGGAGATGTACACCGCAGGAGATGTGCGCAGCAGGAGATGTGCACCGCAGGAGATGTGTACGCAGGAGATATGCGCCGCAGGAGATGAGTGCCGCAGGAGATGTGCGCCGCAGGATGTGTGCGGAGATGTGCACCGCAGGAGATGTGCGCAGCAGGAGATGTGCACCGCAGGAGATGTGCGCCGCAGGAGATGTGCACCGCAAGAGATGTGCGCAGCAAGAGATTGGCAGGCAGGAGATGTGCGCCGCAGGATGTGTGCGCACAGTTTTTTTATTAATTTTATTTATGTGCACCGCATGTTCTGCAATGCAGGAGATGTGCGCAGCAGGAGATTTGCGCCGCAGGATGTGTGCGCACAGTTTTTTTATTAATTTGAGTTAATTATTATAAATTTTTTGTAAATAAATGTTTCATTTATGTGCAACGAAGGGTGTGCGCCACAGGATGTGTGCCGCAAGAGATGTGCACCGCCGGAGATGTGCGCAGCAGGAGATGTGCACCGCAGGAGATGTGCACCGCAGGAGCTGTGAGCCTCAGGAGATGTGCACCGCAGGAGATGTGCGCCGCAGGAGATCTGCACGCAGGAGATGTGCAACGCAGGAGATGTGCACAGCAGGAGATGTGCGCAGCAGGATGTGTGCACACAGTTTTTTTATTAATTTGATGTAATAATATTTTTTTGTAAATAAATGTTTCATTTATGTGCACCGCAGGGTGTGCGCCGCAGGATGTGCACCGCAAGAGATGTGCACTGCAGGAGATGTGCGGAGCAGGAGATGTGCACCGCAGGAGATGTGTGCCGCAGAAGATGTGCGCAGCAGGAGATGTGCAGAGCAGGAGATCTGCGCAGCAGGAGATGTGCAGAGCAGGAGATGTGCGCTGCAGGATTAGAGCGCACAGTTTTTTTATTAATTTGAGTTAATTATTATTTTTTTTTGTAAGTAAATGTTTCATTTATGTGCAACGCAGGGTGTGCGCCACAAGAGATGTGCACCGCCGGAAATGTGCGCAGCAGGAGATGTGCACCGCAGGAGATGTGTACCGCAGGAGATGTGCTCAGCAGGAGATGTGCACCACTTGAGATGTGCGCTGCAGGAGATGTGCGCCGCAGGCGATATGCGCAGCAGGAGATGTGTGCCGCAGTTTTTTTATTAATATGATTTAATTTTAATTTTTTTTGTAAATAACTGTTTTATTTATGTGCAACGCAGGGTTCGCAACGCAGGATGTGCGCCGCAAGAGATATGCACCGCAGGAGATGTGCGCCGCAAGAGATGTGCACCGCAGGAGAAGTGCACGCAGGAGATTAGCACGCAGGAGATGTGCGCCGCAGGATGTGTGCGCACAGTTTTTTTATTAATTTGAGTTAATTATTATAATTTATTTGTAAATAAATGTTTCATTTATGTGCAACGAAGGGTGTGCGCCGCAGGATGTGCACCGCAAGAGAAATGCACCGCCGGAGATGTGCACAGCAGGAGATGTGCACAGCAGGAGATGTACACCGCAGGAGATGTGCGCAGCAGGAGATGTGCACCGCAGGAGATGTGTACGCAGGAGATATGCGCCGCAGGAGATGAGTGCCGCAGGAGATGTGCGCCGCAGGATGTGTGCGGAGATGTGCACCGCAGGAGATGTGCGCAGCAGGAGATGTGCACCGCAGGAGATGTGCGCCGCAGGAGATGTGCACCGCAAGAGATGTGCACAGCAAGAGATTGGCACGCAGGAGATGTGCGCCGCAGGTAGTGTGCGCACAGTTTTTTTATTAATTTTATTTATGTGCACCGCATGTTCTGCAATGCAGGAGATGTGCGCAGCAGGAGATTTGCGCCGCAGGATGTGTGCGCACAGTTTTTTTATTAATTTGAGTTAATTATTATAAATTTTTTGTAAATAAATGTTTCATTTATGTGCAACGAAGGGTGTGCGCCACAGGATGTGTGCCGTAAGAGATGTGCACCGCCGGAGATGTGCGCAGCAGGAGATGTGCACCGCAGGAGATGTGCACCGCAGGAGATGTGAGCCTCAGGAGATGTGCACCGCAGGAGATGTGCGCCGCAGGATGTGCGCCGCAAGAGATATGCACCGCCGGAGATGTGCGCAGCAGGAGATGTGCACCGCAGGAGATGTACACCGCAGGAGATGTGCGCAGCATGAGATGTGCACCACAGGAGATGTGTATGCAGGAGATGTGCGCCGCAGGAGATGTGCGCCGCAGGATGTGTGCGCACAGTTTTTTTATTAATTTTATTTATGTGCATCTTATGTTCTGCAATGCAAGAGATGTGCGCAGCAGGAGATTTGCGCCGCAGGATGTGTGCGCACAGTTTTTTTATTAATTTGAGTTAATTATTATAATTTTTTGTAAATAAATGTTTCATTTATGTGCAACGCAGGGTGTGCGCCGCAGGATGTGCGCCGCAAGAGATGTGCACCGCAGGAGATGTGCGCAGCAGGAGATGTGCACTGCAGGAGATGTGCGCCGCAGGAGATGTGAGTCGCAGGAGATGTTCATAGCAGGAGATGTGCGCCGCAGGCGATATGCGCAGCAGGAGATGTGTGCCGCAGTTTTTTTATTAATTTGATTTTATTTTTTTATTGTTTTGTAAATAAATGTTTCATTTATGTGCAACGCAGGGTGTTTTCGCCGCAGGATGTGCGCCGCAAGAGATATGCACCGGCGGAGATGTGCGCAGCAGGAGATGTGCACCGCAGGAGATGTGTACGCAGGAGATATGCGCCGCAGGAGATGAGTGCCGCAGGAGATGTGCGCCGCAGGCTGTGTGCGCACAGTTTTTTTAAGGAATTTGAGTTAATTATTATTATTTTTTGTAAATAAATGTTTCATTTATGTGCACCGCAGGGTGTGCGACGAGGGAGGGTCACTGCAGGAGATTTGCGCAGCAGGAGATGTGCGCCACTGGAGATGTGCACCGCAGGAGATGTGCACGCAGGAGATGTGCACGCAGGACATGTGCGCCGCAGGAGATGTACAAAGCAGGAGATGTGCGCCGCAGGCGATATGCGCCACCGGAGATGTGCACCGCAGGAGATGTGCGCCGCAGTAGATCTGCACGCAGGAGATGTGCAACGCAGGAGATGTGCACAGCAGGAGATGTGCGCAGCAGGATGTGTGCACACAGTTTTTTTATTAATTTGATGTAATAATATTTTTTTGTAAATAAATGTTTCATTTATGTGCACCGCAGGGTGTGCGCCGCAGGATGTGCGCCGCAGGATGTGCGCCGCAAGAGATGTGCACCGCAGGAGATGTGCGCAGCAGGAGATTTGCACCGCAGGAGATGTGTGCCGCAGAAGATGTGCGCAGCAGGAGATGTGCGTCACAGGAGATGTGCAGAGCAGGAGATGTGCGCAGCAGGAGATGTGCAGAGCAGGACATGTGCGTTGCAGGATTAGTGCGCACAGTTTTTTTATTAATTTGAGTTAATTATTATTTTTTTTTGTAAGTAAATGTTTCATTTATGTGCACCGCAGGGTGTGCGCCGCAAGAGATGTGCACCGCCGTAAATGTGCGCAGCAGGAGATGTGCACCGCAGGAGATGTGCGCAGCAGGAGATGTGTGCCGCAGGAGATGTGCTCAGCAGGAGATGTGCGCAGCAGGATGTGTGCACACAGTTTTTTTATTAATTTGATGTAATAATATTTTTTTGTAAATAAATGTCTTATTTATGTGCACCGCAGGGTGTGCGCCGCAGGATGTGCGCCGCAAGAGATGTGCACCGCAGGAGATGTGCGCAGCAGGAGATGTGCACCGCAGGAGATGTGCGCAGCAGGAGATGTGCCTCACAGGACGATGTGCCTCACAGGAGATGTGCGCAGCAGGAGATGTGCAGAGCAGGAGATGTGCGTTGCAGGATTAGTGCGCACAGTTTTTTTATTAATTTGAGTTAATTATTATTTTTTTTTTTGTAAGTAAATGTTTCATTTATGTGCACCGCAGGGTGTGCGCCGCAAGAGATGTGCACCGCCGGAAATGTGCGCAGCAGGAGATGTGCACCGCAGGAGATCTGTACGCAGGAGATATGCGCCGCAGGAGATGAGTGCCGCAGGAGATGTGCGCCGCAGGATGTGTGCGCACAGTTTTTTTAGGAATTTGAGTTAATTATTATTATTTTTTGTAAATAAATGTTTGATTTATGTGCACCGCAGGGTGTGCGACGAGGGAGGGTCACTGCAGGAGATTTGCGCAGCAGGAGATGTGCGCCACTGGAGATGTGCACCGCAGGAGATTTGCACGCAGGAGATGTGCGCCGCAGGAGATGTGCGCCGCAGGAGATGTACATAGCAGGAGATGTGCACGCAGGAGATGTGCGCCGCAGGAGATGTACAAAGCAGGAGATGTGCGCCGCAGGCGATATGCGCCACCGGAGATGTGCACCGCAGGAGATGTGTGCCGCAGGAGATCTGCACGCAGGAGATGTGCAACGCAGGAGATGTGCACAGCAGGAGATGTGCGCAGCAGGATGTGTGCGCACAGTTTTTTTAGGAATTTGAGTTAATTATTATTATTTTTTGTAAATAAATGTTTCATTTATGTGCACCGCAGGGTGTGCGACGAGGGAGGGTCACTGCAGGAGATTTGCGCAGCAGGAGATGTGCGCCACTGGAGATGTGCGCCGCAGGAGATGTGCACGCAGGAGATGTGCACGCAGGAGATGTGCGCCGCAGGAGATGTACATAGCAGGAGATGTGCACGCAGGAGATGTGCGCCGCAGGAGATGTACAAAGCAGGAGATGTGCGCCGCAGGCGATATGCGCCACCGGAGATGTGCACCGCAGGAGATGTGCTCAGCAGGAGATGTGCACCACTTGAGATGTGCGCTGCAGGAGATGTGCGCCGCAGGCAATATGCGCAGCAGGAGAAGTGTGCCGCAGTTTTTTTATTAATATGATTTAATTTTAATTTTTTTTGTAAATAACTGTTTTATTTATGTGCAACGCAGGGTTCGCAACGCAGGATGTGCGCTGCAAGAGATATGCACCGCAGGAGATGTGCGCAACAGGAGATGTGCACCACAGGAGATGTGCGCAGCAGGAGATGTGCACCGCAGGAGATGTGCGCCGCAGGAGATGTGCACCGCAGGAGAAGTGCACGCAGGAGATTAGCACGCAGGAGATGTGCGCCGCAGGATGTGTGCGCACAGTTTTTTTATTAATTTGAGTTAATTATTATAATTTATTTGTAAATAAATGTTTCATTTATGTGCAACGAAGGGTGTGTGCCGCAGGATGTGCACCGCAAGAGATATGCACCGCCGGAGATGTGCACAGCAGGAGATGTGCACCGCAGGAGATGTACACCGCAGGAGATGTGCGCAGCAGGAGATGTGCACCGCAGGAGATGTGTACGCAGGAGATATGCGCCGCAGGAGATGAGTGCCGCAGGAGATGTGCGCCGCAGGATGTGTGCGGAGATGTGCACCGCAGGAGATGTGTGCAGCAGGAGATGTGCACCGCAGGAGATGTGCGCCGCAGGAGATGTGCACCGCAAGAGATGTGCGCAGCAAGAGATTGGCACGCAGGAGATGTGCGCCGCAGGTAGTGTGCGCACAGTTTTTTTATTAATTTTATTTATGTGCACCGCATGTTCTGCAATGCAGGAGATGTGCGCAGCAGGAGATTTGCGCCGCAGGATGTGTGCGCACAGTTTTTTTATTAATTTGAGTTAATTATTATAAATTTTTTGTAAATAAATGTTTCATTTATGTGCACCGCAGAGTGTGCGACGAGGGAGGGTCACTGCAGGAGATTTGCGCAGCAGGAGATGTGCGCCACTGGAGATGTGCGCCGCAGGAGATGTGCGCAGCAGGAGATGTGCCTCACAGGAGATGTGCAGAGCAGGAGATGTGCGCAGCAGGAGATGTGCAGAGCAGGAGATGTGCACGCAGGAGATGTGCACGCAGGAGATGTGCACGCAGGAGATGTGCGCCGCAGGAGATGTGCGCCGCAGGAGATGTACATAGCAGGAGATGTGCACGCAGGAGATGTGCACCGCAGGAGATGTGTGCCGCAGGAGATCTGCACGCAGGAGATGTGCAACGCAGGAGATGTGCACAGCAGGAGATGTGCGCAGCAGGATGTGTGCGCACAGTTTTTTTAGGAATTTGAGTTAATTATTATTATTTTTTGTAAATAAATGTTTCATTTATGTGCACCGCAGGGTGTGCGACGAGGCAGGGTCACTGCAGGAGATTTGCGCAGCAGGAGATGTGCGCCACTGGAGATGTGCGCAGCAGGAGATGTGCACCGCAGGAGATGTGCGCCGCAAGAGATGTGCACCGCAGGAGAAGTGCACGCAGGAGATTAGCACGCAGGAGATGTGCGCCGCAGGATGTGTGCGCACAGTTTTTTTATTAATTTGAGTTAATTATTATAATTTATTTGTAAATAAATGTTTCATTTATGTGCAACGAAGGGTGTGCGCCGCAGGATGTGCACCGCAAGAGATATGCACCGCCGGAGATGTGCACAGCAGGAGATGTGCACCGCAGGAGATGTACACCGCAGGAGATGTGCGCAGCAGGAGATGTGCACCGCAGGAGATGTGTACGCAGGAGATATGCGCCGCAGGAGATGAGTGCCGCAGGAGATGTGCGCCGCAGGATGTGTGCGGAGATGTGCACCGCAGGAGATGTGTGCAGCAGGAGATGTGCACCGCAGGAGATGTGCGCCGCAGGAGATGTGCACCGCAAGAGATGTGCGCAGCAAGAGATTGGCACGCAGGAGATGTGCGCCGCAGGTAGTGTGCGCACAGTTTTTTTATTAATTTGATTTATGTGCACCGCATGTTCTGCAATGCAGGAGATGTGCGCAGCAGGAGATTTGCGCCGCAGGATGTGTGCGCACAGTTTTTTTATTAATTTGAGTTAATTATTATAAATTTTTTGTAAATAAATGTTTCATTTATGTGCACCGCAGGGTGTGCGACGAGGGAGGGTCACTGCAGGAGATTTGCGCAGCAGGAGATGTGCGCCACTGGAGATGTGCGCCGCAGGAGATGTGCGCAGCAGGAGATGTGCCTCACAGGAGATGTGCAGAGCAGGAGATGTGCGCAGCAGGAGATGTGCAGAGCAGGAGATGTGCACGCAGGAGATGTGCACGCAGGAGATGTGCACGCAGGAGATGTGCGCCGCAGGAGATGTGCGCCGCAGGAGATGTACATAGCAGGAGATGTGCACGCAGGAGATGTGCACCGCAGGAGATGTGTGCCGCAGGAGATCTGCACGCAGGAGATGTGCAACGCAGGAGATGTGCACAGCAGGAGATGTGCGCAGCAGGATGTGTGCGCACAGTTTTTTTAGGAATTTGAGTTAATTATTATTATTTTTTGTAAATAAATGTTTCATTTATGTGCACCGCAGGGTGTGCGACGAGGGAGGGTCACTGCAGGAGATTTGCGCAGCAGGAGATGTGCGCCACTGGAGATGTGCGCAGCAGGAGATGTGCACCGCAGGAGATGTGCGCCGCAAGAGATGTGCACCGCAGGAGAAGTGCACGCAGGAGATTAGCACGCAGGAGATGTGCGCCGCAGGATGTGTGCGCACAGTTTTTTTATTAATTTGAGTTAATTATTATAATTTATTTGTAAATAAATGTTTCATTTATGTGCAACGAAGGGTGTGCGCCGCAGGATGTGCAGCGCAAGAGATATGCACCGCCGGAGATGTGCACAGCAGGAGATGTGCACCGCAGGAGATGTACACCGCAGGAGATGTGCGCAGCAGGAGATGTGCACCGCAGGAGATGTGTACGCAGGAGATATGCGCCGCAGGAGATGAGTGCCGCAGGAGATGTGCGCCGCAGGATGTGTGCGGAGATGTGCACCGCAGGAGATGTGTGCAGCAGGAGATGTGCACCGCAGGAGATGTGCGCCGCAGGAGATGTGCACCGCAAGAGATGTGCGCAGCAAGAGATTGGCACGCAGGAGATGTGCGCCGCAGGTAGTGTGCGCACAGTTTTTTTATTAATTTTATTTATGTGCACCGCATGTTCTGCAATGCAGGAGATGTGCGCAGCAGGAGATTTGCGCCGCAGGATGTGTGCGCACAGTTTTTTTATTAATTTGAGTTAATTATTATAAATTTTTTGTAAATAAATGTTTCATTTATGTGCACCGCAGAGTGTGCGACGAGGGAGGGTCACTGCAGGAGATTTGCGCAGCAGGAGATGTGCGCCACTGGAGATGTGCGCCGCAGGAGATGTGCGCAGCAGGAGATGTGCCTCACAGGAGATGTGCAGAGCAGGAGATGTGCGCAGCAGGAGATGTGCAGAGCAGGAGATGTGCACGCAGGAGATGTGCACGCAGGAGATGTGCACGCAGGAGATGTGCGCCGCAGGAGATGTGCGCCGCAGGAGATGTACATAGCAGGAGATGTGCACGCAGGAGATGTGCACCGCAGGAGATGTGTGCCGCAGGAGATCTGCACGCAGGAGATGTGCAACGCAGGAGATGTGCACAGCAGGAGATGTGCGCAGCAGGATGTGTGCGCACAGTTTTTTTAGGAATTTGAGTTAATTATTATTATTTTTTGTAAATAAATGTTTCATTTATGTGCACCGCAGGGTGTGCGACGAGGGAGGGTCACTGCAGGAGATTTGCGCAGCAGGAGATGTGCGCCACTGGAGATGTGCGCAGCAGGAGATGTGCACCGCAGGAGATGTGCGCCGCAAGAGATGTGCACCGCAGGAGAAGTGCACGCAGGAGATTAGCACGCAGGAGATGTGCGCCGCAGGATGTGTGCGCACAGTTTTTTTATTAATTTGAGTTAATTATTATAATTTATTTGTAAATAAATGTTTCATTTATGTGCAACGAAGGGTGTGCGCCGCAGGATGTGCAGCGCAAGAGATATGCACCGCCGGAGATGTGCACAGCAGGAGATGTGCACCGCAGGAGATGTACACCGCAGGAGATGTGCGCAGCAGGAGATGTGCACCGCAGGAGATGTGTACGCAGGAGATATGCGCCGCAGGAGATGAGTGCCGCAGGAGATGTGCGCCGCAGGATGTGTGCGGAGATGTGCACCGCAGGAGATGTGTGCAGCAGGAGATGTGCACCGCAGGAGATGTGCGCCGCAGGAGATGTGCACCGCAAGAGATGTGCGCAGCAAGAGATTGGCACGCAGGAGATGTGCGCCGCAGGTAGTGTGCGCACAGTTTTTTTATTAATTTTATTTATGTGCACCGCATGTTCTGCAATGCAGGAGATGTGCGCAGCAGGAGATTTGCGCCGCAGGATGTGTGCGCACAGTTTTTTTATTAATTTGAGTTAATTATTATAAATTTTTTGTAAATAAATGTTTCATTTATGTGCACCGCAGAGTGTGCGACGAGGGAGGGTCACTGCAGGAGATTTGCGCAGCAGGAGATGTGCGCCACTGGAGATGTGCGCCGCAGGAGATGTGCGCAGCAGGAGATGTGCCTCACAGGAGATGTGCAGAGCAGGAGATGTGCGCAGCAGGAGATGTGCAGAGCAGGAGATGTGCACGCAGGAGATGTGCACGCAGGAGATGTGCACGCAGGAGATGTGCGCCGCAGGAGATGTGCGCCGCAGGAGATGTACATAGCAGGAGATGTGCACGCAGGAGATGTGCACCGCAGGAGATGTGTGCCGCAGGAGATCTGCACGCAGGAGATGTGCAACGCAGGAGATGTGCACAGCAGGAGATGTGCGCAGCAGGATGTGTGCGCACAGTTTTTTTAGGAATTTGAGTTAATTATTATTATTTTTTGTAAATAAATGTTTCATTTATGTGCACCGCAGGGTGTGCGACGAGGGAGGGTCACTGCAGGAGATTTGCGCAGCAGGAGATGTGCGCCACTGGAGATGTGCGCAGCAGGAGATGTGCACCGCAGGAGATGTGCGCCGCAAGAGATGTGCACCGCAGGAGAAGTGCACGCAGGAGATTAGCACGCAGGAGATGTGCGCCGCAGGATGTGTGCGCACAGTTTTTTTATTAATTTGAGTTAATTATTATAATTTATTTGTAAATAAATGTTTCATTTATGTGCAACGAAGGGTGTGCGCCGCAGGATGTGCACCGCAAGAGATATGCACCGCCGGAGATGTGCACAGCAGGAGATGTGCACCGCAGGAGATGTACACCGCAGGAGATGTGCGCAGCAGGAGATGTGCACCGCAGGAGATGTGTACGCAGGAGATATGCGCCGCAGGAGATGAGTGCCGCAGGAGATGTGCGCCGCAGGATGTGTGCGGAGATGTGCACCGCAGGAGATGTGTGCAGCAGGAGATGTGCACCGCAGGAGATGTGCGCCGCAGGAGATGTGCACCGCAAGAGATGTGCGCAGCAAGAGATTGGCACGCAGGAGATGTGCGCCGCAGGTAGTGTGCGCACAGTTTTTTTATTAATTTTATTTATGTGCACCGCATGTTCTGCAATGCAGGAGATGTGCGCAGCAGGAGATTTGCGCCGCAGGATGTGTGCGCACAGTTTTTTTATTAATTTGAGTTAATTATTATAAATTTTTTGTAAATAAATGTTTCATTTATGTGCACCGCAGAGTGTGCGACGAGGGAGGGTCACTGCAGGAGATTTGCGCAGCAGGAGATGTGCGCCACTGGAGATGTGCGCCGCAGGAGATGTGCGCAGCAGGAGATGTGCCTCACAGGAGATGTGCAGAGCAGGAGATGTGCGCAGCAGGAGATGTGCAGAGCAGGAGATGTGCACGCAGGAGATGTGCACGCAGGAGATGTGCACGCAGGAGATGTGCGCCGCAGGAGATGTGCGCCGCAGGAGATGTACACCGCAGGAGATGTGCGCAGCAGGAGATGTGCACCGCAGGAGATGTGTACGCAGGAGATATGCGCCGCAGGAGATGAGTGCCGCAGGAGATGTGCGCCGCAGGATGTGTGCGGAGATGTGCACCGCAGGAGATGTGTGCAGCAGGAGATGTGCACCGCAGGAGATGTGCGCCGCAGGAGATGTGCACCGCAAGAGATGTGCGCAGCAAGAGATTGGCACGCAGGAGATGTGCGCCGCAGGTAGTGTGCGCACAGTTTTTTTATTAATTTTATTTATGTGCACCGCATGTTCTGCAATGCAGGAGATGTGCGCAGCAGGAGATTTGCGCCGCAGGATGTGTGCGCACAGTTTTTTTATTAATTTGAGTTAATTATTATAAATTTTTTGTAAATAAATGTTTCATTTATGTGCACCGCAGAGTGTGCGACGAGGGAGGGTCACTGCAGGAGATTTGCGCAGCAGGAGATGTGCGCCACTGGAGATGTGCGCCGCAGGAGATGTGCGCAGCAGGAGATGTGCCTCACAGGAGATGTGCAGAGCAGGAGATGTGCGCAGCAGGAGATGTGCAGAGCAGGAGATGTGCACGCAGGAGATGTGCACGCAGGAGATGTGCACGCAGGAGATGTGCGCCGCAGGAGATGTGCGCCGCAGGAGATGTACATAGCAGGAGATGTGCACGCAGGAGATGTGCACCGCAGGAGATGTGTGCCGCAGGAGATCTGCACGCAGGAGATGTGCAACGCAGGAGATGTGCACAGCAGGAGATGTGCGCAGCAGGATGTGTGCGCACAGTTTTTTTAGGAATTTGAGTTAATTATTATTATTTTTTGTAAATAAATGTTTCATTTATGTGCACCGCAGGGTGTGCGACGAGGGAGGGTCACTGCAGGAGATTTGCGCAGCAGGAGATGTGCGCCACTGGAGATGTGCGCAGCAGGAGATGTGCACCGCAGGAGATGTGCGCCGCAAGAGATGTGCACCGCAGGAGAAGTGCACGCAGGAGATTAGCACGCAGGAGATGTGCGCCGCAGGATGTGTGCGCACAGTTTTTTTATTAATTTGAGTTAATTATTATAATTTATTTGTAAATAAATGTTTCATTTATGTGCAACGAAGGGTGTGCGCCGCAGGATGTGCAGCGCAAGAGATATGCACCGCCGGAGATGTGCACAGCAGGAGATGTGCACCGCAGGAGATGTACACCGCAGGAGATGTGCGCAGCAGGAGATGTGCACCGCAGGAGATGTGTACGCAGGAGATATGCGCCGCAGGAGATGAGTGCCGCAGGAGATGTGCGCCGCAGGATGTGTGCGGAGATGTGCACCGCAGGAGATGTGTGCAGCAGGAGATGTGCACCGCAGGAGATGTGCGCCGCAGGAGATGTGCACCGCAAGAGATGTGCGCAGCAAGAGATTGGCACGCAGGAGATGTGCGCCGCAGGTAGTGTGCGCACAGTTTTTTTATTAATTTTATTTATGTGCACCGCATGTTCTGCAATGCAGGAGATGTGCGCAGCAGGAGATTTGCGCCGCAGGATGTGTGCGCACAGTTTTTTTATTAATTTGAGTTAATTATTATAAATTTTTTGTAAATAAATGTTTCTTTTATGTGCACCGCAGAGTGTGCGACGAGGGAGGGTCACTGCAGGAGATTTGCGCAGCAGGAGATGTGCGCCACTGGAGATGTGCGCCGCAGGAGATGTGCGCAGCAGGAGATGTGCCTCACAGGAGATGTGCAGAGCAGGAGATGTGCGCAGCAGGAGATGTGCAGAGCAGGAGATGTGCACGCAGGAGATGTGCACGCAGGAGATGTGCACGCAGGAGATGTGCGCCGCAGGAGATGTGCGCCGCAGGAGATGTACATAGCAGGAGATGTGCACGCAGGAGATGTGCACCGCAGGAGATGTGTGCCGCAGGAGATCTGCACGCAGGAGATGTGCAACGCAGGAGATGTGCACAGCAGGAGATGTGCGCAGCAGGATGTGTGCGCACAGTTTTTTTAGGAATTTGAGTTAA
The DNA here is from genome assembly GCF_947347685.1 of Pleuronectes platessa. Taxonomy (NCBI): domain Eukaryota; kingdom Metazoa; phylum Chordata; class Actinopteri; order Pleuronectiformes; family Pleuronectidae; genus Pleuronectes; species Pleuronectes platessa. The sequence goes on from NW_026519021.1 coordinate 97,977, forward strand.
TTATTATTATTTTTTGTAAATAAATGTTTCATTTATGTGCACCGCAGGGTGTGCGACGAGGGAGGGTCACTGCAGGAGATTTGCGCAGCAGGAGATGTGCGCCACTGGAGATGTGCGCAGCAGGAGATGTGCACCGCAGGAGATGTGCGCCGCAAGAGATGTGCACCGCAGGAGAAGTGCACGCAGGAGATTAGCACGCAGGAGATGTGCGCCGCAGGATGTGTGCGCACAGTTTTTTTATTAATTTGAGTTAATTATTATAATTTATTTGTAAATAAATGTTTCATTTATGTGCAACGAAGGGTGTGCGCCGCAGGATGTGCACCGCAAGAGATATGCACCGCCGGAGATGTGCACAGCAGGAGATGTGCACCGCAGGAGATGTACACCGCAGGAGATGTGCGCAGCAGGAGATGTGCACCGCAGGAGATGTGTACGCAGGAGATATGCGCCGCAGGAGATGAGTGCCGCAGGAGATGTGCGCCGCAGGATGTGTGCGGAGATGTGCACCGCAGGAGATGTGTGCAGCAGGAGATGTGCACCGCAGGAGATGTGCGCCGCAGGAGATGTGCACCGCAAGAGATGTGCGCAGCAAGAGATTGGCACGCAGGAGATGTGCGCCGCAGGTAGTGTGCGCACAGTTTTTTTATTAATTTTATTTATGTGCACCGCATGTTCTGCAATGCAGGAGATGTGCGCAGCAGGAGATTTGCGCCGCAGGATGTGTGCGCACAGTTTTTTTATTAATTTGAGTTAATTATTATAAATTTTTTGTAAATAAATGTTTCATTTATGTGCACCGCAGGGTGTGCGACGAGGGAGGGTCACTGCAGGAGATTTGCGCAGCAGGAGATGTGCGCCACTGGAGATGTGCGCCGCAGGAGATGTGCGCAGCAGGAGATGTGCCTCACAGGAGATGTGCAGAGCAGGAGATGTGCGCAGCAGGAGATGTGCAGAGCAGGAGATGTGCACGCAGGAGATGTGCACGCAGGAGATGTGCACGCAGGAGATGTGCGCCGCAGGAGATGTGCGCCGCAGGAGATGTACATAGCAGGAGATGTGCACGCAGGAGATGTGCACCGCAGGAGATGTGTGCCGCAGGAGATCTGCACGCAGGAGATGTGCAACGCAGGAGATGTGCACAGCAGGAGATGTGCGCAGCAGGATGTGTGCGCACAGTTTTTTTAGGAATTTGAGTTAATTATTATTATTTTTTGTAAATAAATGTTTCATTTATGTGCACCGCAGGGTGTGCGACGAGGGAGGGTCACTGCAGGAGATTTGCGCAGCAGGAGATGTGCGCCACTGGAGATGTGCGCCGCAGGAGATGTGCACGCAGGAGATGTGCACGCAGGAGATGTGCGCCGCAGGAGATGTGCGCCGCAGGAGATGTACATAGCAGGAGATGTGCACGCAGGAGATGTGCGCCGCAGGAGATGTACAAAGCAGGAGATGTGCGCCGCAGGCGATATGCGCCACCGGAGATGTGCACCGCAGGAGATGTGCTCAGCAGGAGATGTGCACCACTTGAGATGTGCGCTGCAGGAGATGTGCGCCGCAGGCAATATGCGCAGCAGGAGAAGTGTGCCGCAGTTTTTTTATTAATATGATTTAATTTTAATTTTTTTTGTAAATAACTGTTTTATTTATGTGCAACGCAGGGTTCACAACGCAGGATGTGCGCTGCAAGAGATATGCACCGCAGGAGATGTGCGCAACAGGAGATGTGCACCACAGGAGATGTGCGCAGCAGGAGATGTGCACCGCAGGAGATGTGCGCCGCAGGAGATGTGCACCGCAGGAGAAGTGCACGCAGGAGATTAGCACGCAGGAGATGTGCGCCGCAGGATGTGTGCGCACAGTTTTTTTATTAATTTGAGTTAATTATTATAATTTATTTGTAAATAAATGTTTCATTTATGTGCAACGAAGGGTGTGCGCCGCAGGATGTGCACCGCAAGAGATATGCACCGCCGGAGATGTGCACAGCAGGAGATGTGCACCGCAGGAGATGTACACCGCAGGAGATGTGCGCAGCAGGAGATGTGCACCGCAGGAGATGTGTACGCAGGAGATATGCGCCGCAGGAGATGAGTGCCGCAGGAGATGTGCGCCGCAGGATGTGTGCGGAGATGTGCACCGCAGGAGATGTGCGCAGCAGGAGATGTGCACCGTAGGAGATGTGCGCCGCAGGAGATGTGCACCGCAAGAGATGTGCGCAGCAAGAGATTGGCAGGCAGGAGATGTGCGCCGCAGGATGTGTGCGCACAGTTTTTTTATTAATTTTATTTATGTGCACCGCATGTTCTGCAATGCAGGAGATGTGCGCAGCAGGAGATTTGCGCCGCAGGATGTGTGCGCACAGTTTTTTTATTAATTTGAGTTAATTATTATAAATTTTTTGTAAATAAATGTTTCATTTATGTGCAACGAAGGGTGTGCGCCACAGGATGTGTGCCGCAAGAGATGTGCACCGCCGGAGATGTGCGCAGCAGGAGATGTGCACCGCAGGAGATGTGCACCGCAGGAGCTGTGAGCCTCAGGAGATGTGCACCGCAGGAGATGTGCGCCGCAGGATGTGCGCCGCAAGAGATATGCACCGCCGGAGATGAGCGCAGCAGGAGATGTGCACCGCAGGAGATGTACACCGCAGGAGATGTGCGCAGCATGAGATGTGCACCGCAGGAGATGTGCGCCGCAGGAGATCTGCACGCAGGAGATGTGCAACGCAGGAGATGTGCACAGCAGGAGATGTGCGCAGCAGGATGTGTGCACACAGTTTTTTTATTAATTTGATGTAATAATATTTTTTTGTAAATAAATGTTTCATTTATGTGCAACGCAGGGTGTGCGCCACAAGAGATGTGCACCGCCGGAAATGTGCGCAGCAGGAGATGTGCACCGCAGGAGATGTGCGCAGCAGGAGATGTGTACCGCAGGAGATGTGCTCAGCAGGAGATGTGCACCACTTGAGATGTGCGCTGCAGGAGATGTGCGACGCAGGCGATATGCGCAGCAGGAGATGTGTGCCGCAGTTTTTTAATTAATATGATTTAATTTTAATTTTTTTGTAAATAACTGTTTTATTTATGTGCAACGCAGGGTTCGCAACGCAGGATGTGCGCCGCAAGAGATATGCACCGCAGGAGATGTGCGCAACAGGAGATGTGCACCACAGGAGATGTGCGCAGCAGGAGATGTGCACCGCAGGAGATGTGCGCCGCAAGAGATGTGCACCGCAGGAGAAGTGCACGCAGGAGATTAGCACGCAGGAGATGTGCGCCGCAGGATGTGTGCGCACAGTTTTTTTATTAATTTGAGTTAATTATTATAATTTATTTGTAAATAAATGTTTTATATATGTGCAACGAAGGGTGTGCGCCGCAGGATGTGCACCGCAAGAGATATGCACCGCCGGAGATGTGCACAGCAGGAGATGTGCACCGCAGGAGATGTACACCGCAGGAGATGTGCGCAGCAGGAGATGTGCACCGCAGGAGATTTGTACGCAGGAGATATGCGCCGCAGGAGATGAGTGCCGCAGGAGATGTGCGCCGCAGGATGTGTGCGGAGATGTGCACCGCAGGAGATGTGTGCAGCAGGAGATGTGCACCGCAGGAGATGTGCGCCGCAGGAGATGTGCACCGCAAGAGATGTGCGCAGCAAGAGATTGGCACGCAGGAGATCTGCGCCGCAGGTAGTGTGCGCACAGTTTTTTTATTAATTTTATTTATGTGCACCGCATGTTCTGCAATGCAGGAGATGTGCGCAGCAGGAGATTTGCGCCGCAGGATGTGTGCGCACAGTTTTTTTATTAATTTGAGTTAATTATTATAAATTTTTTGTAAATAAATGTTTCATTTATGTGCACCGCAGGGTGTGCGACGAGGGAGGGTCACTGCAGGAGATTTGCGCAGCAGGAGATGTGCGCCACTGGAGATGTGCGCCGCAGGAGATGTGCGCAGCAGGAGATGTGCCTCACAGGAGATGTGCCTCACAGGAGATGTGCGCAGCAGGAGATGTGCAGAGCAGGAGATGTGCACGCAGGAGATGTGCACGCAGGAGATGTGCACGCAGGAGATGTGCGCCGCAGGAGATGTGCGCCGCAAGAGATGTACATAGCAGGAGATGTGCACGCAGGAGATGTGCGCCGCAGGAGATGTGCGCCGCAGGAGATGTACATAGCAGGAGATGTGCACCGCAGGAGATGTGCGCCGCAGGAGATGTGCGCCGCAGGATGTGTGCGCACAGTTTTTTTATTAATTTTATTTATGTGCATCTTATGTTCTGCAATGCAGGAGATGTGCGCAGCAGGAGATTTGCGCCGCAGGATGTGTGCGCACAGTTTTTTTATTAATTTGAGTTAATTATTATAATTTTCTTTTTAAATAAATGTTTCATTTATGTGCAACGCAGGGTGTGCGCCGCAGGATGTGCGCCGCAAGAGATGTGCACCGCAGGAGATGTGCGCAGCAGGAGATGTGCACTGCAGGAGATGTGCGCCGCAGGAGATGTGAGTCGCAGGAGATGTACATAGCAGGAGATGTGCGCCGCAGGCGATATGCGCAGCAGGAGATGTGTGCCGCAGTTTTTTTATTAATTTGATTTGATTTTTTTATTTTTTTGTAAATAAATGTTTCATTTATGTGCAACGCAGGGTGTGCGCCGCAGGAGGTGCGCCGCAAGAGATATGCACCGGCGGAGATGTGCGCAGCAGGAGATGTGCACCGCAGGAGATGTGCGCCGCAGGATGTGTGCGCACAGTTTTTTTATTAATTTTATTTATGTGCACCGCATGTTCTGCAATGCAGGAGATGTGCGCAGCAGGAGATTTGCGCCGCAGGATGTGTGCGCACAGTTTTTTTATTAATTTGAGTTAATTATTATAAATTTTTTGTAAATAAATGTTTCATTTATGTGCAACGAAGGGTGTGCGCCACAGGATGTGTGCCGCAAGAGATGTGCACCGCCGGAGATGTGCGCAGCAGGAGATGTGCACCGCAGGAGATGTGCACCGCAGGAGCTGTGAGCCTCAGGAGATGTGCACCGCAGGAGATGTGCGCCGCAGGATGTGCGCCGCAAGAGATATGCACCGCCGGAGATGTGCGCAGCAGGAGATGTGCACCGCAGGAGATGTACACCGCAGGAGATGTGCGCAGCATGAGATGTGCACCGCAGGAGATGTGCGCCGCAGGAGATCTGCACGCAGGAGATGTGCAACGCAGGAGATGTGCACAGCAGGAGATGTGCGCAGCAGGATGTGTGCACACAGTTTTTTTATTAATTTGATGTAATAATATTTTTTTGTAAATAAATGTTTCATTTATGTGCAACGCAGGGTGTGCGCCACAAGAGATGTGCACCGCCGGAAATGTGCGCAGCAGGAGATGTGCACCGCAGGAGATGTGCGCAGCAGGAGATGTGTACCGCAGGAGATGTGCTCAGCAGGAGATGTGCACCACTTGAGATGTGCGCTGCAGGAGATGTGCGCCGCAGGCGATATGCGCAGCAGGAGATGTGTGCCGCAGTTTTTTTATTAATATGATTTAATTTTAATTTTTTTTGTAAATAACTGTTTTATTTATGTGCAACGCAGGGTTCGCAACGCAGGATGTGCGCCGCAAGAGATATGCACTGCAGGAGATGTGCGCAACAGGAGATGTGCACCACAGGAGATGTGCGCAGCAGGAGATGTGCACCGCAGGAGATGTGCGCCGCAAGAGATGTGCACCGCAGGAGAAGTGCACGCAGGAGATTAGCACGCAGGAGATGTGCGCCGCAGGATGTGTGCGCACAGTTTTTTTATTAATTTGAGTTAATTATTATAATTTATTTGTAAATAAATGTTTCATTTATGTGCAACGAAGGGTGTGCGCCGCAGGATGTGCACCGCAAGAGATATGCACCGCCGGAGATGTGCACAGCAGGAGATGTGCACCGCAGGAGATGTACACCGCAGGAGATGTGCGCAGCAGGAGATGTGCACCGCAGGAGATGTGTACGCAGGAGATATGCGCCGCAGGAGATGAGTGCCGCAGGAGATGTGCGCCGCAGGATGTGTGCGGAGATGTGCACCGCAGGAGATGTGTGCAGCAGGAGATGTGCACCGCAGGAGATGTGCGCCGCAGGAGATGTGCACCGCAAGAGATTTGCGCAGCAAGAGATTGGCACGCAGGAGATGTGCGCCGCAGGTAGTGTGCGCACAGTTTTTTTATTAATTTTATTTATGTGCACCGCATGTTCTGCAATGCAGGAGATGTGCGCAGCAGGAGATTTGCGCCGCAGGATGTGTGCGCACAGTTTTTTTATTAATTTGAGTTAATTATTATAAATTTTTTGTAAATAAATGTTTCATTTATGTGCACCGCAGGGTGTGCGACGAGGGAGGGTCACTGCAGGAGATTTGCGCAGCAGGAGATGTGCGCCACTGGAGATGTGCGCCGCAGGAGATGTGCGCAGCAGGAGATGTGCCTCACAGGAGATGTGCAGAGCAGGAGATGTGCGCAGCAGGAGATGTGCAGAGCAGGAGATGTGCACGCAGGAGATGTGCACGCAGGAGATGTGCACGCAGGAGATGTGCGCCGCAGGAGATGTGCGCCGCAAGAGATGTACATAGCAGGAGATGTGCACGCAGGAGATGTGCGCCGCAGGAGATGTGCGCCGCAGGAGATGTACATAGCAGGAGATGTGCACCGCAGGAGATGTGCGCCGCAGGAGATGTGCGCCGCAGGATGTGTGCGCACAGTTTTTTTATTAATTTTATTTATGTGCATCTTATGTTCTGCAATGCAGGAGATGTGCGCAGCAGGAGATTTGCGCCGCAGGATGTGTGCGCACAGTTTTTTTATTAATTTGAGTTAATTATTATAATTTTCTTTTTAAATAAATGTTTCATTTATGTGCAACGCAGGGTGTGCGCCGCAGGATGTGCGCCGCAAGAGATGTGCACCGCAGGAGATGTGCGCAGCAGGAGATGTGCGCAGCAGGAGATGTGCACCGCAGGAGATGTGTAGGCAGGAGATATGCGCCGCAGGAGATGAGTGCCGCAAGAGATGTGCGCCGCAGGATGTGTGCGCACAGTTTTTTTAGGAATTTGAGTTAATTATTATTATTTTTTGTAAATAAATGTTTAATTTATGTGCACCGCAGGGTGTGCGATGAGGGAGGGTCACTGCAGGAGATTTGCGCAGCAGGAGATGTGCGCCACTGGAGATGTGCGCCGCAGGAGATGTGAACGCAGGAGATGTGCACGCAGGAGATGTGCGCCGCAGGAGATGTGCGCCGCAGGAGATGTACATAGCAGGAGATGTGCACGCAGGAGATGTGCGCCGCAGGAGATGTACAAAGCAGGAGATGTGCGCCGCAGGCGATATGCGCCACCGGAGATGTGCACCGCAGGAGATGTGCGCCGCAGGAGATCTGCACGCAGGAGATGTGCAACGCAGGAGATGTGCACAGCAGGAGATGTGCGCAGCAGGATGTGTGCACACAGTTTTTTTATTAATTTGATGTAATAATATTTTTTTGTAAATAAATGTTTTATTTATGTGCACCGCAGGGTGTGCGCCGCAGGATGTGCGCCGCAAGAGATGTGCACCGCAGGAGATTTGCGCAGCAGGAGATGTGCACCGCAGGAGATGTGTGCCGCAGAAGATGTGCGCAGCAGGAGATGTGCGTCACAGGAGATGTGCAGAGCAGGAGATGTGCACAGCAGGAGATGTGCAGAGCAGGAGATGTGCGTTGCAGGATTAGTGCGCACAGTTTTTTTATTAAGTTGAGGTAATTATTATTTTTTTTTTGTAAGTAAATGTTTCATTTATGTGCACCGCAGTGTGTGCGCCGCAAGAGATGTGCACCGCCGGAAATGTGCGCAGCAGGAGATGTGCACCGCAGGAGATGTGTACGCAGGAGATATGCGCCGCAGGAGATGTGCGCCGCAGGATGTGTGCGCACAGTTTTTTTAGGAATTTGAGTTAATTATTATTATTTTTTGTAAATAAATGTTTCATTTATGTGCACCGCAGGGTGTGCGACGAGGGAGGGTCACTGCAGGAGATTTGCGCAGCAGGAGATGTGCGCCACTGGAGATGTGCGCCGCAGGAGATGTGCACGCAGGAGATGTGCACGCAGGAGATGTGCGCCGCAGGAGATGTGCGCCGCAAGAGATGTACATAGCAGGAGATGTGCACGCAGGAGATGTGCGCCGCAGGAGATGTGCGCCGCAGGAGATGTACATAGCAGGAGATGTGCACCGCAGGAGATGTGCGCCGCAGGAGATGTGCGCCGCAGGATGTGTGCGCACAGTTTTTTTATTAATTTTATTTATGTGCATCTTATGTTCTGCAATGCAGGAGATGTGCGCAGCAGGAGATTTGCGCCGCAGGATGTGTGCGCACAGTTTTTTTATTAATTTGAGTTAATTATTATAATTTTCTTTTTAAATAAATGTTTCATTTATGTGCAACGCAGGGTGTGCGCCGCAGGATGTGCGCCGCAAGAGATGTGCACCGCAGGAGATGTGCGCAGCAGGAGATGTGCGCAGCAGGAGATGTGCACCGCAGGAGATGTGTAGGCAGGAGATATGCGCCGCAGGAGATGAGTGCCGCAAGAGATGTGCGCCGCAGGATGTGTGCGCACAGTTTTTTTAGGAATTTGAGTTAATTATTATTATTTTTTGTAAATAAATGTTTAATTTATGTGCACCGCAGGGTGTGCGATGAGGGAGGGTCACTGCAGGAGATTTGCGCAGCAGGAGATGTGCGCCACTGGAGATGTGCGCCGCAGGAGATGTGAACGCAGGAGATGTGCACGCAGGAGATGTGCGCCGCAGGAGATGTGCGCCGCAGGAGATGTACATAGCAGGAGATGTGCACGCAGGAGATGTGCGCCGCAGGAGATGTACAAAGCAGGAGATGTGCGCCGCAGGCGATATGCGCCACCGGAGATGTGCACCGCAGGAGATGTGCGCCGCAGGAGATCTGCACGCAGGAGATGTGCAACGCAGGAGATGTGCACAGCAGGAGATGTGCGCAGCAGGATGTGTGCACACAGTTTTTTTATTAATTTGATGTAATAATATTTTTTTGTAAATAAATGTTTTATTTATGTGCACCGCAGGGTGTGCGCCGCAGGATGTGCGCCGCAAGAGATGTGCACCGCAGGAGATTTGCGCAGCAGGAGATGTGCACCGCAGGAGATGTGTGCCGCAGAAGATGTGCGCAGCAGGAGATGTGCGTCACAGGAGATGTGCAGAGCAGGAGATGTGCACAGCAGGAGATGTGCAGAGCAGGAGATGTGCGTTGCAGGATTAGTGCGCACAGTTTTTTTATTAAGTTGAGGTAATTATTATTTTTTTTTTGTAAGTAAATGTTTCATTTATGTGCACCGCAGTGTGTGCGCCGCAAGAGATGTGCACCGCCGGAAATGTGCGCAGCAGGAGATGTGCACCGCAGGAGATGTGTACGCAGGAGATATGCGCCGCAGGAGATGTGCGCCGCAGGATGTGTGCGCACAGTTTTTTTAGGAATTTGAGTTAATTATTATTATTTTTTGTAAATAAATGTTTCATTTATGTGCACCGCAGGGTGTGCGACGAGGGAGGGTCACTGCAGGAGATTTGCGCAGCAGGAGATGTGCGCCACTGGAGATGTGCGCCGCAGGAGATGTACATAGCAGGAAATGTGCACGCAGGAGATGTGCGCCGCAGGAGATGTGCGCCGCAGGAGATGTACATAGCAGGAGATGTGCACCGCAGGAGATGTGCACGCAGGAGATGTGCACGCAGGAGATGTGCGCCGCAGGAGATGTGCGCCGCAGGAGATTTGCGCCGCAGGATGTGTGCGCACAGTTTTTTTATTAATTTGAGTTAATTATTATAATTTTCTTTTTAAATAAATGTTTCATTTATGTGCAACGCAGGGTGTGCGCCGCAGGATGTGCGCCGCAAGAGATGTGCACCGCAGGAGATGTGCGCAGCAGGAGATGTGCACTGCAGGAGATGTGCGCCGCAGGAGATGTGAGTCGCAGGAGATGTACATAGCAGGAGATGTGCGCCGCAGGCGAAATGCGCAGCAGGAGATGTGTGCCGCAGTTTTTTTATTAATTTGATTTTATTTTTTTATTTTTTTGTAAATAAATGTTTCATTTATGTGCAACGCAGGGTGTGCGCCGCAGGAGGTGCGCCGCAAGAGATATGCACCGGCGGAGATGTGCGCAGCAGGAGATGTGCACCGCAGGAGATGTGTACGCAGGAGATATGCGCCGCAGGAGATGAGTGCCGCAAGAGATGTGCGCCGCAGGATGTGTGCGCACAGTTTTTTTAGGAATTTGAGTTAATTATTATTATTTTTTGTAAATAAATGTTTAATTTATGTGCACCGCAGGGTGTGCGATGAGGGAGGGTCACTGCAGGAGATTTGCGCAGCAGGAGATGTGCGCCACTGGAGATGTGCGCCGCAGGAGATGTGAACGCAGGAGATGTGCACGCAGGAGATGTGCGCCGCAGGAGATGTGCGCCGCAGGAGATGTACATAGCAGGAGATGTGCACGCAGGAGATGTGCGCCGCAGGAGATGTACAAAGCAGGAGATGTGCGCCGCAGGCGATATGCGCCACCGGAGATGTGCACCGCAGGAGATGTGCGCCGCAGGAGATCTGCACGCAGGAGATGTGCAACGCAGGAGATGTGCGCAGCAGGAGATGTGTACCGCAGGAGATGTGCTCAGCAGGAGATGTGCACCACTTGAGATGTGCGCTGCAGGAGATGTGCGCCGCAGGCGATATGCGCAGCAGGAGATGTGTGCCGCAGTTTTTTTATTAATATGATTTAATTTTAATTTTTTTTGTAAATAACTGTTTTATTTATGTGCAACGCAGGGTTCGCAACGCAGGATGTGCGCCGCAAGAGATATGCACTGCAGGAGATGTGCGCAACAGGAGATGTGCACCACAGGAGATGTGCGCAGCAGGAGATGTGCACCGCAGGAGATGTGCGCCGCAAGAGATGTGCACCGCAGGAGAAGTGCACGCAGGAGATTAGCACGCAGGAGATGTGCGCCGCAGGATGTGTGCGCACAGTTTTTTTATTAATTTGAGTTAATTATTATAATTTATTTGTAAATAAATGTTTCATTTATGTGCAACGAAGGGTGTGCGCCGCAGGATGTGCACCGCAAGAGATATGCACCGCCGGAGATGTGCACAGCAGGAGATGTGCACCGCAGGAGATGTACACCGCAGGAGATGTGCGCAGCAGGAGATGTGCACCGCAGGAGATGTGTACGCAGGAGATATGCGCCGCAGGAGATGAGTGCCGCAGGAGATGTGCGCCGCAGGATGTGTGCGGAGATGTGCACCGCAGGAGATGTGTGCAGCAGGAGATGTGCACCGCAGGAGATGTGCGCCGCAGGAGATGTGCACCGCAAGAGATTTGCGCAGCAAGAGATTGGCACGCAGGAGATGTGCGCCGCAGGTAGTGTGCGCACAGTTTTTTTATTAATTTTATTTATGTGCACCGCATGTTCTGCAATGCAGGAGATGTGCGCAGCAGGAGATTTGCGCCGCAGGATGTGTGCGCACAGTTTTTTTATTAATTTGAGTTAATTATTATAAATTTTTTGTAAATAAATGTTTCATTTATGTGCACCGCAGGGTGTGCGACGAGGGAGGGTCACTGCAGGAGATTTGCGCAGCAGGAGATGTGCGCCACTGGAGATGTGCGCCGCAGGAGATGTGCGCAGCAGGAGATGTGCCTCACAGGAGATGTGCAGAGCAGGAGATGTGCGCAGCAGGAGATGTGCAGAGCAGGAGATGTGCACGCAGGAGATGTGCACGCAGGAGATGTGCACGCAGGAGATGTGCGCCGCAGGAGATGTGCGCCGCAAGAGATGTACATAGCAGGAGATGTGCACGCAGGAGATGTGCGCCGCAGGAGATGTGCGCCGCAGGAGATGTACATAGCAGGAGATGTGCACCGCAGGAGATGTGCGCCGCAGGAGATGTGCGCCGCAGGATGTGTGCGCACAGTTTTTTTATTAATTTTATTTATGTGCATCTTATGTTCTGCAATGCAGGAGATGTGCGCAGCAGGAGATTTGCGCCGCAGGATGTGTGCGCACAGTTTTTTTATTAATTTGAGTTAATTATTATAATTTTCTTTTTAAATAAATGTTTCATTTATGTGCAACGCAGGGTGTGCGCCGCAGGATGTGCGCCGCAAGAGATGTGCACCGCAGGAGATGTGCGCAGCAGGAGATGTGCGCAGCAGGAGATGTGCACCGCAGGAGATGTGTAGGCAGGAGATATGCGCCGCAGGAGATGAGTGCCGCAAGAGATGTGCGCCGCAGGATGTGTGCGCACAGTTTTTTTAGGAATTTGAGTTAATTATTATTATTTTTTGTAAATAAATGTTTAATTTATGTGCACCGCAGGGTGTGCGATGAGGGAGGGTCACTGCAGGAGATTTGCGCAGCAGGAGATGTGCGCCACTGGAGATGTGCGCCGCAGGAGATGTGAACGCAGGAGATGTGCACGCAGGAGATGTGCGCCGCAGGAGATGTGCGCCGCAGGAGATGTACATAGCAGGAGATGTGCACGCAGGAGATGTGCGCCGCAGGAGATGTACAAAGCAGGAGATGTGCGCCGCAGGCGATATGCGCCACCGGAGATGTGCACCGCAGGAGATGTGCGCCGCAGGAGATCTGCACGCAGGAGATGTGCAACGCAGGAGATGTGCACAGCAGGAGATGTGCGCAGCAGGATGTGTGCACACAGTTTTTTTATTAATTTGATGTAATAATATTTTTTTGTAAATAAATGTTTTATTTATGTGCACCGCAGGGTGTGCGCCGCAGGATGTGCGCCGCAAGAGATGTGCACCGCAGGAGATTTGCGCAGCAGGAGATGTGCACCGCAGGAGATGTGTGCCGCAGAAGATTTGCGCAGCAGGAGATGTGCGTCACAGGAGATGTGCAGAGCAGGAGATGTGCACAGCAGGAGATGTGCAGAGCAGGAGATGTGCGTTGCAGGATTAGTGCGCACAGTTTTTTTATTAAGTTGAGGTAATTATTATTTTTTTTTTGTAAGTAAATGTTTCATTTATGTGCACCGCAGTGTGTGCGCCGCAAGAGATGTGCACCGCCGGAAATGTGCGCAGCAGGAGATGTGCACCGCAGGAGATGTGTACGCAGGAGATATGCGCCGCAGGAGATGTGCGCCGCAGGATGTGTGCGCACAGTTTTTTTAGGAATTTGAGTTAATTATTATTATTTTTTGTAAATAAATGTTTCATTTATGTGCACCGCAGGGTGTGCGACGAGGGAGGGTCACTGCAGGAGATTTGCGCAGCAGGAGATGTGCGCCACTGGAGATGTGCGCCGCAGGAGATGTACATAGCAGGAAATGTGCACGCAGGAGATGTGCGCCGCAGGAGATGTGCGCCGCAGGAGATGTACATAGCAGGAGATGTGCACCGCAGGAGATGTGCACGCAGGAGATGTGCACGCAGGAGATGTGCGCCGCAGGAGATGTGCGCCGCAGGAGATTTGCGCCGCAGGATGTGTGCGCACAGTTTTTTTATTAATTTGAGTTAATTATTATAATTTTCTTTTTAAATAAATGTTTCATTTATGTGCAACGCAGGGTGTGCGCCGCAGGATGTGCGCCGCAAGAGATGTGCACCGCAGGAGATGTGCGCAGCAGGAGATGTGCACTGCAGGAGATGTGCGCCGCAGGAGATGTGAGTCGCAGGAGATGTACATAGCAGGAGATGTGCGCCGCAGGCGAAATGCGCAGCAGGAGATGTGTGCCGCAGTTTTTTTATTAATTTGATTTTATTTTTTTATTTTTTTGTAAATAAATGTTTCATTTATGTGCAACGCAGGGTGTGCGCCGCAGGAGGTGCGCCGCAAGAGATATGCACCGGCGGAGATGTGCGCAGCAGGAGATGTGCACCGCAGGAGATGTGTACGCAGGAGATATGCGCCGCAGGAGATGAGTGCCGCAAGAGATGTGCGCCGCAGGATGTGTGCGCACAGTTTTTTTAGGAATTTGAGTTAATTATTATTATTTTTTGTAAATAAATGTTTAATTTATGTGCACCGCAGGGTGTGCGATGAGGGAGGGTCACTGCAGGAGATTTGCGCAGCAGGAGATGTGCGCCACTGGAGATGTGCGCCGCAGGAGATGTGAACGCAGGAGATGTGCACGCAGGAGATGTGCGCCGCAGGAGATGTGCGCCGCAGGAGATGTACATAGCAGGAGATGTGCACGCAGGAGATGTGCGCCGCAGGAGATGTACAAAGCAGGAGATGTGCGCCGCAGGCGATATGCGCCACCGGAGATGTGCACCGCAGGAGATGTGCGCCGCAGGAGATCTGCACGCAGGAGATGTGCAACGCAGGAGATGTGCGCAGCAGGATGTGTGCACACAGTTTTTTTATTAATTTGATGAAATAATATTTTTTTGTAAATAAATGTTTTATTTATGTGCACCGCAGGGTGTGCGCCGCAGGATGTGCGCCGCAAGAGATGTGCACCGCAGGAGATTTGCGCAGCAGGAGATGTGCACCGCAGGAGATGTGTGCCGCAGAAGATGTGCGCAGCAGGAGATGTGCGTCACAGGAGATGTGCAGAGCAGGAGATGTGCGCAGCAGGAGATGTGCAGAGCAGGAGATGTGCGTTGCAGGATTAGTGCGCACAGTTTTTTTATTAAGTTGAGGTAATTATTATTTTTTTTTTGTAAGTAAATGTTTCATTTATGTGCACCGCAGTGTGTGCGCCGCAAGAGATGTGCACCGCCGGAAATGTGCGCAGCAGGAGATGTGCACCGCAGGAGATGTGTACGCAGGAGATATGCGCCGCAGGAGATGTGCGCCGCAGGATGTGTGCGCACAGTTTTTTTAGGAATTTGAGTTAATTATTATTATTTTTTGTAAATAAATGTTTCATTTATGTGCACCGCAGGGTGTGCGACGAGGGAGGGTCACTGCAGGAGATTTGCGCAGCAGGAGATGTGCGCCACTGGAGATGTGCACCGCAGGAGATGTGCACGCAGGAGATGTGCACGCAGGAGATGGGCGCCGCAGGAGATGTGCGCCGCAGGAGATGTACATAGCAGGAAATGTGCACGCAGGAGATGTGCGCCGCAGGAGATGTGCGCCGCAGGAGATGTACATAGCAGGAGATGTGCACCGCAGGAGATGTGCACGCAGGAGATGTGCACGCAGGAGATGTGCGCCGCAGGAGATGTGCGCCGCAGGAGATATACATAGCAGGAGATATGCACGCAGTAGATGTGCGCCGCAGGAGATGTGCGCCGCAGGAGATGTACATAGCAGGAGATGTGCACCGCAGGAGATGTGCGCCGCAGGAGATGTACAGAGCAGGAGATGTGCGCAGCAGGAGATGTGCAGAGCAGGAGATATGCGTTGCAGGATTAGTGCGCACAGTTTTTTTATTAATTTGAGTTAATTATTATTTTTTTTTGTAAGTAAATGTTTCATTTATGTGCACCGCAGGGTGTGCGCCGCAAGAGATGTGCACCGCCGGAAATGTGCGCAGCAGGAGATGTGCACCGCAGGAGATGTGCGCAGCCGGAGATGTGTGCCGCAGGAGATGTGCTCAGCAGGAGATGTGCACCACTTGAGATGTGCGCTGCAGGAGATGTGCGCCGCAGGCGATATGCGCAGCAGGAGATGTGTGCCGCAGTTTTTTTATTAATATGATTTAATTTTAATTTTTTTGTAAATAACTGTTTTATTTATGTGCAACGCAGGGTTCGCAACGCACGATGTGCGCCGCAAGAGATATGCAACGCAGGAGATGTGCGCAGTAGGAGATGTGCACCGCAGGAGATGTGCGCCGCAGGAGATGTACATAGCAGGAGATGTGCACGCAGGAGATGTGCGCCGCAGGAGATGTACAAAGCAGGAGATGTGTGCCGCAGGCGATATGCGCCACCGGAGATGTGCACCGCAGGAGATGTGCGCCGCAGGAGATCTGCACGCAGGAGATGTGCAACGCAGGAGATGTGCAAAGCAGGAGATGTGCGCAGCAGGATGTGTGCACACAGTTTTTTTATTAATTTGATGTAATAATATTTTTTTGTAAATAAATGTTTTATTTATGTGCACCGCAGGGTGTGCGCCGCAGGATGTGCGCCGCAAGAGATGTGCACCGCAGGAGATGTGCGCAGCAGGAGATGTGCACCGCAGGAGATTAGCGCAGCAGGAGATGTGCCTCACAGGAGATGTGCAGAGCAGGAGATGTGCGCAGCAGGAGATGTGCAGAGCAGGAGATGTGCGTTGCAGGATTAGTGCGCACAGTTTTTTTATTAATTTGAGTTAATTATTATTTTTTTTTTGTAAGTAAATGTTTCATTTATGTGCACCGCAGGGTGTGCGCCGCAAGAGATGTGCACCGCCGGAAATGTGCGCAGCAGGATAATGTGCACCGCAGGAGATGTGTACGCAGGAGATATGCGCCGCAGGAGATGAGTGCCGCAGGAGATGTGCGCCGCAGGATGTGTGCGCACAGTTTTTTTAGGAATTTGAGTTAATTATTATTATTTTTTGTAAATAAATGTTTGATTTATGTGCACCGCAGGGTGTGCGACGAGGGAGGGTCACTGCATGAGATTTGCGCAGCAGGAGATGTGCGCCACTGGAGATGTGCACCGCAGGAGATGTGCACGCAGGAGATGTGCGCCGCAGGAGATGTACATAGCAGGAGATGTGCACGCAGGAGATGTGCGCCGCAGGAGATGTACAAAGCAGGAGATGTGCGCCGCAGGCGATATGCGCCACCGGAGATGTTTACCGCAGGAGATGTGTGCCGCAGGAGATCTGCACGCAGGAGATTTGCAACGCAGGAGATGTGCACAGCAGGAGATGTGCGCAGCAGGATGTGTGCACACAGTTTTTTTATTAATTTGATGTAATAATATTTTTTTGTAAATAAATGTTCCATTTATGTGCACCGCAGGGTGTGCGCCGCAGGATGTGCGCCGCAAGAGATGTGCACTGCAGGAGATGTGCGGAGCAGGAGATGTGCACCGCAGGAGATGTGCAGAGCAGGAGATGTGCGCTGCAGGATGAGTGCGCACAGTTTTTTTATTAATTTGAGTTAATTATTATTTTTTTTGTAAGTAAATGTTTCATTTATGTGCACCGCAGGGTGTGCGCCACAAGAGATGTGCACCGCCGGAAATGTGCGCAGCAGGAGATGTGCACCGCAGGAGATGTGCGCAGCAGGAGATGTGTGCCGCAGGAGATGTGCTCAGCAGGAGATGTGCACCACTTGAGATGTGCGCTGCAGGAGATGTGCGCCGCAGGCAATATGCGCAGCAGGAGAAGTGTGCCGCAGTTTTTTTATTAATATGATTTAATTTTAATTTTTTTTGTAAATAACTGTTTTATTTATGTGCAACGCAGGGTTCGCAACGCAGGATGTGCGCTGCAAGAGATATGCACCGCAGGAGATGTGCGCAACAGGAGATGTGCACCACAGGAGATGTGCGCAGCAGGAGATGTGCACCGCAGGAGATGTGCGCCGCAGGAGATGTGCACCGCAGGAGAAGTGCACGCAGGAGATTAGCACGCAGGAGATGTGCGCCGCAGGATGTGTGCGCACAGTTTTTTTATTAATTTGAGTTAATTATTATAATTTATTTGTAAATAAATGTTTCATTTATGTGCAACGAAGGGTGTGTGCCGCAGGATGTGCACCGCAAGAGATATGCACCGCCGGAGATGTGCACAGCAGGAGATGTGCACCGCAGGAGATGTACAACGCAGGAGATGTGCGCAGCAGGAGATGTGCACCGCAGGAGATGTGTACGCAGGAGATATGCGCCGCAGGAGATGAGTGCCGCAGGAGATGTGCGCCGCAGGATGTGTGCGGAGATGTGCACCGCAGGAGATGTGCGCAGCAGGAGATGTGCACCGCAGGAGATGTGCGCCGCAGGAGATGTGCACCGCAAGAGATGTGCGCAGCAAGAGATTGGCAGGCAGGAGATGTGCGCCGCAGGATGTGTGCGCACAGTTTTTTTATTAATTTTATTTATGTGCACCGCATGTTCTGCAATGCAGGAGATGTGCGCAGCAGGAGATTTGCGCCGCAGGATGTGTGCGCACAGTTTTTTAATTAATTTGAGTTAATTATTATAAATTTTTTGTAAATAAATGTTTCATTTATGTGCAACGAAGGGTGTGCGCCACAGGATGTGTGCCGCAAGAGATGTGCACCGCCGGAGATGTGCGCAGCAGGAGATGTGCACCGCAGGAGATGTGCACCGCAGGAGATGTGCACCGCAGGAGCTGTGAGCCTCAGGAGATGTGCACCGCAGGAGATGTGCGCCGCAGGATGTGCGCCGCAAGAGATATGCACCGCCGGAGATGTGCGCAGCAGGAGATGTGCACCGCAGGAGATGTACACCGCAGGAGATGTGCGCAGCATGAGATTTGCACCGCAGGAGATGTGCGCCGCAGGAGATCTGCACGCAGGAGATGTGCAACGCAGGAGATGTGCACAGCAGGAGATGTGCGCAGCAGGATGTGTGCACACAGTTTTTTTATTAATTTGATGTAATAATATTTTTTTGTAAATAAATGTTTCATTTATGTGCACCGCAGGGTGTGCGCCGCAGGATGTGCACCGCAAGAGATGTGCACTGCAGGAGATGTGCGGAGCAGGAGATGTGCACCGCAGGAGATGTCTGCCGCAGAAGATGTGCGCAGCAGGAGATGTGCAGAGCAGGAGATGTGCGCAGCAGGAGATGTGCAGAGCAGGAGATGTGCGCTGCAGGATTAGAGCGCACAGTTTTTTTATTAATTTGAGTTAATTATTATTTTTTTTTGTAAGTAAATGTTTCATTTATGTGCAACGCAGGGTGTGCGCCACAAGAGATGTGCACCGCCGGAAATGTGCGCAGCAGGAGATGTGCACCGCAGGAGATGTGCGCAGCAGGAGATGTGTACCGCAGGAGATGTGCTCAGCAGGAGATGTGCACCACTTGAGATGTGCGCTGCAGGAGATGTGCGCCGCAGGCGATATGCGCAGCAGGAGATGTGTGCCGCAGTTTTTTTATTAATATGATTTAATTTTAATTTTTTTTGTAAATAACTGTTTTATTTATGTGCAACGCAGGGTTCGCAACGCAGGATGTGCACCGCAAGAGATATGCACCGCCGGAGATGTGCACAGCAGGAGATGTGCACCGCAGGAGATGTACACCGCAGGAGATGTGCGCAGCAGGAGATGTGCACCGCAGGAGATGTGTACGCAGGAGATATGCGCCGCAGGAGATGAGTGCCGCAGGAGATGTGCGCCGCAGGATGTGTGCGGAGATGTGCACCGCAGGAGATGTGCGCAGCAGGAGATGTGCACCGCAGGAGATGTGCGCCGCAGGAGATGTGCACCGCAAGAGATGTGCGCAGCAAGAGATTGGCACGCAGGAGATGTGCGCCGCAGGTAGTGTGCGCACAGTTTTTTTATTAATTTTATTTATGTGCACCGCATGTTCTGCAATGCAGGAGATGTGCGCAGCAGGAGATTTGCGCTGCAGGATGTGTGCGCACAGTTTTTTTATTAATTTGGGTTAATTATTATAAATTTTTTGTAAATAAATGTTGCATTTATGTGCACCGCAGGGTGTGCGACGAGGAGGGTCACTGCAGGAGATTTGCGCAGCAGGAGATGTGCGCCACTGGAGATGTGCGCCGCAGGAGATGTGCGCAGCAGGAGATGTGCCTCACAGGAGATGTGCAGAGCAGGAGATGTGCGCAGCAGGAGATGTGCAGAGCAGGAGATGTGCACGCAGGAGATGTGCACGCAGGAGATGTGCACGCAGGAGATGTGCGCCGCAGGAGATGTGCGCCGCAGGAGATGTACATAGCAGGAGATGTGCACCGCAGGAGATGTGCGCCGCAGGAGATGTGCGCCGCAGGATGTGTGCGCACAGTTTTTTTATTAATTTTATTTATGTGCATCTTATGTTCTGCAATGCAGGAGATGTGCGCAGCAGGAGATTTGCGCCGCAGGCGATATGCGCAGCAGGAGATGTGTGCCGCAGTTTTTTTATTAATTTGATTTGATTTTTTTATTTTTTTGTAAATAAATGTTTCATATATGTGCAACGCAGGGTGTGCGCCGCAGGAGGTGCGCCGCAAGAGATATGCACCGGCGGAGATGTGCGCAGCAGGAGATGTGCACCGCAGGAGATGTGTACGCAGGAGATATGCGCCGCAGGAGATGAGTGCCGCAAGAGATGTGCGCCGCAGGATGTGTGCGCACAGTTTTTTTAGGAATTTGAGTTAATTATTATTATTTTTTGTAAATAAATGTTTAATTTATGTGCACCGCAGGGTGTGCGATGAGGGAGGGTCACTGCAGGAGATTTGCGCAGCAGGAGATGTGCGCCACTGGAGATGTGCGCCGCAGGAGATGTGAACGCAGGAGATGTGCACGCAGGAGATGTGCGCCGCAGGAGATGTGCGCCGCAGGAGATGTACATAGCAGGAGATGTGCACGCAGGAGATGTGCGCCGCAGGAGATGTACAAAGCAGGAGATGTGCGCCGCAGGCGATTTGCGCCACCGGAGATGTGCACCGCAGGAGATGTGCGCCGCAGGAGATCTGCACGCAGGAGATGTGCAACGCAGGAGATGTGCACAGCAGGAGATGTGCGCAGCAGGATGTGTGCACACAGTTTTTTTATTAATTTGATGTAATAATATTTTTTTGTAAATAAATGTTTTATTTATGTGCACCGCAGGGTGTGCGCCGCAGGATGTGCGCCGCAAGAGATGTGCACCGCAGGAGATTTGCGCAGCAGGAGATGTGCACCGCAGGAGATGTGTGCCGCAGAAGATGTGCGCAGCAGGAGATGTGCGCAGCAGGAGATGTGCAGAGCAGGAGATGTGCGTTGCAGGATTAGTGC
Organism: Pleuronectes platessa; assembly: GCF_947347685.1. Taxonomy (NCBI): domain Eukaryota; kingdom Metazoa; phylum Chordata; class Actinopteri; order Pleuronectiformes; family Pleuronectidae; genus Pleuronectes; species Pleuronectes platessa. The sequence continues at coordinate 118,910 of NW_026519021.1, forward strand.
GCACAGTTTTTTTATTAAGTTGAGGTAATTATTATTTTTTTTTTGTAAGTAAATGTTTCATTTATGTGCACCGCAGTGTGTGCGCCGCAAGAGATGTGCACCGCCGGAAATGTGCGCAGCAGGAGATGTGCACCGCAGGAGATGTGTACGCAGGAGATATGCGCCGCAGGAGATGTGCGCCGCAGGATGTGTGCGCACAGTTTTTTTAGGAATTTGAGTTAATTATTATTATTTTTTGTAAATAAATGTTTCATTTATGTGCACCGCAGGGTGTGCGACGAGGGAGGGTCACTGCAGGAGATTTGCGCAGCAGGAGATGTGCGCCACTGGAGATGTGCACCACAGGAGATGTGCACGCAGGAGATGTGCACGCAGGAGATGTGCGCCGCAGGAGATGTGCGCCGCAGGAGATGTACATAGCAGGAAATGTGCACGCAGGAGATGTGCGCCGCAGGAGATGTGCGCCGCAGGAGATGTACATAGCAGGAGATGTGCACCGCAGGAGATGTGCACGCAGGAGATGTGCACGCAGGAGATGTGCGCCGCAGGAGATGTGCGCCGCAGGAGATGTACATAGCAGGAGATATGCACGCAGTAGATGTGCGCCGCAGGAGATGTGCGCCGCAGGAGATGTACATAGCAGGAGATGTGCACCGCAGGAGATGTGCGCCGCAGGAGATGTGCGCCGCAGGATGTGTGAGCACAGTTTTTTTATTAATTTGAGTTAATTATTATAATTTATTTGTAAATAAATGTTTCATTTATGTGCAACGAAGGGTGTGCGCCGCAGGATGTGCACCGCAAGAGATATGCACCGCCGGAGATGTGCACAGCAGGAGATGTGCACCGCAGGAGATGTACACCGCAGGAGATGTGCGCAGCAGGAGATGTGCACCGCAGGAGATGTGTACGCAGGAGATATGCGCCGCAGGAGATGAGTGCCGCAGGAGATGTGCGCCGCAGGATGTGTGCGGAGATGTGCACCGCAGGAGATGTGCGCAGCAGCAGATGTGCACCGCAGGAGATGTGCGCCGCAGGAGATGTGCACCGCAAGAGATGTGCGCAGCAAGAGATTGGCACGCAGGAGATGTGCGCCGCAGGTAGTGTGCGCACAGTTTTTTTATTAATTTTATTTATGTGCACCGCATGTTCTGCAATGCAGGAGATGTGCGCAGCAGGAGATTTGCGCCGCAGGATGTGTGCGCACAGTTTTTTTATTAATTTGAGTTAATTATTATACATTTTTTGTAAATAAATGTTTCATTTATGTGCAACGAAGGGTGTGCGCCACAGGATGTGTGCCGCAAGAGATGTGCACCGCCGGAGATGTGCGCAGCAGGAGATGTGCACCGCAGGAGATGTGCACCGCAGGAGATGTGCGCAGCATGAGATGTGCACCGCAGGAGATGTGTACGCAGGAGATGTGCGCCGCAGGAGATGTGCGTCGCAGGATGTGTGCGCACAGTTTTTTTATTAATTTTATTTATGTGCATCTTATGTTCTGCAATGCAAGAGATGTGCGCAGCAGGAGATTTGCGCCGCAGGATGTGTGCGCACAGTTTTTTTATTAATTTGAGTTAATTATTATAATTTTTTGTAAATAAATGTTTCATTTATGTGCAACGCAGGGTGTGCGCCGCAGGATGTGCGCCGCAAGAGATGTGCACCGCAGGAGATGTGCGCAGCAGGAGATGTGCACTGCAGGAGATGTGCGCCGCAGGAGATGTGAGTCGCAGGAGATGTACATAGCAGGAGATGTGCGCCGCAGGCGATATGCGCAGCAGGAGATGTGTGCCGCAGTTTTTTTATTAATTTGATTTGATTTTTTTATTGTTTTGTAAATAAATGTTTCATTTATGTGCAACGCAGGGTGTTTTCGCCGCAGGATGTGCGCCGCAAGAGATATGCACCGGCGGAGATGTGCGCAGCAGGAGATGTGCACCGCAGGAGATGTGTACGCAGGAGATATGCGCCGCAGGAGATGAGTGCCGCAGGAGATGTGCGCCGCAGGCTGTGTGCGCACAGTTTTTTTAGGAATTTGAGTTAATTATTATTATTTTTTGTAAATAAATGTTTCATTTATGTGCACCGCAGGGTGTGCGACGAGGGAGGGTCACTGCAGGAGATTTGCGCAGCAGGAGATGTGCGCCACTGGAGATGTGCACCGCAGGAGATGTGCACGCAGGAGATGTGCACGCAGGAGATGTGCGCCGCAGGAGATGTGCGCCGCAGGAGATGTACATAGCAGGAGATGTGCACGCAGGACATGTGCGCCGCAGGAGATGTACAAAGCAGGAGATGTGCGCCGCAGGCGATATGCGCCACCGGAGATGTGCACCGCAGGAGATGTGCGCCGCAGGAGATCTGCACGCAGGAGATGTGCAACGCAGGAGATGTGCACAGCAGGAGATGTGCGCAGCAGGATGTGTGCACACAGTTTTTTTATTAATTTGATGTAATAATATTTTTTTGTAAATAAATGTTTTATTTATGTGCACCGCAGGGTGTGCGCCGCAGGATTTGCGCCGCAAGAGATGTGCACCGCAGGAGATGTGCGCAGCAGGATGTGTGCGCACAGTTTTTTTAGGAATTTGAGTTAATTATTATTATTTTTTGTAAATAAATGTTTCATTTATGTGCACCGCAGGGTGTGCGACGAGGGAGGGTCACTGCAGGAGATTTGCGCAGCAGGAGATGTGCGCCACTGGAGATGTGCGCCGCAGGAGATGTGCACGCAGGAGATGTGCACGCAGGAGATGTGCGCCGCAGGAGATGTGCGCCGCAGGAGATGTGAACGCAGGAGATGTGCGTTGCAGGATTAGTGCGCACAGTTTTTTTATTAAGTTGAGGTAATTATTATTTTTTTTTTGTAAGTAAATGTTTCATTTATGTGCACCGCAGTGTGTGCGCCGCAAGAGATGTGCACCGCCGGAAATGTGCGCAGCAGGAGATGTGCACCGCAGGAGATGTGTACGCAGGAGATATGCGCCGCAGGAGATGTGCGCCGCAGGATGTGTGCGCACAGTTTTTTTAGGAATTTGAGTTAATTATTATTATTTTTTGTAAATAAATGTTTCATTTATGTGCACCGCAGGGTGTGCGACGAGGGAGGGTCACTGCAGGAGATGTGTGCCGCAGGAGATGTGCTCAGCAGGAGATGTGCACCACTTGAGATGTGCGCTGCAGGAGATGTGCGCCGCAGGCGATATGCGCAGCAGGAGATGTGTGCCGCAGTTTTTTTATTAATATGATTTAATTTTAATTTTTTTTGTAAATAACTGTTTTATTTATGTGCAATGCAGGGTTCGCAACGCAGTGTGCACAGCAGGAGATGTGCGCAGCAGGATGTGTGCGCACAGTTTTTTTAGGAATTTGAGTTAATTATTATTATTTTTTGTAAATAAATGTTTCATTTATGTGCACCGCAGGGTGTGCGACGAGGGAGGGTCACTGCAGGAGATTTGCGCAGCAGGAGATGTGCGCCACTGGAGATGTGCGCCGCAGGAGATGTGCACGCAGGAGATGTGCACGCAGGAGATGTGCGCCGCAGGAGATGTGCGCCGCAGGAGATGTGAACGCAGGAGATGTGCGCCGCAGGAGATGTACAAAGCAGGAGATGTGCGCCGCAGGCGATATGCGCCACCAGAGATGTGCACCGCAGGAGATGTGCGCCGCAGGAGATCTGCACGCAGGAGATGTGCAACGCAGGAGATGTGCACAGCAGGAGATGTGCGCCGCAGGATGTGTGCACACAGTTTTTTTATTAATTTGATGTAATAATATTTTTTGTAAATAAATGTTTTATTTATGTGCACCGCAGGGTGTGCGCCGCAGGATGTGCGCCGCAAGAGATGTGCACCGCAGGAGATGTGCGCAGCAGGAGATGTGCACCGCAGGAGATGTGCGCAGCAGGAGATGTGCCTCACAGGAGATGTGCAGAGCAGGAGATGTGCGCAGCAGGAGATGTGCAGAGCAGGAGATGTGCACGCAGGAGATGTGCACGCAGGAGATGTGCACGCAGGAGATGTGCGCCGCAGGAGATGTGCGCCGCAGGAGATGTGCACGCAGGAGATGTGCGCCGCAGGAGATGTGCGCCGCAGGAGATGTACATAGCAGGAGATGTGCGCAGCAGGAGATGTGCACTGCAGGAGATGTGCGCCGCAGGAGATGTGAGTCGCAGGAGATGTACATAGCAGGAGATGTGCGCCGCAGGCGATATGCGCTGCAGGAGATGTGTGCCGCAGTTTTTTTATTAATTTGATTTTATTTTTTTATTTTTTTGTAAATAAATGTTTCATTTATGTGCAACGCAGGGTGTGCGCCGCAGGAGGTGCGCCGCAAGAGATATGCACCGGCGGAGATGTGCGCAGCAGGAGATGTGCACCGCAGGAGATGTGTACGCAGGAGATATGCGCCGCAGGAGGTGAGTGCCGCAAGAGATGTGCGCCGCAGGATGTGTGCGCACAGTTTTTTTAGGAATTTGAGTTAATTATTATTATTTTTTGTAAATAAATGTTTAATTTATGTGCACCGCAGGGTGTGCGACGAGGGAGGGTCACTGCAGGAGATTTGCGCAGCAGGAGATGTGCGCCGCAGGATGTGCGCCGCAAGAGATGTGCACCGCAGGAGATGTGCGCAGCAGGAGATGTGCACCACAGGAGATGTGCGCAGCAGGAGATGTGCCTCACAGGAGATGTGCAGAGCAGGAGATGTGCGCAGCAGGAGATGTGCAGAGCAGGAGATGTGCGTTGCAGGATTAGTGCGCACAGTTTTTTTATTAATTTGAGTTAATTATTATTTTTTTTTTGTAAGTAAATGTTTCATTTATGTGCACCGCAGGGTGTGCGCCGCAAGAGATGTGCACCGCCGGAAATGTGCGCAGCAGGAGATGTGCACCGCAGGAGATGTGTACGCAGGAGATATGCGCCGCAGGAGATGAGTGCCGCAGGAGATGTGCGCCGCAGGATGTGTGCGCACAGTTTTTTTAGGAATTTGAGTTAATTATTATTATTTTTTGTAAATAAATGTTTGATTTATGTGCACCGCAGGGTGTGCGACGAGGGAGGGTCACTGCAGGAGATTTGCGCAGCAGGAGATGTGCGCCACTGGAGATGTGCACCGCAGGAGATGTGCACTGCAGGAGATGTGCGGAGCAGGAGATGTGCACCGCAGGAGATGTGTGCCGCAGAAGATGTGCGCAGCAGGAGATGTGCAGAGCAGGAGATGTGCGCTGCAGGATGAGTGCGCACAGTTTTTTTATTAATTTGAGTTAATTATTATTTTTTTGTAAGTAAATGTTTCATTTATGTGCACCGCAGGGTGTGCGCCACAAGAGATGTGCACCGCCGGAAATGTGCGCAGCAGGAGATGTGCACCGCAGGAGATGTGCGCAGCAGGAGATGTGTGCCGCAGGAGATGTGCTCAGCAGGAGATGTGCACCACTTGAGATGTGCGCTGCAGGAGATGTGCGCCGCAGGCAATATGCGCAGCAGGAGAAGTGTGCCGCAGTTTTTTTATTAATATGATTTAATTTTAATTTTTTTGTAAATAACTGTTTTATTTATGTGCAACGCAGTGTTCGCAACGCAGGATGTGCGCTGCAAGAGATATGCACCGCAGGAGATGTGCGCAACAGGAGATGTGCACCACAGGAGATGTGCGCAGCAGGAGATGTGCACCGCAGGAGATGTGCGCCGCAGGAGATGTGCACCGCAGGAGAAGTGCACGCAGGAGATTAGCACGCAAGAGATGTGCGCCGCAGGATGTGTGCGCACAATTTTTTTATTAATTTGAGTTAATTATTATAATTTATTTGTAAATAAATGTTTCATTTATGTGCAACGAAGGGTGTGCGCCGCAGGATGTGCACCGCAAGAGATATGCACCGCCGGAGATGTGCACAGCAGGAGATGTGCACCGCAGGAGATGTACACCGCAGGAGATGTGCACCGCCGGAGATGTGCGCAGCAGGAGATGTGCACCGCAGGAGATGTGCACCGCAGGAGCTGTGAGCCTCAGGAGATGTGCACCGCAGGAGATGTGCGCCGCAGGATGTGCGCCGCAAGAGATATGCACAGCAGGAGATGTGCGCAGCAGGATGTGTGCACACAGTTTTTTTATTAATTTGATGTAATAATATTTTTTTGTAAATAAATGTTTCATTTATGTGCACCGCAGGGTGTGCGCCGCAGGATGTGCACCGCAAGAGATGTGCACTGCAGGAGATGTGCGGAGCAGGAGATGTGCACCGCAGGAGATGTGTGCCGCAGAAGATGTGCGCAGCAGGAGATGTGCAGAGCAGGAGATGTGCAGAGCAGGAGATGTGCGCAGCAGGAGATGTGCAGAGCAGGAGATGTGCGCTGCAGGATTAGAGCGCACAGTTTTTTTATTAATTTGAGTTAATTATTATTTGTTTTTGTAAGTAAATGTTTCATTTATGTGCAATGCAGGGTGTGCGCCACAAGAGATGTGCACCGCCGGAAATGTGCGCAGCAGGAGATGTGCACCGCAGGAGATGTGCGCAGCAGGTGATGTGTACCGCAGGAGATGTGCTCAGCAGGAGATGTGCACCACTTGAGATGTGCGCTGCAGGAGATGTGCGCCGCAGGCGATATGCGCAGCAGGAGATGTGTGCCGCAGTTTTTTTATTAATATGATTTAATTTTAATTTTTTTTGTAAATAACTGTTTTATTTATGTGCAACGCAGGGTTCGCAACGCAGGATGTGCGCCGCAAGAGATATGCACCGCAGGAGATGTGCGCAACAGGAGATGTGCACCACAGGAGATGTGCGCAGCAGGAGATGTGCACCGCAGGAGATGTGCGCCGCAAGAGATGTGCACCGCAGGAGAAGTGCGCAGCAGGAGATGTGCACCGCAGGAGATGTGCACCGCAGGAGATGTGAGCCTCAGGAGATGTGCGCCGCAGGATGTGTGCGCACAGTTTTTTTATTAATTTGAGTTAATTATTATAATTTATTTGTAAATAAATGTTTCATTTATGTGCAACGAAGGGTGTGCGCCGCAGGATGTGCACCGCAAGAGATATGCACCGCCGGAGATGTGCACAGCAGGAGATGTGCACCGCAGGAGATGTACACCGCAGGAGATGTGCGCAGCAGGAGATGTGCACCGCAGGAGATGTGTACGCAGGAGATATGCGCCGCAGGAGATGAGTGCCGCAGGAGATGTGCGCCGCAGGATGTGTGCGGAGATGTGCACCGCAGGAGATGTGCGCAGCAGGAGATGTGCACCGCAGGAGATGTGCGCCGCAGGAGATGTGCACCGCAAGAGATGTGCGCAGCAAGAGATTGGCACGCAGGAGATGTGCGCCGCAGGATGTGTGCGCACAGTTTTTTTATTAATTTTATTTATGTGCACCGCATGTTCTGCAATGCAGGAGATGTGCGCAGCAGGAGATTTGCGCCGCAGGATGTGTGCGCACAGTTTTTTTATTAATTTGAGTTAATTATTATAAATTTTTTGTAAATAAATGTTTCATTTATGTGCAACGAAGGGTGTGCGCCACAGGATGTGTGCCGCAAGAGATGTGCACCGCCGGAGATGTGCGCAGCAGGAGATGTGCACCGCAGGAGATGTGCACCGCAGGAGATGTGAGCCTCAGGAGATGTGCACCGCAGGAGATGTGCGCCGCAGGATGTGCGCCGCAAGAGATATGCACCGCCGGAGATGTGCGCAGCAGGAGATGTGCACCGAAGGACATGTACACCGCAGGAGATGTGCGCAGCATGAGATGTGCACCGCAGGAGATGTGTACGCAGGAGATATGCGCCGCAGGAGATGTGCGACGCAGGATGTGTGCGGAGATGTGCACCGCAGGAGATGTGCGCAGCAGGAGATGTGCACCGCAGGAGATGTGCGCCGCAGGAGATGTGCGCCGCAGGATGTGTGCGCACAGTTTTTTTATTAATTTTATTTATGTGCATCTTATGTTCTGCAATGCAAGAGATGTGCGCAGCAGGAGATTTGCGCCGCAGGATGTGTGCGCACAGTTTATTTATTAATTTGAGTTAATTATTATAATTTTTTGTAAATAAATGTTTCATTTATGTGCAACGCAGGGTGTGCGCCGCAGGATGTGCGCCGCAAGAGATGTGCACCGCAGGAGATGTGCGCAGCAGGAGATGTGCACTGCAGGAGATGTGCGCCGCAGGAGATGTGAGTCGCAGGAGATGTACATTGCAGGAGATGTGCGCCGCAGGCGATATGCGCAGCAGGAGATGTGTGCCGCAGTTTTTTTATTAATTTGATTTAATTTTTTTATTGTTTTGTAAATAAATGTTTCATTTATGTGCAACGCAGGGTGTTTTCGCCGCAGGATGTGCGCCGCAAGAGATATGCACCGGCGGAGATGTGCGCAACAGGAGATGTGCACCGCAGGAGATGTGTACGCAGGAGATATGCACCGCAGGAGATGAGTGCCGCAGGAGATGTGCGCCGCAGGCTGTGTGCGCACAGTTTTTTTAGGAATTTGAGTTAATTATTATTATTTTTTGTAAATAAATGTTTCATTTATGTGCACCGCAGGGTGTGCGACGAGGGAGGGTCACTGCAGGAGATTTGCGCAGCAGGAGATGTGCGCCACTGGAGATGTGCGCCGCAGGAGATGTGCACGCAGGAGATGTGCACCGCAGGAGATGTACACCGCAGGAGACTTGCGCAGCATGAGATGTGCACCGCAGGAGATGTGCGCCGCAGGAGATCTGCACGCAGGAGATGTGCAACGCAGGAGATGTGCACAGCAGGAGATGTGCGCAGCAGGAGATGTGCGCAGCAGGATGTGTGCACACAGTTTTTTTATTAATTTGATGTAATAATATTTTTTTGTAAATAAATGTTTCATTTATGTGCAACGCAGGGTGTGCGCCGCAGGATGTGCGCCGCAAGAGAAGTGCACCGCAGGAGATGTGCGCAGCAGGAGATGTGCGGAGCAGGAGATGTGCACCGCAGGAGATGTGTGCCGCAGAAGATGTGCGCAGCAGGAGATGTGCAGAGCAGGAGATGTGCAGAGCAGGAGATATGCGCAGCAGGAGATGTGCAGAGCAGGAGATGTGCGCTGCAGGATTAGTGCGCAGTTTTTTTATTAATTTGAGTTAATTATTATTTTTTTTGTAAGTAAATGTTTCATTTATGTGCACCGCAGGGTGTGCGCCACAAGAGATGTGCACCGCCGGAAATGTGCGCAGCAGGAGATGTGCACCGCAGGAGATGTGCGCAGCAGGAGATGTGTACCGCAGGAGCTGTGCTCAGCAGGAGATGTGCACCACTTGAGATGTGTGCTGCAGGAGATGTGCGCCGCAGGCGATATGCGCAGCAGGAGATGTGTGCCGCAGTTTTTTTATTAATATGAGTTAATTTTATTTTTTTTTGTAAATAACTGTTTTATTTATGTGCAACGCAGGGTTCGCAACGCAGGATGTGCGCCGCAAGAGATATGCACTGCAGGAGATGTGCGCAACAGGAGATGTGCACCACAGGATATGTGCGCCGCAGGATGTGCGCCGCAAGAGATATGCACCGCCGGAGATGTGCGCAGCAGGAGATGTGCACCGCAGGAGATGTAGACCGCAGGAGATGTGCTCAGCATGAGATGTGCACCGCAGGAGATGTGTACGCAGGAGATATGCGCCGCAGGAGATGAGTGCCGCAGGAGATGTGCGCCGCAGGATGTGTGCGGAGATGTGCACCGCAGGAGATGTGCGCAGCAGGAGATGTGCACCGCAGGAGATGTGCACCGCAGGAGATGTGCGCCGCAGGATGTGTGCGCACAGTTTTTTTATTAATTTTATTTATGTGCATCTTATGTTCTGCAATGCAGGAGATGTGCGCAGCAGGAGATTTGCGCCGCAGGATGTGTGCGCACAGTTTTTTTATTAATTTTATTTATGTGCATCTTATGTTCTGCAATGCAGGAGATGTGCGCAGCAGGAGATTTGCGCCGCAGGATGTGTGCGCACAGTTTTTTTATTAATTTGAGTTAATTATTATAATTTTTTTGTAAATAAATGTTTCATTTATGTGCAACGCAGGGTGTGCGCCGCAGGATGTGCGCCGCAAGAGATGTGCACCGCAGGAGATGTGCGCAGCAGGAGATGTGCACCGCAGGAGATGTGCGCCGCAGGAGATGTGCGCCGCAGGATGTGTGCGCACAGTTTTTTTATTAATTTTATTTATGTGCATCTTATGTTCTGCAATGCAGGAGATGTGCGCAGCAGGAGATTTGCGCCGCATGATGTGTGCGCACAGTTTTTTTATTAATTTGAGTTAATTATTATAATTTTTTTGTAAATAAATGTTTCATTTATGTGCAACGCAGGGTGTGCGCCGCAGGATGTGCGCCGCAAAAGATGTGCACCGCAGGAGATGTGCGCAGCAGGAGATGTGCACTGCAGGAGATGTGCGCCGCAGGAGATGTGAGTCGCAGGAGATGTACATAGCAGGAGATGTGCGCCGCAGGAGATATGCGCAGCAGGAGATGTGTGCCGCAGTTTTTTTATTAATTTTATTTTATTTTTTTATTGTTTTGTAAATAAATGTTTCATTTATGTGCAACGCAGGGTGTTTTCGCCGCAGGATGTGCGCCGCAAGAGATATGCACCGGCGGAGATGTGCGCAGCAGGAGATGTGCACCGCAGGAGATGTGTACGCAGGAGATATGCGCCGCAGGAGATGAGTGCCGTAGGAGATGTGCGCCGCAGGCTGTGTGCGCACAGTTTTTTTACGAATTTTAGTTAATTATTATTATTTTTTGTAAATAAATGTTTCATTTATGTGCACCGCAGGGTGTGCGACGAGGGAGGGTCACTGCAGGAGATTTGCGCAGCAGGAGATGTGCGCCACTGGAGATGTGCACCGCAGGAGATGTGCACGCAGGAGATGTGCACGCAGGAGATGTGCGCCGCAGGAGATGTGCGCCGCAGGAGATGTACATAGCAGGAGATGTGCACGCAGGACATGTGCGCCACCGGAGATGTGCACCGCAGGAGATGTGCGCCGCAGGAGATCTGCACGCAGGAGATGTGCAACGCAGGAGATGTGCACAGCAGGAGATGTGCGCAGCAGGATGTGTGCACACAGTTTTTTTATTAATTTGATGTAATAATATTTTTTTGTAAATAAATGTTTCATTTATGTGCACCGCAGGGTGTGCGCCGCAGGATGTGCGCCGCAAGAGATGTGCACCGCAGGAGATGTGCGCAGCAGGAGATGTGCACCGCAGGAGATGTGTGCCGCAGAAGATGTGCGCAGCAGGAGATGTGCAGAGCAGGAGATGTGCAGAGCAGGAGATGTGAGCAGCAGGAGATGTGCAGAGCAGGACATGTGCGTTGCAGGATGTGTGCGCACAGTTTTTTTATTAATTTGAGTTAATTATTATAATTTATTTGTAAATAAATGTTTCATTTATGTGCAACGCAGGGTGTGCGCCGCAGGATGTGCGCCGCAAGAGATGTGCACCGCAGGAGATGTGCGCAGCAGCAGATGTGCACTGCAGGAGATGTGCGCCGCAGGAGATGTGAGTCGCAGGAGATGTACATAGCAGGAGATGTGCGCCGCAGGCGATATGCGCAGCAGGAGATGTGTGCCGCAGTTTTTTTATTAATTTGATTTGATTTTTTTATTTTTTTGTAAATAAATGTTTCATTTATGTGCAACGCAGGGTGTTCGCCGCAGGAGGTGCGCCGCAAGAGATATGCACCGGCGGAGATGTGCGCAGCAGGAGATGTGCACCGCAGGAGATGTGTACGCAGGAGATTTGCGTCGCAGGAGATGAGTGCCGCAGGATATGTGCGCCGCAGGCTGTGTGCGCACAGTTTTTTTAGGAATTTGAGTTAATTATTATTATTTTTTGTAAATAAATGTTTCATTTATGTGCACCGCAGGGTGTGCGACGAGGGAGGGTCACTGCAGGAGATTTGCGCAGCAGGAGATGTGCGCCACTGGAGATGTGCACCGCAGGAGATGTGCGCCGCAGGAGATGTGCGCCGCAGGAGATGTACATAGCAGGAGATGTGCACGCAGGACATGTGCGCCGCAGGAGATGTACAAAGCAGGAGATGTGCGCCGCAGGCGATATGCGCCACCGGAGATGTGCACCGCAGGAGATGTGCGCCGCAGGAAATCTGCACGCAGGAGATGTGCAACGCAGGAGATGTGCACAGCAGGAGATGTGCGCAGCAGGATGTGTGCACACAGTTTTTTTATTAATTTGATGTAATAATATTTTTTTGTAAATAAATGTTTCATTTATGTGCACCGCAGGGTGTGCGCCGCAGGATGTGCGCCGCAAGAGATGTGCACCGCAGGAGATGTGCGCAGCAGGAGATGTGCGCCGCAGGAGATGTGCACCGCAGGAAAAGTGCACGCAGGAGATTAGCACGCAGGAGATGTGCGCCGCAGGATGTGTGCGCACAGTTTTTTTATTAATTTGAGTTAATTATTATAATTTATTTGTAAATAAATGTTTCATTTATGTGCAACGAAGGGTGTGCGCCGCAGGATGTGCACTGCCGCCGGAGATGTGCGCGGCAGGAGATGTGCACGCAGGAGATGTGCACGCAGGAGATGTGCGCCGCAGGAGATGTGCGCCGCAGGAGATGTACATAGCAGGAGATGTGCACCGCAGGAGATGTGCACGCAGGAGATGTGCACGCAGGAGATGTGCGCCGCAGGAGATGTGCGCCGCAGGAGATGTGCGCCGCAGGAGATGTACATAGCAGGAGATGTGCACGCAGGAGATGTGCGCCGCAGAAGATGTGCGCCGCAGGAGATGTACATAGCAGGAGATGTGCACCGCAGGAGATGTGCGCCACAGGAGATGTGCGCCGCAGGATGTGTGCGCACAGTTTTTTTATTAATTTGAGTTAATTATTATAATTTTCTTTTTAAATAAATGTTTAATTTATGTGCAACGCAGGGTGTGCGCCGCAGGATGTGCGCCGCAAGAGATGTGCACCGCAGGAGATGTGCGCAGCAGGAGATGTGCACTGCAGGAGATGTGCGCCGCAGGAGATGTGAGTCGCAGGAGATGTACATAGCAGGAGATGTACATAGCAGGAGATGTGCACGCAGGAGATGTGCGCCGCAGGAGATGTGTGCCGCAGGAGATGTACATAGCAGGAGATGTGCACCGCAGGAGATGTGCACGCAGGAGATGTGCACGCAGGAGATGTGCGCCGCAGGAGATGTGCGCCGCAGGAGATGTACATAGCAGGAGATGTGCACGCAGGAGATGTGCGCCGCAGAAGATGTGCGCCGCAGGAGATGTACATAGCAGGAGATGTGCACCGCAGGAGATGTGCGCCGCAGGAGATGTGCACCGCAGGATATGTGCGCACAGTTTTTTTATTAATTTTATTTATGTGCATCTTATGTTCTGCAATGCAGGAGATGTGCGCAGCAGGAGATTTGCGCCGCAGGATGTGTGCGCACAGTTTTTTTATTAATTTGAGTTAATTATTATAATTTTCTTTTTAAATAAATGTTTCATTTATGTGCAACGCAGGGTGTACGCAGCAGGATGTGCGCCGCAAGAGATGTGCACCGCAGGAGATGTGCGCAGCAGGAGATGTGCACTGCAGGAGATGTGCGCCGCAGGAGATGTGAGTCGCAGGAGATGTACATAGCAGGAGATGTGCGCCGCAGGCGATATGCTCAGCAGGAGATGTGCACCACTTGAGATGTGTGCTGCAGGAGATGTGCGCCGCAGGCGATATGCGCAGCAGGAGATGTGTGCCGCAGTTTTTTTATTAATATGAGTTAATTTTATTTTTTTTTGTAAATAACTGTTTTATTTATGTGCAACGCAGGGTTCGCAACGCAGGATGTGCGCCGCAAGAGATATGCACTGCAGGAGATGTGCGCAACAGGAGATGTGCACCACAGGATATGTGCGCCGCAGGATGTGCGCCGCAAGAGATATGCACCGCCGGAGATGTGCGCAGCAGGAGATGTGCACCGCAGGAGATGTAGACCGCAGGAGATGTGCTCAGCATGAGATGTGCACCGCAGGAGATGTGTACGCAGGAGATATGCGCCGCAGGAGATGAGTGCCGCAGGAGATGTGCGCCGCAGGATGTGTGCGGAGATGTGCACCGCAGGAGATGTGCGCAGCAGGAGATGTGCACCGCAGGAGATGTGCACCGCAGGAGATGTGCGCCGCAGGATGTGTGCGCACAGTTTTTTTATTAATTTTATTTATGTGCATCTTATGTTCTGCAATGCAGGAGATGTGCGCAGCAGGAGATTTGCGCCGCAGGATGTGTGCGCACAGTTTTTTTATTAATTTTATTTATGTGCATCTTATGTTCTGCAATGCAGGAGATGTGCGCAGCAGGAGATTTGCGCCGCAGGATGTGTGCGCACAGTTTTTTTATTAATTTGAGTTAATTATTATAATTTTTTTGTAAATAAATGTTTCATTTATGTGCAACGCAGGGTGTGCGCCGCAGGATGTGCGCCGCAAGAGATGTGCACCGCAGGAGATGTGCGCAGCAGGAGATGTGCACCGCAGGAGATGTGCGCCGCAGGAGATGTGCGCCGCAGGATGTGTGCGCACAGTTTTTTTATTAATTTTATTTATGTGCATCTTATGTTCTGCAATGCAGGAGATGTGCGCAGCAGGAGATTTGCGCCGCATGATGTGTGCGCACAGTTTTTTTATTAATTTGAGTTAATTATTATAATTTTTTTGTAAATAAATGTTTCATTTATGTGCAACGCAGGGTGTGCGCCGCAGGATGTGCGCCGCAAAAGATGTGCACCGCAGGAGATGTGCGCAGCAGGAGATGTGCACTGCAGGAGATGTGCGCCGCAGGAGATGTGAGTCGCAGGAGATGTACATAGCAGGAGATGTGCGCCGCAGGAGATATGCGCAGCAGGAGATGTGTGCCGCAGTTTTTTTATTAATTTTATTTTATTTTTTTATTGTTTTGTAAATAAATGTTTCATTTATGTGCAACGCAGGGTGTTTTCGCCGCAGGATGTGCGCCGCAAGAGATATGCACCGGCGGAGATGTGCGCAGCAGGAGATGTGCACCGCAGGAGATGTGTACGCAGGAGATATGCGCCGCAGGAGATGAGTGCCGCAGGAGATGTGCGCCGCAGGCTGTGTGCGCACAGTTTTTTTACGAATTTTAGTTAATTATTATTATTTTTTGTAAATAAATGTTTCATTTATGTGCACCGCAGGGTGTGCGACGAGGGAGGGTCACTGCAGGAGATTTGCGCAGCAGGAGATGTGCGCCACTGGAGATGTGCACCGCAGGAGATGTGCACGCAGGAGATGTGCACGCAGGAGATGTGCGCCGCAGGAGATGTGCGCCGCAGGAGATGTACATAGCAGGAGATGTGCACGCAGGACATGTGCGCCACCGGAGATGTGCACCGCAGGAGATGTGCGCCGCAGGAGATCTGCACGCAGGAGATGTGCAACGCAGGAGATGTGCACAGCAGGAGATGTGCGCAGCAGGATGTGTGCACACAGTTTTTTTATTAATTTGATGTAATAATATTTTTTTGTAAATAAATGTTTCATTTATGTGCACCGCAGGGTGTGCGCCGCAGGATGTGCGCCGCAAGAGATGTGCACCGCAGGAGATGTGCGCAGCAGGAGATGTGCACCGCAGGAGATGTGTGCCGCAGAAGATGTGCGCAGCAGGAGATGTGCAGAGCAGGAGATGTGCAGAGCAGGAGATGTGAGCAGCAGGAGATGTGCAGAGCAGGACATGTGCGTTGCAGGATGTGTGCGCACAGTTTTTTTATTAATTTGAGTTAATTATTATAATTTATTTGTAAATAAATGTTTCATTTATGTGCAACGCAGGGTGTGCGCCGCAGGATGTGCGCCGCAAGAGATGTGCACCGCAGGAGATGTGCGCAGCAGCAGATGTGCACTGCAGGAGATGTGCGCCGCAGGAGATGTGAGTCGCAGGAGATGTACATAGCAGGAGATGTGCGCCGCAGGCGATATGCGCAGCAGGAGATGTGTGCCGCAGTTTTTTTATTAATTTGATTTGATTTTTTTATTTTTTTGTAAATAAATGTTTCATTTATGTGCAACGCAGGGTGTGCGCCGCAGGAGGTGCGCCGCAAGAGATATGCACCGGCGGAGATGTGCGCAGCAGGAGATGTGCACCGCAGGAGATGTGTACGCAGGAGATTTGCGTCGCAGGAGATGAGTGCCGCAGGATATGTGCGCCGCAGGCTGTGTGCGCACAGTTTTTTTAGGAATTTGAGTTAATTATTATTATTTTTTGTAAATAAATGTTTCATTTATGTGCACCGCAGGGTGTGCGACGAGGGAGGGTCACTGCAGGAGATTTGCGCAGCAGGAGATGTGCGCCACTGGAGATGTGCACCGCAGGAGATGTGCGCCGCAGGAGATGTGCGCCGCAGGAGATGTACATAGCAGGAGATGTGCACGCAGGACATGTGCGCCGCAGGAGATGTACAAAGCAGGAGATGTGCGCCGCAGGCGATATGCGCCACCGGAGATGTGCACCGCAGGAGATGTGCGCCGCAGGAAATCTGCACGCAGGAGATGTGCAACGCAGGAGATGTGCACAGCAGGAGATGTGCGCAGCAGGATGTGTGCACACAGTTTTTTTATTAATTTGATGTAATAATATTTTTTTGTAAATAAATGTTTCATTTATGTGCACCGCAGGGTGTGCGCCGCAGGATGTGCGCCGCAAGAGATGTGCACCGCAGGAGATGTGCGCAGCAGGAGATGTGCGCCGCAGGAGATGTGCACCGCAGGAAAAGTGCACGCAGGAGATTAGCACGCAGGAGATGTGCGCCGCAGGATGTGTGCGCACAGTTTTTTTATTAATTTGAGTTAATTATTATAATTTATTTGTAAATAAATGTTTCATTTATGTGCAACGAAGGGTGTGCGCCGCAGGATGTGCACTGCCGCCGGAGATGTGCGCGGCAGGAGATGTGCACGCAGGAGATGTGCACGCAGGAGATGTGCGCCGCAGGAGATGTGCGCCGCAGGAGATGTACATAGCAGGAGATGTGCACCGCAGGAGATGTGCACGCAGGAGATGTGCACGCAGGAGATGTGCGCCGCAGGAGATGTGCGCCGCAGGAGATGTGCGCCGCAGGAGATGTACATAGCAGGAGATGTGCACGCAGGAGATGTGCGCCGCAGAAGATGTGCGCCGCAGGAGATGTACATAGCAGGAGATGTGCACCGCAGGAGATGTGCGCCGCAGGAGATGTGCGCCGCATGATGTGTGCGCACAGTTTTTTTATTAATTTCAGTTAATTATTATAATTTTCTTTTTAAATAAATGTTTAATTTATGTGCAACGCAGGGTGTGCGCCGCAGGATGTGCGCCGCAAGAGATGTGCACCGCAGGAGATGTGCGCAGCAGGAGATGTGCACTGCAGGAGATGTGCGCCGCAGGAGATGTGAGTCGCAGGAGATGTACATAGCAGGAGATGTACATAGCAGGAGATGTGCACGCAGGAGATGTGCGCCGCAGGAGATGTGTGCCGCAGGAGATGTACATAGCAGGAGATGTGCACCGCAGGAGATGTGCACGCAGGAGATGTGCACGCAGGAGATGTGCGCCGCAGGAGATGTGCGCCGCAGGAGATGTACATAGCAGGAGATGTGCACGCAGGAGATGTGCGCCGCAGAAGATGTGCGCCGCAGGAGATGTACATAGCAGGAGATGTGCACCGCAGGAGATGTGCGCCGCAGGAGATGTGCACCGCAGGATATGTGCGCACAGTTTTTTTATTAATTTTATTTATGTGCATCTTATGTTCTGCAATGCAGGAGATGTGCGCAGCAGGAGATTTGCGCCGCAGGATGTGTGCGCACAGTTTTTTTATTAATTTGAGTTAATTATTATAATTTTCTTTTTAAATAAATGTTTCATTTATGTGCAACGCAGGGTGTGCGCAGCAGGATGTGCGCCGCAAGAGATGTGCACCGCAGGAGATGTGCGCAGCAGGAGATGTGCACTGCAGGAGATGTGCGCCGCAGGAGATGTGAGTCGCAGGAGATGTACATAGCAGGAGATGTGCGCCGCAGGCGATATGCGCAGCAGGAGATGTGTGCCGCAGTTTTTTTATTAATTTGATTTTATTTTTTTATTTTTTTGTAAATAAATGTTTCATTTATGTGCAACGCAGGGTCTGCGCCGCAGGAGGTGCGCCGCAAGAGATATGCACCGGCGGAGATGTGCGCAGCAGGAGATGTGCACCGCAGGAGATGTGTACGCAGGAGATATGCGCCGCAGGAGATGAGTGCCGCAAGAGATGTGCACCGCAGGAGATGTACACCGCAGGAGATGTGCGCAGCATGAGATGTGCACCGCAGGAGATGTGTACGCAGGAGATATGCGCCGCAGGAGATGTGCGACGCAGGATGTGTGCGGAGATGTGCACCGCAGGAGATGTGCGCAGCAGGAGATGTGCACCGCAGGAGATGTGCGCCGCAGGAGATGTGCGCCGCAGGATGTGTGCGCACAGTTTTTTTATTAATTTTATTTATGTGCATCTTATGTTCTGCAATGCAAGAGATGTGCGCAGCAGGAGATTTGCGCCGCAGGATGTGTGCGCACAGTTTATTTATTAATTTGAGTTAATTATTATAATTTTTTGTAAATAAATGTTTCATTTATGTGCAACGCAGGGTGTGCGCCGCAGGATGTGCGCCGCAAGAGATGTGCACCGCAGGAGATGTGCGCAGCAGGAGATGTGCACTGCAGGAGATGTGCGCCGCAGGAGATGTGAGTCGCAGGAGATGTACATTGCAGGAGATGTGCGCCGCAGGCGATATGCGCAGCAGGAGATGTGTGCCGCAGTTTTTTTATTAATTTGATTTAATTTTTTTATTGTTTTGTAAATAAATGTTTCATTTATGTGCAACGCAGGGTGTTTTCGCCGCAGGATGTGCGCCGCAAGAGATATGCACCGGCGGAGATGTGCGCAACAGGAGATGTGCACCGCAGGAGATGTGTACGCAGGAGATATGCACCGCAGGAGATGAGTGCCGCAGGAGATGTGCGCCGCAGGCTGTGTGCGCACAGTTTTTTTAGGAATTTGAGTTAATTATTATTATTTTTTGTAAATAAATGTTTCATTTATGTGCACCGCAGGGTGTGCGACGAGGGAGGGTCACTGCAGGAGATTTGCGCAGCAGGAGATGTGCGCCACTGGAGATGTGCGCCGCAGGAGATGTGCACGCAGGAGATGTGCACCGCAGGAGATGTACACCGCAGGAGACGTGCGCAGCATGAGATGTGCACCGCAGGAGATGTGCGCCGCAGGAGATCTGCACGCAGGAGATGTGCAACGCAGGAGATGTGCGCAGCAGGAGATGTGTACCGCAGGAGCTGTGCTCAGCAGGAGATGTGCACCACTTGAGATGTGTGCTGCAGGAGATGTGCGCCGCAGGCGATATGCGCAGCAGGAGATGTGTGCCGCAGTTTTTTTATTAATATGAGTTAATTTTATTTTTTTTTGTAAGTAAATGTTTCATTTATGTGCACCGCAGGGTGTGCGCCACAAGAGATGTGCACCGCCGGAAATGTGCGCAGCAGGAGATGTGCACCGCAGGAGATGTGCGCAGCAGGAGATGTGTACCGCAGGAGCTGTGCTCAGCAGGAGATGTGCACCACTTGAGATGTGTGCTGCAGGAGATGTGCGCCGCAGGCGATATGCGCAGCAGGAGATGTGTGCCGCAGTTTTTTTATTAATATGAGTTAATTTTATTTTTTTTTGTAAATAACTGTTTTATTTATGTGCAACGCAGGGTTCGCAACGCAGGATGTGCGCCGCAAGAGATATGCACTGCAGGAGATGTGCGCAACAGGAGATGTGCACCACAGGATATGTGCGCCGCAGGATGTGCGCCGCAAGAGATATGCACCGCCGGAGATGTGCGCAGCAGGAGATGTGCACCGCAGGAGATGTACACCGCAGGAGATGTGCTCAGCATGAGATGTGCACCGCAGGAGATGTGTACGCAGGAGATATGCGCCGCAGGAGATGAGTGCCGCAGGAGATGTGCGCCGCAGGATGTGTGCGGAGATGTGCACCGCAGGAGATGTGCGCAGCAGGAGATGTGCACCGCAGGAGATGTGCACCGCAGGAGATGTGCGCCGCAGGATGTGTGCGCACAGTTTTTTTATTAATTTTATTTATGTGCATCTTATGTTCTGCAATGCAGGAGATGTGCGCAGCAGGAGATTTGCGCCGCAGGATGTGTGCGCACAGTTTTTTTATTAATTTTATTTATGTGCATCTTATGTTCTGCAATGCAGGAGATGTGCGCAGCAGGAGATTTGCGCCGCAGGATGTGTGCACCGCAGGATATGTGCGCCGCAGGATGTGCGCCGCAAGAGATATGCACCGCCGGAGATGTGCGCAGCAGGAGATGTGCACCGCAGGAGATGTACACCGCAGGAGATGTGCTCAGCATGAGATGTGCACCGCAGGGTCTGCGACGAGGGAGGGTCACTGCAGGAGATTTGCGCAGCAGGAGATGTGCACTCAGGAGATATGCACGCAGGAGATGTGCGCCGCAGGAGATGTGCGCCGCAGGAGATGTGCACGCAGGACATGTGCGCCGCAGGAGATGTACAAAGCAGGAGATGTGCGCCGCAGGCGATATGCGCCACCGGAGATGTGCACCGCAGGAGATGTGCGCTGCAGGAGATCTGCACGCAGGAGATGTGCAACGCAGGAGATGTGCACAACAGGAGATGTGCGCAGCAGGATGTGTGCACACAGTTTTTTTATTAATTTGATGTAATAATATTTTTTTGTAAACAAATGTTTCATTTATGTGCACCGCAGGGTGTGCGCCGCAGGATGTGCGCCGCAAGAGATGTGCACTGCAGGAGATGTGCGCAGCAGGAGATGTGCACCGCAGGAGATGTGTGCCGCAGAAGATGTGCGCAGCAGGAGATGTGCGTCACAGGAGATGTGCAGAGCAGGAGATGTGCGCAGCAGGAGATGTGCAGAGCAGGAGATGTGCGTTGCAGGATTAGTGCGCACAGTTTTTTTATTAATTTGAGTTAATTATTATTTTTTTTTTGTAAGTAAATGTTTCATTTATGTGCACCGCAGGGTCTGCGCCGCAAGAGATGTGCACCGCCGGAAATGTGCGCAGCAGGAGATGTGCACCGCAGGATGTGTGCGCACAGTTTTTTTATTAATTTTATTTATGTGCATCTTATGTTCTGCAATGCAGGAGATGTGCGCAGCAGGAGATTTGCGCCGCAGGATGTGTGCGCACAGTTTTTTTAGGAATTTGAGTTAATTATTATTATTTTTTGTAAATAAATGTTTCATTTATGTGCACCGCAGGGTGTGCGACGAGGGAGGGTCACTGCAGGAGATTTGCGCAGCAGGAGATGTGCGCCACTGGAGATGTGCACCGCAGGAGATGTGCACGCAGGAGATGTGCACGCAGGAGAAGTGCGCCGCAGGAGATGTGCACCGCAGGAGATGTGTACACAGGAGATATGCGCCGCAGGAGATGAGTGCCGCAGAAGATGTGCGCCGCAGGATGTGTGCGGAGATGTGCACCGCAGGAGATGTGCGCAGCAGGAGATGTGCACCGCAGGAGATGTGCGCCGCAGGAGATGTGCACCGCAGGAGATGTGCGCAGCAGGAGATTGGCACGCAGGAGATGTGCGCCGCAGGATGTGTGCGCACAGTTTTTTTATTAATTTGAGTTAATTATTATAAATTTTTTGTAAATAAATGTTTCATTTATGTGCAACGAAGGGTGTGCGCCGCAGGATGTGCGCCGCAAGAGATATGCACCGCCGGAGATGTGCGCAGCAGGAGATGTGCACCGCAGGAGATGTGTACGCAGGAGATATGCGCCGCAGGATATGAGTGCCGCAGGAGATGTGCGCCGCAGGATGTGTGCGGAGATGTGCACCGCAGAATATGTGCGCAGCAGGAGATGTGCACCGCAGGAGATGTGCACCGCATGAGATGTGCGCCGCAGGACGTTTGCGCACGGTTTTTTTATTAATTTTATTTATGTGCATCTTATGTTCTGCAATGCAGGAGATGTGCGCAGCAGGAGATTTGCGCCGCAGGATGTGTGCGCACAGTTTTTTTATTAATTTGAGTTAATTATTATAATTTTTTTGTAAATAAATGTTTCATTTATGTGCAACGCAGGGTGTGCGCCGCAGGATGTGCGCCGCAAGAGATGTGCACCGCAGGAGATGTGCGCAGCAGGAGATGTGCACCGCAGGAGATGTGCGCCGCAGGAGATGTGCGCCGCAGGATGTGTGCGCACAGTTTTTTTATTAATTTTATTTATGTGCATCTTATGTTCTGCAATGCAGGAGATGTGCGCAGCAGGAGATTTGCGCCGCAGGATGTGTGCGCACAGTTTTTTTATTAATTTGAGTTAATTATTATAATTTTTTTGTAAATAAATGTTTCATTTATGTGCAACGCAGGGTATGCGCCGCAGGATGTGCGCCGCAAGAGATGTGCACCGCAGGAGATGTGCGCAGCAGGAGATGTGCACTGCAGGAGATGTGCGCCGCAGGAGATGTGAGTCGCAGGAGATGTACATAGCAGGAGATGTGCGCCGCAGGCGATATGCACAGCAGGAGATGTGTGCCGCAGTTTTTTTATTAATTTTATTTTATTTTTTTATTGTTTTGTAAATAAATGTTTCATTTATGTGCAACGCAGGGTGTTTTCGCCGCAGGATGTGCGCCGCAAGAGATATGCACCGGCGGAAATGTGCGCAGCAGGAGATGTGCACCGCAGGAGATGTGTACGCAGGAGATATGCGCCGCAGGAGATGAGTGCCGCAGGAGATGTGCGCCGCAGGCTGTGTGCGCACAGTTTTTTTTGGAATTTGAGTTAATTTTTATTATTTTTTGTAAATAAATGTTTCATTTATGTGCACCGCAGGGTGTGCGACGAGGGAGGGTCACTGCAGGAGATTTGCGCAGCAGGAGATGTGCGCCACTGGAGATGTGCACCGCAGGAGATGTGCGCCGCAGGAGATGTACATAGCAGGAGATGTGCACGCAGGACATGTGCGCCGCAGGAGATGTACAAAGCAGGAGATGTGCGCCACAGAAGATATGCGCCACCGGAGATGTGCACCGCAGGAGATGTGCGCCGCAGGAGATCTGCACGCAGGAGATGTGCAACGCAGGAGATGTGCACAGCAGGAGATGTGCGCAGCAGGATGTGTGCACACAGTTTTTTTATTAATTTGATGTAATAATATTTTTTTGTAAATAAATGTTTCATTTATGTGCACCGCAGGGTGTGCGCCGCAGGATGTGCGCCGCAAGAGATGTGCACCGCAGGAGATGTGCGCAGCAGGAGATGTGCACCGCAGGAGATGTGTGCCGCAGAAGATGTGCGCAGCAGGAGATGTGCAGAGCAGGAGATGTGCAGAGCAGGAGATGTGAGCAGCAGGAGATGTGCAGAGCAGGACATGTGCGTTGCAGGATTAGTGCGCAGTTTTTTTATTAATTTGGGTTAATTATTATTTTTTTTTTGTAAGTAAATGTTTCATTTATGTGCACCGCAGGGTGTGCGCCGCAAGAGATGTGCACCGCCGGAAATGTGCGAAGCAGGAGATGTGCACCGCATGAGATTTGCGCAGCAGGAGATGTGTGCCGCAGGAGATGTGCTCAGCAGGAGATGTGCACCACTTGAGATGTGCGCCGCAAGAGATATGCACCGCAGGAGATGTGCGCAACAGGAGATGTGCACCACAGGAGATGTGCGCAGCAGGAGATGTGCACCGCAGGAGATGTGCGCAACAGGAGATGTGCACCACAGGAGATGTGCACCGCAGGAGATGTGCGCCGCAGGAGATGTGCGCCGCAGGAGATGTACATAGCAGGAGATGTGCACGCAGGAGATGTGCGCCGCAGGAGATGTGCGCCGCAGGAGATGTACATAGCAGGAGATGTGCACCGCAGGAGATGTGCACGCAGGAGATGTGCACGCAGGAGATGTGCGCCGCAGGAGATGTGCGCCGCAGGAGATGTACATAGCAGGAGATGTGCACGCAGGAGATGTGCGCCGCAGAAGATGTGCGCCGCAGGAGATGTACATAGCAGGAGATGTGCACCGCAGGAGATGTGCGCCGCAGGAGATGTGCACCGCAGGATGTGTGCGCACAGTTTTTTTATTAATTTTATTTATGTGCATCTTATGTTCTGCAATGCAGGAGATGTGCGCAGCAGGAGATTTGCGCCGCAGGATGTGTGCGCACAGTTTTTTTATTAATTTGAGTTAATTATTATAATTTTTTTGTAAATAAATGTTTCATTTATGTGCAACGCAGGGTGTGCGCCGCAGGATGTGCGCCGCAAGAGATGTGCACCGCAGGAGATGTGCGCAGCAGGAGATGTGCACCGCAGGAGATGTGCGCCGCAGGAGATGTGCGCCGCAGGATGTGTGCGCACAGTTTTTTTATTAATTTTATTTATGTGCATCTTATGTTCTGCAATGCAGGAGATGTGCGCAGCAGGAGATTTGCGCCGCATGATGTGTGCGCACAGTTTTTTTAGGAATTTGAGTTAATTATTATTATTTTTTGTAAATAAATGTTTCATTTATGTGCACCGCAGGGTGTGCGACGAGGGAGGGTCACTGCAGGAGATTTGCGCAACAGGAGATGTGCGCCACTGGAGATGTGCACCGCAGGAGATGTGCGCCGCAGGAGATGTGCAACGCAGGAGATGTGCACAGCAGGAGATGTGCGCAGCAGGATGTGTGCACACAGTTTTTTTATTAATTTGATGTAATAATATTTTTTTGTAAATAAATGTTTCATTTATGTGCACCGCAGGGTGTGCGCCGCAGGATGTGCGCCGCAAGAGATGTGCACCGCAGGAGATGTGCACGCAGGAGATTAGCACGCAGGAGATGTGTGCCGCAGGAGATGTGCGCAGCAGGAGATGTGCACCGCAGGAGATGTGCGCAGCAGGAGATGTGTGCCGCAGGAGATGTGCTCAGCAGGAGATGTGCACCACTTGAGATGTGCGCTGCAGGAGATGTGCGCCGCAGGCGATATGCGCAGCAGGAGAAGTGTGCCGCAGTTTTTTTATTTATATGATTTAATTTTAATTTTTTTGTAAATAACTGTTTTATTTATGCGCAACGCAGGGTTCGCAACGCAGGATGTGCGCCGCAAGAGATATGCACCTTAGGAGATGTGCGCAGCAGGAGATGTGCACCGCAGGAGATGTGCGCCGCAGGAGATGTGCACCGCAGGAGAAGTGCACGAAGGAGATTAGCACGCAGGAGATGTGCGCCGCAGGATGTGTGCGCACAGTTTTTTTTATTAATTTGAGTTAATCATTATAATTTATTTGTAAATAAATGTTTCATTTATGTGCAACGAAGGGTGTGCGCCGCAGGATGTGCACCGCAAGAGATATGCACCGCCGGAGATGTGCACAGCAGGAGATGTGCACCGCAGGAGATGTACACCGCAGGAGATGTGCGCAGCAGGAGATGTGCACCGCAGGAGATGTGTACGCAGGAGATATGTGCCGCAGGAGATGAGTGCCGCAGGAGATGTGCGCCGCAGGATGTGTGCGGAGATGTGCACCGCAGGAGATATGCGCAGCAGGAGATGTGCACCGCAGGAGATGTGCGCCGCAGGAGATGTGCACCGCAAGAGATGTGCGCAGCAAGAGATTGGCACGCAGGAGATGTGCGCCGCAGGATGTGTGCGCACAGTTTTTTTATTAATTTTATATATGTGCACCGCATGTTCTGCAATGCAGGAGATGTGCGCAGCAGGAGATTTGCGCCGCAGGATGTGTGCGCACAGTTTTTTTATTAATTTGAGTTAATTATTATAAATTTTTTGTAAATAAATGTTTCATTTATGTGCAACGAAGGGTGTGCGCCACAGGATGTGTGCTGCAAGAGATGTGCACCGCCGGAGATTTGCGCAGCAGGAGATGTGCACCGCAGGAGATGTGCACCGCAGGAGATGTGAGCCTCAGGAGATGTGCACCGCAGGAGATGTGCGCCGCAGGATGTGCGCCGCAAGAGATATGCACCGCCGGAGATGTGCGCAGACGGAGATGTGCACCGCAGGAGATGTACACCGCAGGAGATGTGCGCAGCATGAGATGTGCACCGCAGGAGATGTGTACGCAGGAGATATGCGCCGCAGGAGATGTGCGACGCAGGATGTGTGCGGAGATGTGCACCGCAGGAGATGTGCGCAGCAGGAGATGTGCACCGCAGGAGATGTGCGCCGCAGGAGATGTGCGCCGCAGGATGTGTGCGCACAGTTTTTTTATTAATTTTATTTATGTGCATCTTATGTTCTGCAATGCAGGAGATGTGCGCAGCAGGAGATGTGCACCGCAGGAGATGTGCGCAGCAGGAGATGTGTGCCGCAGGAGATGTGCTCAGCAGGAGATGTGCACCACTTGAGATGTGCGCTGCAGGAGATATGCGCCGCAGGCGATATGCGCAGCAGGAGAAGTGTGCCGCAGTTTTTTTATTTATATGATTTAATTTTAATTTTTTTGTAAATAACTGTTTTATTTATGCGCAACGCAGGGTTCGCAACGCAGGATGTGCGCCGCAAGAGATATGCACCTTAGGAGATGTGCGCAGCAGGAGATGTGCACCGCAGGAGATGTGCGCCGCAGGAGATGTGCACCGCAGGAGAAGTGCACGCAGGAGATTAGCACGCAGGAGATGTGCGCCGCAGGATGTGTGCGCACAGTTTTTTTATTAATTTGAGTTAATCATTATAATTTATTTGTAAATAAATGTTTCATTTATGTGCAACGAAGGGTGTGCGCCGCAGGATGTGCACCGCAAGAGATATGCACCGCCGGAGATGTGCACAGCAGGAGATGTGCACCGCAGGAGATGTACACCGCAGGAGATGTGCGCAGCAGGAGATGTGCACCGCAGGAGATGTGTATGCAGGAGATATGCGCCGCAGGAGATGAGTGCCGCAGGAGATGTGCGCCGCAGGATGTGTGCGGAGATGTGCACCGCAGGAGATGTGCGCAGCAGGAGATGTGCACCGCAGGAGATGTGCGCCGCAGGAGATGTGCACCGCAGGAGATGTGCGCAGCAGGAGATTGGCACGCAGGAGATGTGCGCCGCAGGATGTGTGCGCACAGTTTTTTTATTAATTTTATTTATGTGCACCGCAGGAGATGTACACCGCAGGAGATGTGCTCAGCATGAGATGTTCACCGCAGGAGATGTGTACGCAGGAGATATGCGCCGCAGGAGATGAGTGCCGCAGGAGATGTGCGCCGCAGGATGTGTGCGGAGATGTGCACCGCAGGAGATGTGCGCAGCAGGAGATGTGCACCGCAGGATATGTGCACCGCAGGAGATGTGCGCCGCACGATGTGTGCGCACAGTTTTTTTATTAATTTTATTTATGTGCACCACAGGAGATGTACACCGCAGGAGATGTGCTCAGCATGAGATGTGCACCGCAGGAGATGTGTACGCAGGAGATATGCGCCGCAGGAGATGAGTGCCGCAGGAGATGTGCGCCGCAGGATGTGTGCGGAGATTTGCACCGCAGGAGATGTGCGCAGCAGGAGATGTGCACCGCAGGAGATGTGCACGGCAGTAGATGTGCGCCGCAGGATGTGTGCGCACAGTTTTTTTATTAATTTTATTTATGTGCATCTTATGTTCTGCAATGCAGGAGATGTGCGCAGCAGGAGATTTGCGCCGCAGGATGTGTGCGCACAGTTTTTTTATTAATTTGAGTTAATTATTATAATTTTTTTGTAAATAAATGTTTCATTTATGTGCAACGCAGGGTGTGCGCCGCAGGATGTGCGCCGCAAGAGATGTGCACCGCAGGAGATGTGCGCAGCAGGAGATGTGCGCCGCAGGAGATGTGTACGCAGGAGATATGCGTCGCAGGAGATGAGTGCCGCAGGAGATGTGCGCCGCAGGCTGTGTGCGCACACTTTTTTTAGTAATTTGAGTTAATTATTATTATTTTTTGTAAATAAATGTTTCATTTATGTGCACCGCAGGGTCTGCGACGAGGGAGGGTCACTGCAGGAGATTTGCGCAGCAGGAGATGTGCGGCACTGGAGATGTGCACCGCAGGAGATGTGCACGCAGGAGATGTGCACGCAGGAGATGTGCGCCGCAGGAGATGTCTATAGCAGGAGATGTGTGCCGCAGAAGATGTGTGCCGCAGAAGATGTGCGTCCCAGGAGATGTGCAGAGCAGGAGATGTGCGAAGCAGGAGATGTGCAGAGCAGGAGATGTGCGTTGCAGGATTAGTGCGCACAGTTTTTTTTATTAATTTGAGTTAATTATTATTTTTTTTTTGTACGTAAATGTTTCATTTATGTGCACCGCAGGGTGTGCGCCCCAAGAGATGTGCACCGCCGGAAATGTGCGCAGCAGGAGATGTGCACCGCAGGAGATGTGCGCAGCAGGAGATGTGTGCCGCAGGAGATGTGCTCAGCAGGAGATGTGCACCACTTGAGATGTGCGCAGCAGGAGATGTGCACCACAGGAGATGTTTACGCAGGAGATGTGCGCCGCAGGAGATGTGAGTCGCAGGAGATTTACATAGCAGGAGATGTGCGCCGCAGGCGATATGCGCAGCAGGAGATGTGTGCCGCAGTTTTTTTATTAATTTGATTTTATTTTTTTATTGTTTTGTAAATAAATGTTTCATTTATGTGCAACGCAGGGTGTTTTCGCCGCAGGATGTGCGCCGCAAGAGATATGCACCGGCGGAGATGTGCGCAGCAGGAGATGTGCACCGCAGGAGATGTGTACGCAGGAGATATGCGCCACAGGAGATGAGTGCCGCAGGAGATGTGCGCCGCAGGAGATGTACAAAGCAGGAGATGTGCGCCGCAGGCGATATGCGCCACCGGAGATGTGCACAGCAGGAGATGTGCGCAGCAGGATGTGTGCACACAGTTTTTTTATTAATTTGATGTAATAATATTTTTTTGTAAATAAATGTTTCATTTATGTGCACCGCAGGGTGTGCGCCGCAGGAGATGTGTACGCAGGAGATATGCGCCGCAGGAGATGAGTGCCGCCGAAGATGTGCGCCGCAGGATGTGTGCGCAGCAGGAGATTGGCACGCAGGAGATGTGCGCCGCAGGATGTGTGCGCACAGTTTTTTTATTAATTTTATTTATGTGCACCGCATGTTCTGCAATGCAGGAGATGTGCGCAGCAGGAGATTTGCGCCGCAGGATGTGTGCGCACAGTTTTTTTATTAATTTGAGTTAATTATTATAAATTTTTTGTAAATAAATTATTCATTTATGTGCAACGAAGGGTGTTCGCCATAGGATGTGTGCCGCAAGAGATGTGCACCGCCGGAGATGTGCTCAGCAGGAGATGTGCTCCGCAGGAGATGTGCACCGCAGGAGATATGCGTCGCAGGAGATGAGTGCCGGAGGAGATGTGCGCCGCACGATGTGTGCGCACATTTTTTTTAGGAATTTGAGTTAATTATTATTATTTTTTGTAAATAAATGTTTCATTTATGTGCACCGCAGGGTGTGCGACGAGGGAGGGTCACTGCAGGAGATTTGCGCAGCAGGAGATGTGCGCCACTGGAGATGTGCGCCGCAGGAGATGTGCACGCAGGAGATGTGCACGCAGGAGATGTGCGCCGTAGGAGATGTGCGCCGCAGGAGATGTACATAGCAGGAGATGTGCACCGCAGGAGATGTGCACGCAGGAGATGTGCACGCAGGAGATGTGCGCCGCAGGAGATGTGCGCCGCAGGAGATGTACATAGCAGGAGATGTGCTCGCAGGAGATGTGCGCCGCAGAAGATGTGCGCCGCAGGAGATGTACATAGCAGGAGATGTGCACCGCAGGAGATGTGCGCCGCAGGAGATGTGCGCCGCAGGATGTGTGCGCACAGTTTTTTTATTAATTTGAGTTAATTATTATAATTTTCTTTTTAAATAAATGTTTCATTTATGTGCAACGCAGGGTGTGCGCCGCAGGATGTGCGCCGCAAGAGATGTGCACCGCAGGAGATGTGCGCAGCAGGAGATGTGCACTGCAGGAGATGTGCGCCGCAGGAGATGTGAGTCGCAGGAGATTTACATAGCAGGAGATGTGCGCCGCAGGCGATATGCGCAGCAGGAGATGTGTGCCGCAGTTTTTTTATTAATTTGATTTTATTTTTTTATTGTTTTGTAAATAAATGTTTCATTTATGTGCAACGCAGGGTGTTTTCGCCGCAGGATGTGCGCCGCAAGAGATATGCACCGGCGGAGATGTGCGCAGCAGGAGATGTGCACCGCAGGAGATGTGTACGCAGGAGATATGCGCCGCAGGAGATGAGTGCCGCAAGAGATGTGCGCCGCAGGATGTGTGCGCACAGTTTTTTTAGGAATTTGAGTTAATTATTATTATTTTTTGTAAATAAATGTTTCATTTATGTGCACCGCAGGGTGTGCGACGAGGGAGGGTCACTGCAGGAAATTTGCGCAGCAGGAGATGTGCGGCGCAGGAGATGTGCGGCGCAGGAGATGTACATAGCAGGAGATGTGCACGCAGGACATGTGCGCCGCAGGAGATGTACAAAGCAGGAGATGTGCGCCGCAGGCGATATGCGCCACCGGAGATGTGCACAGCAGGAGATGTGCGCAGCAGGATGTGTGCACACAGTTTTTTTATTAATTTGATGTAATAATATTTTTTTGTAAATAAATGTTTCATTTATGTGCACCGCAGGGTGTGCGCCGCAGGAGATGTGTACGCAGGAGATATGCGCCGCAGGAGTTGAGTGCCGCCGAAGATGTGCGCCGCAGGATGTGTGCGCAGCAGGAGATTGGCACGCAGGAGATGTGCGCCGCAGGATGTGTGCGCACAGTTTTTTTATTAATTTTATTTATGTGCACCGCATGTTCTGCAATGCAGGAGATGTGCGCAGCAGGAGATTTGCGCCGCAGGAGATGTGCACCGCAGGAGATATGCGTCGCAGGAGATGAGTGCCGGAGGAGATGTGCGCCGCACGATGTGTGCGCACATTTTTTTTAGGAATTTGAGTTAATTATTATTATTTTTTGTAAATAAATGTTTCATTTATGTGCACCGCAGGGTGTGCGACGAGGGAGGGTCACTGCAGGAGATTTGCGCAGCAGGAGATGTGCGCCACTGGAGATGTGCGCCGCAGGAGATGTGCACGCAGGAGATGTGCACGCAGGAGATGTGCGCCGTAGGAGATGTGCGCCGCAGGAGATGTACATAGCAGGAGATGTGCACCGCAGGAGATGTGCACGCAGGAGATGTGCACGCAGGAGATGTGCGCCGCAGGAGATGTGCGCCGCAGGAGATGTACATAGCAGGAGATGTGCTCGCAGGAGATGTGCGCCGCAGAAGATGTGCGCCGCAGGAGATGTACATAGCAGGAGATGTGCACCGCAGGAGATGTGCGCCGCAGGAGATGTGCGCCGCAGGATGTGTGCGCACAGTTTTTTTATTAATTTGAGTTAATTATTATAATTTTCTTTTTAAATAAATGTTTCATTTATGTGCAACGCAGGGTGTGCGCCGCAGGATGTGCGCCGCAAGAGATGTGCACCGCAGGAGATGTGCGCAGCAGGAGATGTGCACTGCAGGAGATGTGCGCCGCAGGAGATGTGAGTCGCAGGAGATGTACATAGCAGGAGATGTGCGCCGCAGGCGATATGCGCCACGGGAGATTTGCACCGCAGGAGATGTGCGCCGCAGGAGATCTGCACGCAGGAGATGTGCAACGCAGGAGATGTGCACAGCAGGAGATGTGCGCAGCAGGATGTGTGCACACAGTTTTTTTATTAATTTGATGTAATAATATTTTTTTGTAAATAAATGTTTTATTTATGTGCACCGCAGGGTGTGCGCCGCAGGACGTGCGCCGCAAGAGATGTGCACCGCAGGAGATGTGCGCAGCAGGAGATGTGCACCGCAGGAAATGTGTGCCGCAGAAGATGTGGGCAGCAGGAGATGTGCGTCACAGGAGATGTGCAGAGCAGGAGATGTGCGCAGCAGGAGATGTGCAGAGCAGGAGATGTGCGTTGCAGGATTAGTGCGCACAGTTTTTTATTAATTTGAGTTAATTATTATTTTTTTTTGTAATTAAATGTTTCATTTATGTGCACCGCAGGGTGTGCGCCGCAAGAGATGTGCACCGCCGGAAATGTGCGCAGCAGGAGATGTGCACCGCAGGAGATGTGTACGCAGGAGATATGCGCCGCAGGAGATGAGTGCCGCAGGAGATGTGCGCCGCAGGAGATGTACATAGCAGGAGATGTGCGCCGCAGGCGATATGCGCCACGGGAGATTTGCACCGCAGGAGATGTGCGCCGCAGGAGATCTGCACGCAGGAGATGTGCAACGCAGGAGATGTGCACAGCAGGAGATGTACGCAGCAGGATGTGTGCACACAGTTTTTTTATTAATTTGATTTTATTTTTTTATTTTTTTGTAAATAAATGTTTCATTTATGTGCAACGCAGGGTGTGCGCCGCAGGAGGTGCGCCGCAAGAGATATGCACCGGCGGAGATGTGCGCAGCAGGAGATGTGCACCGCAGGAGATGTGTACGCAGGAGATATGCGTCGCAGGAGATGAGTGCCGGAGGAGATGTGCGCCGCAAGATGTGTGCGCACAGTTTTTTTAGGAATTTGAGTTAATTATTATTATTTTTTGTAAATAAATGTTTCATTTATGTGCACCGCAGGGTGTGCGACGAGGGAGGGTCACTGCAGGAGATTTGCGCAGCAGGAGATGTGCGCCACTGGAGATGTGCACCGCAGGAGATGTGCACGCAGGAGATGTGCACGCAGGAGATGTGCGCCGCAGGAGATGTGCGCCGCAGGAGATGTACATAGCAGGAGATGTGCACGCAGGAGATGTGCGCCGCAGGAGATGTGCGCCGCAGGAGATGTACATAGCAGGAGATGTGCACCGCAGGAGATGTGCACGCAGGAGATGTGCACGCAGGAGATGTGCGCCGCAGGAGATGTACAT
The DNA here is from genome assembly GCF_947347685.1 of Pleuronectes platessa. NCBI lineage: Eukaryota > Metazoa > Chordata > Actinopteri > Pleuronectiformes > Pleuronectidae > Pleuronectes > Pleuronectes platessa. The sequence continues at coordinate 151,926 of NW_026519021.1, forward strand.
AGCAGGAGATGTGCACGCAGTAGATGTGCGCCGCAGGAGATGTGCGCCGCAGGAGATGTACATAGCAGGAGCTGTGCACTGCAGGAGATGTGCGCCGCAGGAGATGTGCGCCGCAGGATGTGTGCGCACAGTTTTTTTATTAATTTTATTTATGTGCATCTTATGTTCTGCAATGCAGGAGATGTGCGCAGCAGGAGATTTGCGCCGCAGGATGTGTGCGCACAGTTTTTTTATTAATTTGAGTTAATTATTATAATTTTCTTTTTAAATAAATGTTTCATTTATGTGCAACGCAGGGTGTGCGCCGCAGGATGTGTTCCGCAAGAGATTTGCACCGCAGGAGATGTGCGCAGCAGGAGATGTGCGCCGCAGGAGATGTGTACGCAGGAGATATGCGTCGCAGGAGATGAGTGCCGCAGGAGATGTGCGCCGCAGGCTGTGTGCGCACACTTTTTTTAGTAATTTGAGTTAATTATTATTATTTTTTGTAAATAAATGTTTCATTTATGTGCACCGCAGGGTCTGCGACGAGGGAGGGTCACTGCAGGAGATTTGCGCAGCAGGAGATGTGCGGCACTGGAGATGTGCACCGCAGGAGATGTGCACGCAGGAGATGTGCACGCAGGAGATGTGCGCCGCAGGAGATGTCTATAGCAGGAGATGTGTGCCGCAGAAGATGTGTGCCGCAGAAGATGTGCGTCCCAGGAGATGTGCAGAGCAGGAGATGTGCGAAGCAGGAGATGTGCAGAGCAGGAGATGTGCGTTGCAGGATTAGTGCGCACAGTTTTTTTTATTAATTTGAGTTAATTATTATTTTTTTTTTGTACGTAAATGTTTCATTTATGTGCACCGCAGGGTGTGCGCCCCAAGAGATGTGCACCGCCGGAAATGTGCGCAGCAGGAGATGTGCACCGCAGGAGATGTGCGCAGCAGGAGATGTGTGCCGCAGGAGATGTGCTCAGCAGGAGATGTGCACCACTTGAGATGTGCGCAGCAGGAGATGTGCACCACAGGAGATGTTTACGCAGGAGATGTGCGCCGCAGGAGATGTGAGTCGCAGGAGATTTACATAGCAGGAGATGTGCGCCGCAGGCGATATGCGCAGCAGGAGATGTGTGCCGCAGTTTTTTTATTAATTTGATTTTATTTTTTTATTGTTTTGTAAATAAATGTTTCATTTATGTGCAACGCAGGGTGTTTTCGCCGCAGGATGTGCGCCGCAAGAGATATGCACCGGCGGAGATGTGCGCAGCAGGAGATGTGCACCGCAGGAGATGTGTACGCAGGAGATATGCGCCACAGGAGATGAGTGCCGCAGGAGATGTGCGCCGCAGGCTGTGTGCGCACAGTTTTTTTAGGAATTTGAGTTAATTATTATTATTTTTTGTAAATAAATGTTTCATTTATGTGCACCGCAGGGTGTGCGACGAGGGAGGGTCACTGCAGGAGATTTGCGCAGCAGGAGATGTGCGGCGCAGGAGATGTGCGGCGCAGGAGATGTACATAGCAGGAGATGTGCACGCAGGACATGTGCGCCGCAGGAGATGTACAAAGCAGGAGATGTGCGCCGCAGGCGATATGCGCCACCGGAGATGTGCACAGCAGGAGATGTGCGCAGCAGGATGTGTGCACACAGTTTTTTTATTAATTTGATGTAATAATATTTTTTTGTAAATAAATGTTTCATTTATGTGCACCGCAGGGTGTGCGCCGCAGGAGATGTGTACGCAGGAGATATGCGCCGCAGGAGATGAGTGCCGCCGAAGATGTGCGCCGCAGGATGTGTGCGCAGCAGGAGATTGGCACGCAGGAGATGTGCGCCGCAGGATGTGTGCGCACAGTTTTTTTATTAATTTTATTTATGTGCACCGCATGTTCTGCAATGCAGGAGATGTGCGCAGCAGGAGATTTGCGCCGCAGGATGTGTGCGCACAGTTTTTTTATTAATTTGAGTTAATTATTATAAATTTTTTGTAAATAAATTATTCATTTATGTGCAACGAAGGGTGTTCGCCATAGGATGTGTGCCGCAAGAGATGTGCACCGCCGGAGATGTGCTCAGCAGGAGATGTGCTCCGCAGGAGATGTGCACCGCAGGAGATATGCGTCGCAGGAGATGAGTGCCGGAGGAGATGTGCGCCGCACGATGTGTGCGCACATTTTTTTTAGGAATTTGAGTTAATTATTATTATTTTTTGTAAATAAATGTTTCATTTATGTGCACCGCAGGGTGTGCGACGAGGGAGGGTCACTGCAGGAGATTTGCGCAGCAGGAGATGTGCGCCACTGGAGATGTGCGCCGCAGGAGATGTGCACGCAGGAGATGTGCACGCAGGAGATGTGCGCCGTAGGAGATGTGCGCCGCAGGAGATGTACATAGCAGGAGATGTGCACCGCAGGAGATGTGCACGCAGGAGATGTGCACGCAGGAGATGTGCGCCGCAGGAGATGTGCGCCGCAGGAGATGTACATAGCAGGAGATGTGCTCGCAGGAGATGTGCGCCGCAGAAGATGTGCGCCGCAGGAGATGTACATAGCAGGAGATGTGCACCGCAGGAGATGTGCGCCGCAGGAGATGTGCGCCGCAGGATGTGTGCGCACAGTTTTTTTATTAATTTGAGTTAATTATTATAATTTTCTTTTTAAATAAATGTTTCATTTATGTGCAACGCAGGGTGTGCGCCGCAGGATGTGCGCCGCAAGAGATGTGCACCGCAGGAGATGTGCGCAGCAGGAGATGTGCACTGCAGGAGATGTGCGCCGCAGGAGATGTGAGTCGCAGGAGATTTACATAGCAGGAGATGTGCGCCGCAGGCGATATGCGCAGCAGGAGATGTGTGCCGCAGTTTTTTTATTAATTTGATTTTATTTTTTTATTGTTTTGTAAATAAATGTTTCATTTATGTGCAACGCAGGGTGTTTTCGCCGCAGGATGTGCGCCGCAAGAGATATGCACCGGCGGAGATGTGCGCAGCAGGAGATGTGCACCGCAGGAGATGTGTACGCAGGAGATATGCGCCGCAGGAGATGAGTGCCGCAAGAGATGTGCGCCGCAGGATGTGTGCGCACAGTTTTTTTAGGAATTTGAGTTAATTATTATTATTTTTTGTAAATAAATGTTTCATTTATGTGCACCGCAGGGTGTGCGACGAGGGAGGGTCACTGCAGGAGATTTGCGCAGCAGGAGATGTGCGGCGCAGGAGATGTGCGGCGCAGGAGATGTACATAGCAGGAGATGTGCACGCAGGACATGTGCGCCGCAGGAGATGTACAAAGCAGGAGATGTGCGCCGCAGGCGATATGCGCCACCGGAGATGTGCACAGCAGGAGATGTGCGCAGCAGGATGTGTGCACACAGTTTTTTTATTAATTTGATGTAATAATATTTTTTTGTAAATAAATGTTTCATTTATGTGCACCGCAGGGTGTGCGCCGCAGGAGATGTGTACGCAGGAGATATGCGCCGCAGGAGATGAGTGCCGCCGAAGATGTGCGCCGCAGGATGTGTGCGCAGCAGGAGATTGGCACGCAGGAGATGTGCGCCGCAGGATGTGTGCGCACAGTTTTTTTATTAATTTTATTTATGTGCACCGCATGTTCTGCAATGCAGGAGATGTGCGCAGCAGGAGATTTGCGCCGCAGGATGTGTGCGCACAGTTTTTTTATTAATTTGAGTTAATTATTATAAATTTTTTGTAAATAAATTATTCATTTATGTGCAACGAAGGGTGTTCGCCATAGGATGTGTGCCGCAAGAGATGTGCACCGCCGGAGATGTGCTCAGCAGGAGATGTGCTCCGCAGGAGATGTGCACCGCAGGAGATATGCGTCGCAGGAGATGAGTGCCGGAGGAGATGTGCGCCGCACGATGTGTGCGCACATTTTTTTTAGGAATTTGAGTTAATTATTATTATTTTTTGTAAATAAATGTTTCATTTATGTGCACCGCAGGGTGTGCGACGAGGGAGGGTCACTGCAGGAGATTTGCGCAGCAGGAGATGTGCGCCACTGGAGATGTGCGCCGCAGGAGATGTGCACGCAGGAGATGTGCACGCAGGAGATGTGCGCCGTAGGAGATGTGCGCCGCAGGAGATGTACATAGCAGGAGATGTGCACCGCAGGAGATGTGCACGCAGGAGATGTGCACGCAGGAGATGTGCGCCGCAGGAGATGTGCGCCGCAGGAGATGTACATAGCAGGAGATGTGCTCGCAGGAGATGTGCGCCGCAGAAGATGTGCGCCGCAGGAGATGTACATAGCAGGAGATGTGCACCGCAGGAGATGTGCGCCGCAGGAGATGTGCGCCGCAGGATGTGTGCGCACAGTTTTTTTATTAATTTGAGTTAATTATTATAATTTTCTTTTTAAATAAATGTTTCATTTATGTGCAACGCAGGGTGTGCGCCGCAGGATGTGCGCCGCAAGAGATGTGCACCGCAGGAGATGTGCGCAGCAGGAGATGTGCACTGCAGGAGATGTGCGCCGCAGGAGATGTGAGTCGCAGGAGATGTACATAGCAGGAGATGTGCGCCGCAGGCGATATGCGCCACGGGAGATTTGCACCGCAGGAGATGTGCGCCGCAGGAGATCTGCACGCAGGAGATGTGCAACGCAGGAGATGTGCACAGCAGGAGATGTGCGCAGCAGGATGTGTGCACACAGTTTTTTTATTAATTTGATGTAATAATATTTTTTTGTAAATAAATGTTTTATTTATGTGCACCGCAGGGTGTGCGCCGCAGGACGTGCGCCGCAAGAGATGTGCACCGCAGGAGATGTGCGCAGCAGGAGATGTGCACCGCAGGAAATGTGTGCCGCAGAAGATGTGGGCAGCAGGAGATGTGCGTCACAGGAGATGTGCAGAGCAGGAGATGTGCGCAGCAGGAGATGTGCAGAGCAGGAGATGTGCGTTGCAGGATTAGTGCGCACAGTTTTTTATTAATTTGAGTTAATTATTATTTTTTTTTGTAATTAAATGTTTCATTTATGTGCACCGCAGGGTGTGCGCCGCAAGAGATGTGCACCGCCGGAAATGTGCGCAGCAGGAGATGTGCACCGCAGGAGATGTGTACGCAGGAGATATGCGCCGCAGGAGATGAGTGCCGCAGGAGATGTGCGCCGCAGGAGATGTACATAGCAGGAGATGTGCGCCGCAGGCGATATGCGCCACGGGAGATTTGCACCGCAGGAGATGTGCGCCGCAGGAGATCTGCACGCAGGAGATGTGCAACGCAGGAGATGTGCACAGCAGGAGATGTACGCAGCAGGATGTGTGCACACAGTTTTTTTATTAATTTGATTTTATTTTTTTATTTTTTTGTAAATAAATGTTTCATTTATGTGCAACGCAGGGTGTGCGCCGCAGGAGGTGCGCCGCAAGAGATATGCACCGGCGGAGATGTGCGCAGCAGGAGATGTGCACCGCAGGAGATGTGTACGCAGGAGATATGCGTCGCAGGAGATGAGTGCCGGAGGAGATGTGCGCCGCAAGATGTGTGCGCACAGTTTTTTTAGGAATTTGAGTTAATTATTATTATTTTTTGTAAATAAATGTTTCATTTATGTGCACCGCAGGGTGTGCGACGAGGGAGGGTCACTGCAGGAGATTTGCGCAGCAGGAGATGTGCGCCACTGGAGATGTGCACCGCAGGAGATGTGCACGCAGGAGATGTGCACGCAGGAGATGTGCGCCGCAGGAGATGTGCGCCGCAGGAGATGTACATAGCAGGAGATGTGCACGCAGGAGATGTGCGCCGCAGGAGATGTGCGCCGCAGGAGATGTACATAGCAGGAGATGTGCACCGCAGGAGATGTGCACGCAGGAGATGTGCACGCAGGAGATGTGCGCCGCAGGAGATGTACATAGCAGGAGATGTGCACGCAGTAGATGTGCGCCGCAGGAGATGTGCGCCGCAGGAGATGTACATAGCAGGAGATGTGCACTGCAGGAGATGTGCGCCGCAGGAGATGTGCGCCGCAGGATGTGTGCGCACAGTTTTTTTATTAATTTTATTTATGTGCATCTTATGTTCTGCAATGCAGGAGATGTGCGCAGCAGGAGATTTGCGCCGCAGGATGTGTGCGCACAGTTTTTTTATTAATTTGAGTTAATTATTATAATTTTCTTTTTAAATAAATGTTTCATTTATGTGCAACGCAGGGTGTGCGCCGCAGGATGTGTTCCGCAAGAGATTTGCACCGCAGGAGATGTGCGCAGCAGGAGATGTGCACTGCAGGAGATGTGCGCCGCAGGAGATGTGAGTCGCAGGAGATGTATATAGCAGGAGATGTGCGCCGCAGGCGATATGCGCAGCAGGAGATGTGTGCCGCAGTTTTTTTATTAATTTGATTTTATTTTTTTATTTTTTTGTAAATAAATGTTTCATTTATGTGCAACGCAGGGTGTGCGCCGCAGGAGGTGCGCCGCAAGAGATATGCACCGGCGGAGATGTGCGCAGCAGGAGATGTACACCGCAGGAGATGTGCGCCGCAGGCGATATGCGCCACCGGAGATGTGCACCGCAGGAGATGTGCGCCGCAGGAGATCTGCACGCAGGAGATGTGCAACGCAGGAGATGTGCACAGCAGGAGATGTGCGCAGCAGGATGTGTGCACACAGTTTTTTTATTAATTTGATGTAATAATATTTTTTTGTAAATAAATGTTTTATTTATGTGCACCGCAGGTTGTGCGACGAGGGAGGGTCACTGCGGGAGATTTGCGCAGCAGGAGATGTGCGCCACTGGAGATGTGCACCGCAGGAGATGTGCACGCAGGAGATGTGCGCCGCAGGAGATGTGCGCCGCAGGAGATGTACATAGCAGGAGATGTGCACGCAGGAGATGTGCACCGCAGGAGATGTACAAAGCAGGAGATGTGCGCAGCAGGAGATGTGCAGAGCAGGAGATGTGCGTTGCAGGATTAGTGCGCACAGTTTTTTTATTAATTTGAGTTAATTATTATTTTTTTTTTGTAAGTAAATGTTTCATTTATGTGCACCGCAGGGTGTGCGCCGCAAGAGATGTGCACCGCCAGAAATGTGCGCAGCAGGAGATGTGCACCGCAGGAGATGTGTACGCAGGAGATATGCGCCGCAGGAGATGAGTGCCGCAGGAGATGTGCGCCGCAGGATGTGTGCGCACAGTTTTTTTAGGAATTTGAGTTAATTATTATTATTTTTTGTAAATAAATGTTTCATTTATGTGCACCGCAGGTTGTGCGACGAGGGAGGGTCACTGCGGGAGATTTGCGCAGCAGGAGATGTGCGCCACTGGAGATGTGCACCGCAGGAGATGTGCACGCAGGAGATGTGCGCCGCAGGAGATGTGCGGCGCAGGAGATGTACATAGCAGGAGATGTGCACGCAGGAGATGTGCACCGCAGGAGATGTACAAAGCAGGAGATGTGCGCCGCAGGCGATATGCGCCACCGGAGATGTGCACCGCAGGAGATGTGTGCCGCAGGAGATCTGCACGCAGGAGATGTGCAACGCAGGAGATGTGCACAGCAGGAGATGTGCGCAGAAGGATGTGTGCACACAGTTTTTTTATTAATTTGATGTAATAATATTTTTCCCTCTCCTGGAACCGTCACCTTATCGTGGTGGAGAGGTTTGCGTGTCCCTGTGAACCTGAGGGCCGTGTTGTCTGGAGCCTTGTGCTCCTGGTAGGGTCTCTCATGGCAGAGTGGTCTCAGGTGAGGGGCCAGACTAAGAATGGTTCAAAAAACCCTCAATGAATATCGATACAAGAGGAGATGGGACCCAGCCCGGAGGAAGCCCGGGGCCCCCGTCTGGAGCTAGGCCCAGACGGAGGGCTCGATGGCGAGCGCCTGGTGGCCGGGTTTGCCACGGAGCCCGGTCGGGCACAGCCCGAACAAACTACGTGGCACCCCCCCTCTCTTCATCTCATGGGCCCACCACCTGTGGGAAGACCCGTTGGGGTCGGGTGCGCAGCCACATGGGTGGCAGCGAAGGTCAGGGGTCTCGACGGACCAGACCCGGGCGGCAGAAGCTGGCTCTGGGGACGTGGAACGTCACCTCGCTGTGGGGAAAGGAACCGGAGCTTGTGAGGGAGGTGGAGCGCTACCAGTTAGATCTGGTGGGGCTTACCTCCACGCACAGTCTCGGTTCTGGTACCGTACTCCTGGATAAGGGTTGGACTCTATTCTTCTCCGGAGTTGCCAAGGGCGTGAGGCGCCGGGCGGGTGTGGGGATACTCATAAATCCCCGGCTGAGCGCCGCGGTGTTGGAGTTTACCCCGGTAGACGAGAGGGTCGCCTCCCTGCGCCTAAGGGTTTTAGGGGGGAAAACTCTGACTGTTGTTTGTGCGTATGCACCAAACAGCAGCTCAGAGTACTCGGCCTTCTTGGAGACCCTGAATGGAGTCCTGCATGGGGCTCCAGTAGGGGACTCCGTAGTTCTGCTGGGTGACTTCAACGCCCACGTGGGCAACGATGGAGATACCTGGAGAGGCGTGGTGGGGAGGAACGGCCTCCCTGATCTGAACCCGAGCGGTCGTTTGTTATTGGACTTCTGTGCTAGTCATGGATTATCCATAACAAACACCATGTTCGAACATAAGGGTGCTCATAAGTGTACCTGGTACCAGAGTACCCTAGGCCGAAGATCAATGATCGATTTTGTGATCGTGTCATCTGATCTGAGGCCGCATGTTTTGGACACTCGGGTAAAGAGAGGGGCGGAACTGTCAACCGACCACCATCTGGTTGTGAGTTGGATCAGGGAATGGGGGAAATTTCCGGATAGACCTGGTAAGCCCAAACGAGTAGTGCGGGTGAACTGGGAACGTCTGGAGGAGGCCCCCGTCCTAGGTATCTTCAACTCACACCTCCGGCGGAGTTTTTCTGGCATTCCTGTGGAGGTTGGGGACATTGAGCCGGAGTGGGCGGTGTTCAAAGCCTCCATTGCTGAAGCTGCGGCGGCTAGCTGTGGCCTCAGGGTCTTAGGTTCCTCAAGGGGCGGTAACCCTCGGACACCGTGGTGGACACCGGTGGTCAGGGAAGCCGTCCGATTGAAGAAGGAGGCCTTCCGGGATATGATATCCTGGAGGACTCCTGACTCGGTTGCAGGGTACCGACAGGCCCGAAGGGCTGCAGCTGCTGCCGTGTCGGAGGCTAAGCAGCGGGTGTGGGAGAAGTTCGGAGAGGTCATGGAGAAGGACTTTCGGTCGGCACCAAAGTGTTTCTGGAAGACTATCCGGCACCTCAGGAGGGGGAAACGGGGAACCATCCAAGCTGTGTACAGTAAGGATGGGACTCTGTTGACCTCAACTGAGGAGGTCGTCGGACGTTGGAAGGAACACTTTGAGGAACTCCTGAATCCGAATAACACGCCCTCTATGTTGGAGGCAGAGCTCGAGGTTGATGGTGTTTCGTCGTCAATTTCCCTGGTGGAGGTCACTGAGGTAGTCAAACATCTCCGCAGTGGCAAAGCCCCAGGGATTGATGAGATCCAGCCAGAAATGCTAAAGGCTCTGGGTGTTGAGGGGCTGTCATGGTTGACACGCCTATTCAACATCGCGTGGGAATCGGGTACAGTGCCAAAGGAGTGGCAAACCGGGGTGGTGGTTCCCCTGTTCAAAAAGGGGGACCAGAGAGTGTGTACCAATTATCGGGGTATCACACTTCTCAGCCTCCCTGGTAAAGTCTACTCCAAGGTGCTGGAAAGGAGGGTTCGGCCGATCGTCGAACCTCAGATTGAAGAGGAACAATGCGGTTTTCGCCCCGGACGTGGAACTACGGACCAGCTCTTTACTCTCGCAAGGATCCTGGAGGGGGCCTGGGAGTATGCCCATCCGGTCCACTTGTGTTTTGTGGATCTGGAGAAGGCGTATGACCGGGTCCCCCGGGAGAAACTGTGGGAGGTGCTGCGGGAGTATGGGGTAAGGGGGTCTCTCCTCAGGGCCATCCAATCCCTGTACTCCCAAAGCGAGAGCTGTGTTCGGGTCCTCGGCAGCCAGTCAGTTTCGTTCTCAGTGGGTGCTGGTCTCCGCCAGGGCTGCGCCTTGTCACCAATCCTGTTTGTGATATACATGGACAGGATATCGAGGCGTAGTCGTGGTGGGGAGGGGTTGCAGTTCGGTGGTCTGAGGATCTCGTCACTGCTTTTTGCGGATGATGTGGTCCTCATTGGATCATCGGCTTGTGACCTTCAGCACTCACTGGATCGGCTGGCGGCCGAGTGTGAAGCGGCTGGGATGAGGATCAGCACCGCTAAATCTGAGGCCATGACTCTTAGCAGGAAACCGATGGATTGCTTACTCCGGGTAGGAAATGAGTCCTTAGCCCAAGTGAAGGAGTTCAAGTACCTCGGGGTCTTGTTCGCGAGTGAGGGTACTATGGAGCGTGAGATTGGCCGGAGAATCGGAGCAGCGGGGGCGGTATTGCGTTCGCTTTACCGCACCGTTGTAACGAAAAGAGAGCTGAGCCGCAAGGCAAAGCTCTCGATCTACCGGTCGATCTTCGTTCCTATCCTCACCTATGGTCATGAGGGCTGGGTGATGACCGAAAGGACGAGATCGCGGGTACAAGCGGCCGAGATGAGTTTTCTCAGAAGGGTGGCTGGCGTCTCCCTTAGAGATAGGGTGAGAAGCTCAGTCATCCGTGAGGGACTCCGATTAGAGCCGCTGCTCCTTTACTTAGAAAGGAGTCAGCTGAGGTGGTTCGGGCATCTGGTAAGGATGCCCACTGGGCGCCTTCCTTGGGAGGTGTTTCAGGCACGTCCAGTGGGGAGGAGACCTCGGGGAAGACCCAGGACTAGGTGGAGAGATTATATCTCAACACTGGCCTGGGAACGCCTCGGGATCCCCCCGTCAGAGCTGGTCAATGTGGCCCGGGAAAGGGAAGTCTGGGGCCCCCTGCTTGAGCTGCTCCCCCCGCGACCCGACCCCGGATAAGCGGATGACGATGAGATGATGAGATGAGAATATTTTTTTGTAAATAAATGTTTCATTTATGTGCACCGCAGGGTGTGCGCCGCAGGATGTGCGCCGCAAGAGATGTGCACTGCAGGAGATGTGCGGAGCAGGAGATGTGCACCGCAGGAGATGTGTGCTGCAGAAGATGTGCGCAGCAGGAGATGTGCAGAGCAGGAGATGTGCGCTGCAGGATTAGTGCGCACAGCTTTTTTATTAATTTGAGTTAATTATTATTTTTTTGTAAGTAAATGTTTCATTTATGTGCACCGCAGGGTGTGCGCCACAAGAGATGTGCACCGCCGGAAATGTGCGCAGCTGGAGATGTGCACCGCAGGAGATGTGCGCAGCAGGAGATGTGTGCCGCAGGAGATGTGCTCAGCAGGAGATGTGCACCACTTGAGATGTGCGCTGCAGGAGATGTGCGCCGCAGGCGATATGCGCAGCAGGAGAAGTGTGCCGCAGTTTTTTTATTAATATGATTTAATTTTAATTTTTTTTGTAAATAACTGTTTTATTTATGTGCAACGCAGGGTTCGCAACGCAGGATGTGCGCCGCAAGAGATATGCACCGCAGGAGATGTGCGCAACAGGAGATGTGCACCACAGGAGATGTGCGCAGCAGGAGATGTGCACCGCAGGAGATGTGCGCCGCAGGAGATGTGCACCGCAGGAGAAGTGCACGCAGGAGATTAGCACGCAGGAGATGTGCGCCGCAGGATGTGTGCGCACAGTTTTTTTATTAATTTGAGTTAATTATTATAATTTATTTGTAAATAAATGTTTCATTTATGTGCAACGAAGGGTGTGCGCCGCAGGATGTGCACCGCAAGAGATATGCACCGCCGGAGATGTGCGCAGCAGGAGATGTGCACCGCAGGAGATGTGCACCGCAGGAGATGTGCGCAACAGGAGATGTGCACCACAGGAGATGTGCGCAGCAGGAGATGTGCACCGCAGGAGATGTGCGCCGCAGGAGATGTGCACCGCAGGAGAAGTGCACGCAGGAGATTAGCACGCAGGAGATGTGCGCCGCAGGATGTGTGCGCACAGTTTTTTTATTAATTTGAGTTAATTATTATAATTTATTTGTAAATAAATGTTTCATTTATGTGCAACGAAGGGTGTGCGCCGCAGGATGTGCACCGCAAGAGATATGCACCGCCGGAGATGTGCGCAGCAGGAGATGTGCACCGCAGGAGATGTGCACCGCAGGAGATGTGAGCCTCAGGAGATGTGCACCGCAGGAGATGTGCGCCGCAGGATGTGCGCCGCAAGAGATATGCACCGCCGGAGATGTGCGCAGCCGGAGATGTGCACCGCAGGAGATGTACACCGCAGGAGATGTGCGCAGCATGAGATGTGCACCGCAGGAGATGTGTCCGCAGGAGATATGCGCCGCAGGAGATGTGCGACGCAGGATGTGTGCGGAGATGTGCACCGTAGGAGATGTGCGCAGCAGGAGATGTGCACCGCAGGAGATGTGCGCCGCAGGAGATGTGCGCCGCAGGATGTGTGCGCACAGTTTTTTTATTAATTTTATTTATGTGCATCTTATGTTCTACAATGCAGGAGATGTGCGCAGCAGGAGATGTGCACCGCAGGAGATGTGCGCAGCAGGAGATGTGTGCCGCAGGAGATGTGCTCAGCAGGAGATATGCACCGCCGGAGATGTGCACAGCAGGAGATGTGCACCGCAGGAGATGTACACCACAGGAGATGTGCGCAGCAGGAGATGTGCACCGCAGGAGATGTGTACGCAGGAGATATGCGCCGCAGGAGATGAGTGCCGCAGGAGATGTGCGCCGCAGGATGTGTGCGGAGATGTGCACCGCAGGAGATGTGCGCAGCAGGAGATGTGCACCGCAGGAGATGTGCGCCGCAGGAGATGTGCACCGCAGGAGATGTGCGCAGCAGGAGATGTGCACCGCAGGAGATGTGTACGCAGGAGATATGCGCCGCAGGAGATGAGTGCCGCAGGAGATGTGCGCCGCAGGATGTGTGCGGAGATGTGCACCGCAGGAGATGTGCGCAGCAGGAGATGTGCACCGCAGGAGATGTGCGCCGCAGGAGATGTGCACCGCAGGAGATGTGCACCGCAGGAGATGTACACCGCAGGAGATGTGCTCAGCATGAGATGTGCACCGCAGGAGATGTGTACGCAGGAGATATGCGCCGCAGGAGATGAGTGCCGCAGGAGATGTGCGCCGCAGGATGTGTGCGGAGATGTGCACCGCAGGAGATGTGCGCAGCAGGAGATGTGCACCGCAGGAGATGTGCACCGCAGGAGATGTGCGCCGCAGGATGTGTGCGCACAGTTTTTTTATTAATTTTATTTATGTGCACCGCAGGAGATGTACACCGCAGGAGATGTGCTCAGCTTGAGATGTGCACCGCAGGAGATGTGCGCAGCAGGAGATGTGTGCCGCAGGAGATGTGCTCAGCAGGAGATGTGCACCACTTGAGATGTGCGCTGCAGGAGATGTGCGCCGCAGGCGATATGCGCAGTAGGAGATGTGTGCCGCAGTGTTTTTATTAATATGATTTCATTTTAATTTTTTTTGTAAATAACTGTTTTATTTATGTGCAACGCAGGATTCGCAACGCAGGATGTGCGCCGCAAGAGATATGCACCGCAGGAGATGTGCGCAACAGGAGATGTGCACCACAGGAGATGTGCGCAGCAGGAGATGTGCACCGCAGGAGATGTGCGCCGCAGGAGATGAACACCGCAGGAGAAGTGCACGCAGGGGATTAGCACGCAGGAGATGTGCGCCGCAGGATGTGTGCATACAGTTTTTTTATTAATTTGAGTTAATTATTATAATTTATATGTAAATAAATGTTTCATTTATGTGCAACGAAGGGTGTGCGCAGCAGGATGTGCGCCGCCGCCGGAGATGTGCGCGGCAGGAGATTTGCACCGCAGGAGATGTACACCGCAGGAGATGTGCGCAGCAGGAGATGTGCACCGCAGGAGATGTGTACGCAGGAGATATGCGCCGCAGGAGATGAGTGCCGCAGGAGATGTGCGCCGCAGGATGTGTGCGCACAGTTTTTTTAGGAATTTGAGTTAATTATTATTATTTTTTGTAAATAAATGTTTCATTTATGTGCACCGCAGGTTGTGCGACGAGGGAGGGTCACTGCGGGAGATTTGCGCAGCAGGAGATGTGCGCCACTGGAGATGTGCACCGCAGGAGATGTGCACGCAGGAGATGTGCGCCGCAGGAGATGTGCGCCGCAGGAGATGTACATAGCAGGAGATGTGCACGCAGGAGATGTGCGCCGCAGGAGATGTACAAAGCAGGAGATGTGCGCCGCAGGCGATATGCGCCACCGGAGATGTGCACCGCAGGAGATGTGTGCCGCAGGAGATCTGCACGCAGGAGATGTGCAACGCAGGAGATGTGCACAGCAGGAGATGTGCGCAGAAGGATGTGTGCACACAGTTTTTTTATTAATTTGATGTAATAATATTTTTCCCTCTCCTGGAACCGTCACCTTATCGTGGTGGAGAGGTTTGCGTGTCCCTGTGAACCTGAGGGCTGTGTTGTCTGGAGCCTTGTGCTCCTGGTAGGGTCTCTCATGGCAGAGTGGTCTCAGGTGAGGGGCCAGACTAAGAATGGTTCAAAAAACCCTCAATGAATATCGATACAAGAGGAGATGGGACCCAGCCCGGAGGAAGCCCGGGGCCCCCGTCTGGAGCTAGGCCCAGACGGAGGGCTCGATGGCGAGCGCCTGGTGGCCGGGTTTGCCACGGAGCCCGGTCGGGCACAGCCCGAACAAACTACGTGGCACCCCCCCTCTCTTCATCTCATGGGCCCACCACCTGTGGGAAGACCCGTTGGGGTCGGGTGCGCAGCCACATGGGTGGCAGCGAAGGTCAGGGGTCTCGACGGACCAGACCCGGGCGGCAGAAGCTGGCTCTGGGGACGTGGAACGTCACCTCGCTGTGGGGAAAGGAACCGGAGCTTGTGAGGGAGGTGGAGCGCTACCAGTTAGATCTGGTGGGGCTTACCTCCACGCACAGTCTCGGTTCTGGTACCGTACTCCTGGATAAGGGTTGGACTCTATTCTTCTCCGGAGTTGCCAAGGGCGTGAGGCGCCGGGCGGGTGTGGGGATACTCATAAATCCCCGGCTGAGCGCCGCGGTGTTGGAGTTTACCCCGGTAGACGAGAGGGTCGCCTCCCTGCGCCTAAGGGTTGTAGGGGGGAAAACTCTGACTGTTGTTTGTGCGTATGCACCAAACAGCAGCTCAGAGTACTCGGCCTTCTTGGAGACCCTGAATGGAGTCCTGCATGGGGCTCCAGTAGGGGACTCCGTAGTTCTGCTGGGTGACTTCAACGCCCACGTGGGCAACGATGGAGATACCTGGAGAGGCGTGGTGGGGAGGAACGGCCTCCCTGATCTGAACCCGAGCGGTCGTTTGTTATTGGACTTCTGTGCTAGTCATGGATTATCCATAACAAACACCATGTTCGAACATAAGGGTGCTCATAAGTGTACCTGGTACCAGAGTACCCTAGGCCGAAGATCAATGATCGATTTTGTGATCGTGTCATCTGATCTGAGGCCGCATGTTTTGGACACTCGGGTAAAGAGAGGGGCGGAACTGTCAACCGACCACCATCTGGTTGTGAGTTGGATCAGGGAATGGGGGAAATTTCCGGATAGACCTGGTAAGCCCAAACGAGTAGTGCGGGTGAACTGGGAACGTCTGGAGGAGGCCCCCGTCCTAGGTATCTTCAACTCACACCTCCGGCGGAGTTTTTCTGGCATTCCTGTGGAGGTTGGGGACATTGAGCCGGAGTGGGCGGTGTTCAAAGCCTCCATTGCTGAAGCTGCGGCGGCTAGCTGTGGCCTCAGGGTCTTAGGTTCCTCAAGGGGCGGTAACCCTCGGACACCGTGGTGGACACCGGTGGTCAGGGAAGCCGTCCGATTGAAGAAGGAGGCCTTCCGGGATATGATATCCTGGAGGACTCCTGACTCGGTTGCAGGGTACCGACAGGCCCGAAGGGCTGCAGCTGCTGCCGTGTCGGAGGCTAAGCAGCGGGTGTGGGAGAAGTTCGGAGAGGTCATGGAGAAGGACTTTCGGTCGGCACCAAAGTGTTTCTGGAAGACTATCCGGCACCTCAGGAGGGGGAAACGGGGAACCATCCAAGCTGTGTACAGTAAGGATGGGACTCTGTTGACCTCAACTGAGGAGGTCGTCGGACGTTGGAAGGAACACTTTGAGGAACTCCTGAATCCGAATAACACGCCCTCTATGTTGGAGGCAGAGCTCGAGGTTGATGGTGTTTCGTCGTCAATTTCCCTGGTGGAGGTCACTGAGGTAGTCAAACATCTCCGCAGTGGCAAAGCCCCAGGGATTGATGAGATCCAGCCAGAAATGCTAAAGGCTCTGGGTGTTGAGGGGCTGTCATGGTTGACACGCCTATTCAACATCGCGTGGGAATCGGGTACAGTGCCAAAGGAGTGGCAAACCGGGGTGGTGGTTCCCCTGTTCAAAAAGGGGGACCAGAGAGTGTGTACCAATTATCGGGGTATCACACTTCTCAGCCTCCCTGGTAAAGTCTACTCCAAGGTGCTGGAAAGGAGGGTTCGGCCGATCGTCGAACCTCAGATTGAAGAGGAACAATGCGGTTTTCGCCCCGGACGTGGAACTACGGACCAGCTCTTTACTCTCGCAAGGATCCTGGAGGGGGCCTGGGAGTATGCCCATCCGGTCCACTTGTGTTTTGTGGATCTGGAGAAGGCGTATGACCGGGTCCCCCGGGAGAAACTGTGGGAGGTGCTGCGGGAGTATGGGGTAAGGGGGTCTCTCCTCAGGGCCATCCAATCCCTGTACTCCCAAAGCGAGAGCTGTGTTCGGGTCCTCGGCAGCCAGTCAGTTTCGTTCTCAGTGGGTGCTGGTCTCCGCCAGGGCTGCGCCTTGTCACCAATCCTGTTTGTGATATACATGGACAGGATATCGAGGCGTAGTCGTGGTGGGGAGGGGTTGCAGTTCGGTGGTCTGAGGATCTCGTCACTGCTTTTTGCGGATGATGTGGTCCTCATTGGATCATCGGCTTGTGACCTTCAGCACTCACTGGATCGGCTGGCGGCCGAGTGTGAAGCGGCTGGGATGAGGATCAGCACCGCTAAATCTGAGGCCATGACTCTTAGCAGGAAACCGATGGATTGCTTACTCCGGGTAGGAAATGAGTCCTTAGCCCAAGTGAAGGAGTTCAAGTACCTCGGGGTCTTGTTCGCGAGTGAGGGTACTATGGAGCGTGAGATTGGCCGGAGAATCGGAGCAGCGGGGGCGGTATTGCGTTCGCTTTACCGCACCGTTGTAACGAAAAGAGAGCTGAGCCGCAAGGCAAAGCTCTCGATCTACCGGTCGATCTTCGTTCCTATCCTCACCTATGGTCATGAGGGCTGGGTGATGACCGAAAGGACGAGATCGCGGGTACAAGCGGCCGAGATGAGTTTTCTCAGAAGGGTGGCTGGCGTCTCCCTTAGAGATAGGGTGAGAAGCTCAGTCATCCGTGAGGGACTCGGATTAGAGCCGCTGCTCCTTTACTTAGAAAGGAGTCAGCTGAGGTGGTTCGGGCATCTGGTAAGGATGCCCACTGGGCGCCTTCCTTGGGAGGTGTTTCAGGCACGTCCAGTGGGGAGGAGACCTCGGGGAAGACCCAGGACTAGGTGGAGAGATTATATCTCAACACTGGCCTGGGAACGCCTCGGGATCCCCCCGTCAGAGCTGGTCAATGTGGCCCGGGAAAGGGAAGTCTGGGGCCCCCTGCTTGAGCTGCTCCCCCCGCGACCCGACCCCGGATAAGCGGATGACGATGAGATGATGAGATGAGAATATTTTTTTGTAAATAAATGTTTCATTTATGTGCACCGCAGGGTGTGCGCCGCAGGATGTGCGCCGCAAGAGATGTGCACTGCAGGAGATGTGCGGAGCAGGAGATGTGCACCGCAGGAGATGTGTGCTGCAGAAGATGTGCGCAGCAGGAGATGTGCAGAGCAGGAGATGTGCGCTGCAGGATTAGTGCGCACAGCTTTTTTATTAATTTGAGTTAATTATTATTTTTTTGTAAGTAAATGTTTCATTTATGTGCACCGCAGGGTGTGCGCCACAAGAGATGTGCACCGCCGGAAATGTGCGCAGCTGGAGATGTGCACCGCAGGAGATGTGCGCAGCAGGAGATGTGTGCCGCAGGAGATGTGCTCAGCAGGAGATGTGCACCACTTGAGATGTGCGCTGCAGGAGATGTGCGCCGCAGGCGATATGCGCAGCAGGAGAAGTGTGCCGCAGTTTTTTTATTAATATGATTTAATTTTAATTTTTTTTGTAAATAACTGTTTTATTTATGTGCAACGCAGGGTTCGCAACGCAGGATGTGCGCCGCAAGAGATATGCACCGCAGGAGATGTGCGCAACAGGAGATGTGCACCACAGGAGATGTGCGCAGCAGGAGATGTGCACCGCAGGAGATGTGCGCCGCAGGAGATGTGCACCGCAGGAGAAGTGCACGCAGGAGATTAGCACGCAGGAGATGTGCGCCGCAGGATGTGTGCGCACAGTTTTTTTATTAATTTGAGTTAATTATTATAATTTATTTGTAAATAAATGTTTCATTTATGTGCAACGAAGGGTGTGCGCCGCAGGATGTGCACCGCAAGAGATATGCACCGCCGGAGATGTGCGCAGCAGGAGATGTGCACCGCAGGAGATGTGCACCGCAGGAGATGTGCGCAACAGGAGATGTGCACCACAGGAGATGTGCGCAGCAGGAGATGTGCACCGCAGGAGATGTGCGCCGCAGGAGATGTGCACCGCAGGAGAAGTGCACGCAGGAGATTAGCACGCAGGAGATGTGCGCCGCAGGATGTGTGCGCACAGTTTTTTTATTAATTTGAGTTAATTATTATAATTTATTTGTAAATAAATGTTTCCTTTATGTGCAACGAAGGGTGTGCGCCGCAGGATGTGCACCGCAAGAGATATGCACCGCCGGAGATGTGCGCAGCAGGAGATGTGCACCGCAGGAGATGTGCACCGCAGGAGATGTGAGCCTCAGGAGATGTGCACCGCAGGAGATGTGCGCCGCAGGATGTGCGCCGCAAGAGATATGCACCGCCGGAGATGTGCGCAGCCGGAGATGTGCACCGCAGGAGATGTACACCGCAGGAGATGTGCGCAGCATGAGATGTGCACCGCAGGAGATGTGTCCGCAGGAGATATGCGCCGCAGGAGATGTGCGACGCAGGATATGTGCGGAGATGTGCACCGCAGGAGATGTGCGCAGCAGGAGATGTGCACCGCAGGAGATGTGCGCCGCAGGAGATGTGCGCCGCAGGATGTGTGCGCACAGTTTTTTTATTAATTTTATTTATGTGCATCTTATGTTCTACAATGCAGGAGATGTGCGCAGCAGGAGATGTGCACCGCAGGAGATGTGCGCAGCAGGAGATGTGTGCCGCAGGAGATGTGCTCAGCAGGAGATATGCACCGCCGGAGATGTGCACAGCAGGAGATGTGCACCGCAGGAGATGTACACCACAGGAGATGTGCGCAGCAGGAGATGTGCACCGCAGGAGATGTGTACGCAGGAGATATGCGCCGCAGGAGATGAGTGCCGCAGGAGATGTGCGCCGCAGGATGTGTGCGGAGATGTGCACCGCAGGAGATGTGCGCAGCAGGAGATGTGCACCGCAGGAGATGTGCGCCGCAGGAGATGTGCACCGCAGGAGATGTGCGCAGCAGGAGATGTGCACCGCAGGAGATGTGTACGCAGGAGATATGCGCCGCAGGAGATGAGTGCCGCAGGAGATGTGCGCCGCAGGATGTGTGCGGAGATGTGCACCGCAGGAGATGTGCGCAGCAGGAGATGTGCACCGCAGGAGATGTGCGCCGCAGGAGATGTGCACCGCAGGAGATGTGCACCGCAGGAGATGTACACCGCAGGAGATGTGCTCAGCATGAGATGTGCACCGCAGGAGATGTGTACGCAGGAGATATGCGCCGCAGGAGATGAGTGCCGCAGGAGATGTGCGCCGCAGGATGTGTGCGGAGATGTGCACCGCAGGAGATGTGCGCAGCAGGAGATGTGCACCGCAGGAGATGTGCACCGCAGGAGATGTGCGCCGCAGGATGTGTGCGCACAGTTTTTTTATTAATTTTATTTATGTGCACCGCAGGAGATGTACACCGCAGGAGATGTGCTCAGCTTGAGATGTGCACCGCAGGAGATGTGCGCAGCAGGAGATGTGTGCCGCAGGAGATGTGCTCAGCAGGAGATGTGCACCACTTGAGATGTGCGCTGCAGGAGATGTGCGCCGCAGGCGATATGCGCAGTAGGAGATGTGTGCCGCAGTGTTTTTATTAATATGATTTCATTTTAATTTTTTTTGTAAATAACTGTTTTATTTATGTGCAACGCAGGATTCGCAACGCAGGATGTGCGCCGCAAGAGATATGCACCGCAGGAGATGTGCGCAACAGGAGATGTGCACCACAGGAGATGTGCGCAGCAGGAGATGTGCACCGCAGGAGATGTGCGCCGCAGGAGATGAACACCGCAGGAGAAGTGCACGCAGGGGATTAGCACGCAGGAGATGTGCGCCGCAGGATGTGTGCATACAGTTTTTTTATTAATTTGAGTTAATTATTATAATTTATATGTAAATAAATGTTTCATTTATGTGCAACGAAGGGTGTGCGCAGCAGGATGTGCGCCGCCGCCGGAGATGTGCGCGGCAGGAGATTTGCACCGCAGGAGATGTACACCGCAGGAGATGTGCGCCGCAGGAGATCTGCACGCAGGAGATGTGCAACGCAGGAGATGTGCACAGCAGGAGATGTGCGCACCAGGATGTGTGCACACAGTTTTTTTATTAATTTGATGTAATAATATTTTTTTCTAAATAAATGTTTCATTTATGTGCACCGCAGGGTGTGCGCCGCAGGATGTGCGCCGCAAGAGATGTGCACCGCCGGAGATTTGCGCAGCAGGAGATGTGCACCGCAGGAGATGTGCGCCGCAGGAGATGTGTACGCAGGAGATATGCGCCGCAGGAGATGTGCGCCGCAGGATGTGTGCGCACAGTTTTTTTAGGAATTTGAGGTAATTATTATTATTTTTTGTAAATAAATGTTTCATTTATGTGCACCGCAGGGTGTGCGACGAGGGAGGGTCACTGCAGGAGATTTGCGCAGCAGGAGATCTGCGCCACTGGAGATGTGCACCGCAGGAGATGTGCACGCAGGAGATGTGAACGCAGGAGATGTGCGCCGCAGGAGATGTACATAGCAGGGGATGTACATAGCAGGAGATGTGCACGCAGGAGATGTGTGCCGCAGGAGATGTACAAAGCAGGAGATGTGCGCCGCAGGCGATATGCGCCACCGGAGATGTGCACCGCAGGAGATGTGCGCCGCAGGAGATCTGCACGCAGGAGATGTGCAACGCAGGAGATGTGCGCAGCAGGATGTGTGCACACAGTTTTTTTATTAATTTGATGTAATAATATTTTTTTGTAAATAAATGTTTCATTTATGTGCACCGCAGGGTGTGCGCCGCAGGATGTGCGCCGCAAGAGATGTGCACCGCAGGAGATGTGCGCAGCAGGAGATGTGCACCGCAGGAGATGTGTGCCGCAGGAGATGTGCGCAGCAGGAGATGTGTGCCGCAGGAGATGTGCTCAGCAGGAGATGTGCACCACTTGAGATGTGCGCTGCAGGAGATGTGCGCCGCAGGCGATATGCGCAGCAGGAGAAGTGTGCCGCAGTTTTTTTATTAATATGATTTAATTTTATTTTTTTTTGTACATAACTGTTTTATTTATATGCAACACAGGGTTCGCAACGCAGGATGTGCGCCGCAAGAGATATGCACTGCAGGAGATGTGCGCAACAGGAGATGTGCACCACAGGAGATGTGCGCAGCAGGAGATGTGCACCGCAGGAGATGTGCGCCGCAGGAGATGTGCACCGCAGGAGAAGTGCACGCAGGAGATTAGCACGCAGGAGATGTGCGCCGCAGGATGTGTGCGCACAGTTTTTTTATTAATTTGAGTTAATTATTATAATTTATTTGTAAATAAATGTTTCATTTATGTGCAACGAAGGGTGTGCGCCGCAGGATGTGCACCGCAAGAGATATGCACCGCCGGAGATGTGCACAGCAGGAGATGTGCACCGCAGGAGATGTACACCGCAGGAGATGTGCGCAGCAGGAGATGTGCACCGCAGGAGATGTGTACGCAGGAGATATGCGCCGCAGGAGATGAGTGCCGCAGGAGATGTGCGCCGCAGGATGTGTGCGGAGATGTGCACCGCAGGAGATGTGCGCAGCAGGAGATGTGCGCCGCAGGAGATGTGCACCGCAAGAGATGTGCGCAGCAAGAGATTGGCAGGCAGGAGATGTGCGCCGCAGGTTGTGTGCGCACAGTTTTTTTATTAATTTTATTTATGTGCACCGCATGTTCTGCAATGCAGGAGATGTGCGCAGCAGGAGATTTGCGCCGCAGGATGTGTGCGCACAGTTTTTTTATTAATTTGAGTTAATTATTATAAATTTTTTGTAAATAAATGTTTCATTTATGTGCAACGAAGGGTGTGCGCCACAGGATGTGTGCCGCAAGAGATGTGCACCGCCGGAGATGTGCGCAGCAGGAGATGTGCACCGCAGGAGATGTGCACCGCAGGAGATGTGAGCTTCAGGAGATGTGCACCGCAGGAGATGTGCGCCGCAGGATGTGCGCCGCAAGAGATATGCACCGCCGGAGATGTGCGCAGCAGGAGATGTGCACCGCAGGAGATGTACACCGCAGGAGATGTGCGCCGCAGGAGATGTGCGCCGCAGGAGATGTACATAGCAGGAGATGTGCACGCAGGAGATGTGCGCCGCAGGAGATGTACAAAGCAGGAGATGTGCGCCGCAGGCGATATGCGCCACCGGAGATGTGCACCGCAGGAGATGTGCGCCGCAGGAGATCTGCACGCAGGAGATGTGCAACGCAGGAGATGTGCACAGCAGGAGATGTGCGCAGCAGGATGTGTGCACACAGTTTTTTTATTAATTTGATGTAATAATATTTTTTTGTAAATAAATGTTTCATTTATGTGCACCGCAGGGTGTGCGCCGCAGGATGTGCGCCGCAAGAGATGTGCACTGCAGGAGATGTGCGGAGCAGGAGATGTGCACCGCAGGAGATGTGTGCCGCAGAAGATGTGCGCAGCAGGAGATGTGCAGAACAGGAGATGTGCGCTGCAGGATTAGTGCGCACAGTATTTTTATTAATTTGAGTTAATTATTATTTTTTTGTAAGTAAATGTTTCATTTATGTGCACCGCAGGGTTTGCGCCACAAGAGATGTGCACCGCCGGAAATGTGCGCAGCAGGAGATGTGCACCGCAGGAGATGTGCGCAGCAGGAGATGTGTGCCGCAGGAGATGTGCTCAGCAGGAGATATGCACCACTTGAGATGTGCGCTGCAGGAGATGTGCGCCGCAGGCGATATGCGCAGCAGGAGAAGTGTGCCGCAGTTTTTTTATTAATATGATTTAATTTTAATTTTTTTTGTAAATAACTGTTTTATTTATGTGCAACGCAGGGTTCGCAACGCAGGATGTGCGCCGCAAGAGATATGCACCGCAGGAGATGTGCGCAACAGGAGATGTGCACCACAGGAGATGTGCGCAGCAGGAGATGTGCACCGCAGGAGATGTGCGCCGCAGGAGATGTGCACCGCAGGAGAAGTGCACGCAGGAGATTAGCACGCAGGAGATGTTCGCCGCAGGATGTGTGCGCACAGTTTTTTTATTAATTTGAGTTAATTATTATAATTTATTTGCAAATAAATGTTTCATTTATGTGCAACGAAGGGTGTGCGCCGCAGGATGTGCACCGCAAGAGATATGCACCGCCGGAGATGTGCACCGCAGGAGATGTACACCGCAGGAGATGTGCGCAGCAGGAGATGTGTGCCGCAGTTTTTTTATTAATATGATTTAATTTTAATTTTTTTTGTAAATAACTGTTTTATTTATGTGCAACGCAGGGTTTGCAACGCAGGATGTGCGCCGCAAGAGATATGCACCGCAGGAGATGTGCGCAACAGGAGATGTGCACCGCTGGAGATGTGCGCAGCAGGAGATGTGTGCCGCAGGAGATGTGCTCAGCAGGAGATGTGCAACACTTGAGATGTGCGCTGCAGGAGATGTGCGCCGCAGGCGATATGCGCAGCAGGAGATGTGTGCCGCAGTTTTTTTATTAATATGATTTAATTTTAATTTTTTTTGTAAATAACTGTTTTATTTATGTGCAATGCAGGGTTCGCAACGCAGTGTGCACAGCAGGAGATGTGCGCAGCAGGATGTGTGCACACAGTTTTTTTATTAATTTGATGTAACAATATTTTTTTGTAAATAAATGTTTTATTTATGTGCACCGCAGGGTGTGCGCCGCAGGATGTGGGCAGCAAGAGATGTGCACCGCAGGAGATGTGCGCAGCAGGAGATGTGCACCGCAGGAGATGTGTGCCGCAGAAGATGTGCGCAGCAGGAGATGTGCCTCACAGGAGATGTGCAGAGCAGGAGATGTGCGCAGCAGGAGATGTGCAGAGCAGGAGATGTGCGTTGCAGGATTAGTGCGCACAGTTTTTTTATTAATTTGAGTTAATTATTATTTTTTTTTTGTAAGTAAATGTTTCATTTATGTGCACCGCAGGGTGTGCGCCGCAAGAGATGTGCACCGCCGGAAATGTGCGCAGCAGGAGATGTGCACCGCAGGAGATGTGTACGCAGGAGATATGCGCCGCAGGAGATGAGTGCCGCAGGAGATGTGCGCCGCAGGATGTGTGCGCACAGTTTTTTTAGGAATTTGAGTTAATTATTATTATTTTTTGTAAATAAATGTTTCATTTATGTGCACCGCAGGGTGTGCGACGAGGGAGGGTCACTGCAGGAGATTTGCGCAGCAGGAGATGTGCGCCACTGGAGATGTGCACCGCAGGAGATGTGCACGCAGGAGATGTGCACGCAGGAGATGTGCGCCGCAGGAGATGTGCGCCGCAGGAGATGTACATAGCAGGAGATGTGCACGCAGGAGATGTGCGCCGCAGGAGATGTACAAAGCAGGAGATGTGCGCCGCAGGCGATATGCGCCACCGGAGATGTGCACCGCAGGAGATGTGCGCTGCAGGAGATCTGCACGCAGGAGATGTGCAACGCAGGAGATGTGCACAGCAGGAGATGTGCGCAGCAGGATGTGTGCACACAGTTTTTTTATTAATTTGATGTAATAATATTTTTTTGTAAATAAATGTTTCATTTATGTGCACCGCAGGGTGTGCGCCGCAGGATGTGCGCCGCAAGAGATGTGCACTGCAGGAGATGTGCGGAGCAGGAGATGTGCACCGCAGGAGATGTGTGCCGCAGAAGATGTGGGCAGCAGGAGATGTGCAGAGCAGGAGATGTGCGCTGCAGGATTAGTGCGCACAGTTTTTTTATTAATTTGAGTTAATTATTATTTTTTTGTAAGTAAATGTTTCATTTATGTGCACCGCAGGGTTTGCGCCACAAGAGATGTGCACCGCCGGAAATGTGCGCAGCAGGAGATGTGCACCGCAGGAGATGTGCGCAGCAGGAGATGTGTGCCGCAGGAGATGTGCTCAGCAGGAGATGTGCACCACTTGAGATGTGCGCTGCAGGAGATGTGCGCCGCAGGCGATATGCGCAGCAGGAGAAGTGTGCCGCAGTTTTTTTATTAATATGATTTAATTTGAATTTTTTTTGTAAATAACTGTTTTATTTATGTGCAACGCAGGGTTCGCAACGCAGGATGTGCGCCGCAAGAGATATGCACCGCAGGAGATGTGCGCAACAGGAGATGTGCACCACAGGAGATGTGCGCAGCAGGAGATGTGCACCGCAGGAGATGTGCGCCGCAGGAGATGTGCACCGCAGGAGAAGTGCACGCAGGAGATTAGCACGCAGGAGATGTGCGCCGCAGGATGTGTGCGCACAGTTTTTTTATTAATTTGAGTTAATTATTATAATTTATTTGTAAATAAAT
Organism: Pleuronectes platessa; assembly: GCF_947347685.1. Classification (NCBI taxonomy): domain Eukaryota; kingdom Metazoa; phylum Chordata; class Actinopteri; order Pleuronectiformes; family Pleuronectidae; genus Pleuronectes; species Pleuronectes platessa. The sequence continues at coordinate 177,935 of NW_026519021.1, forward strand.
GTTTCATTTATGTGCAACGAAGGGTGTGCGCCGCAGGATGTGCACCGCAAGAGATATGCACCGCCGGAGATGTGCACAGCAGGAGATGTGCACCGCAGGAGATGTACACCGCAGGAGATGTGCGCAGCAGGAGATGTGCACCGCAGGAGATGTGTACGCAGGAGATATGCGCCACAGGAGATGAGTGCCGCAGGAGATGTGCGCCGCAGGATGTGTGCGGAGATGTGCACCGCAGGAGATGTGCGCAGCAGGAGATGTGCGCCGCAGGAGATGTGCACCGCAAGAGATGTGCGCAGCAAGAGATTGGCAGGCAGGAGATGTGCGCCGCAGGATGTGTGCGCACAGTTTTTTTATTAATTTTATTTATGTGCACCGCATGTTCTGCAATGCAGGAGATGTGCGCAGCAGGAGATTTGCGCCGCAGGATGTGTGCGCACAGTTTTTTTATTAATTTGAGTTAATTATTATAAATTTTTTGTAAATAAATGTTTGATTTATGTGCAACGAAGGGTGTGCGCCACAGGATGTGTGCCGCAAGAGATGTGCACCGCCGGAGATGTGCGCAGCAGGAGATGTGCACCGCAGGAGATGTGCACCGCAGGAGATGTGAGCTTCAGGAGATGTGCACCGCAGGAGATGTGCGCCGCAGGATGTGCGCCGCAAGAGATATGCACCGCCGGAGATGTGCGCAGCAGGAGATGTGCACCGCAGGAGATGTACACCGCAGGAGATGTGCGCAGCATGAGATGTGCACCGCAGGAGATGTGCGCCGCAGGAGATCTGCACGCAGGAGATGTGCAACGCAGGAGATGTGCAGAGCAGGAGATGTGCGCAGCAGGATGTGTGCACACAGTTTTTTTATTAATTTGATATAATAATATTTTTTTGTAAATAAATGTTTCATTTATGTGCACCGCAGGGTGTGCACCGCAGGATGTGCACCGCAAGAGATGTGCACTGCAGGAGATGTGCGGAGCAGGAGATGTGCAACGCAGGAGATGTGCACCGCAGGAGATGTGCGCAGCAGGAGATGTGTACCGCAGGAGATGTGCTCAGCATGAGATGTGCACCGCAGGAGATGTGCGCCGCAGAAGATCTGCACGCAGGAGATGTGCAACGCAGGAGATGTGCAGAGCAGGAGATGTGCGCAGCAGGATGTGTGCACACAGTTTTTTTATTAATTTGATATAATAATATTTTTTTGTAAATAAATGTTTCATTTATGTGCACCGCAGGGTGTGCACCGCAGGATGTGCACCGCAAGAGATGTGCACTGCAGGAGATGTGCGGAGCAGGAGATGTGCAACGCAGGAGATGTGCACCGCAGGAGATGTGCACCGCAGGAGATGTACACCGCAGGAGATGTGCGCAGCATGAGATGTGCACCGCAGGAGATGTGCGCCGCAGGAGATCTGCACGCAGGAGATGTGCAACGCAGGAGATGTGCAGAGCAGGAGATGTGCGCAGCAGGATGTGTGCACACAGTTTTTTTATTAATTTGATATAATAATATTTTTTTGTAAATAAATGTTTCATTTATGTGCACCGCAGGGTGTGCACCGCAGGATGTGCACTGCAAGAGATGTGCACTGCAGGAGATGTGCGGAGCAGGAGATGTGCAACGCAGGAGATGTGCGCAGCAGGAGATGTGCACCGCAGGAGATGTGCGCCGCAGGAGATGTGCACCGCAAGAGATGTGCGCAGCAAGAGATTGGCACGCAGGAGATGTGCGCCGCAGGATGTGTGCGCACAGTTTTTTTATTAATTTTATTTATGTGCACCGCATGTTCTGCAATGCAGGAGATGTGCGCAGCAGGAGATTTGCGCCGCAGGATGTGTGCGCACAGTTTTTTTATTAATTTGAGTTAATTATTATAAATTTTTTGTAAATAAATGTTTCATTTATGTGCAACGAAGGGTGTGCGCCACAGGATGTGTGCCGCAAGAGATGTGCACCGCCGGAGATGTGCGCAGCAGGAGATGTGCACCGCAGGAGATGTGCACCGCAGGAGATGTGAGCCTCAGGAGATGTGCACCGCAGGAGATGTGTGCCGCAGGATGTGCGCCGCAAGAGATATGCACCGCCGGAGATGTGCGCAGCAGGAGATGTGCACCGCAGGAGATGTACACCGCAGGAGATGTGCGCAGCATGAGATGTGCACCGCAGGAGATGTGTACGCAGGAGATATGCGCCGCAGGAGATGTGCGACGCAGGAGATGTGCGTTGCAGGATTAGTGCGCACAGTTTTTTTATTAATTTGAGTTAATTATTATTTTTTTTTTGTAAGTAAATGTTTCATTTATGTGCACCGCAGGGTGTGCGCCGCAAGAGATGTGCACCGCCGGAAATGTGCGCAGCAGGAGATGTGCACCGCAGGAGATGTGTACGCAGGAGATATGCACCGCAGGAGATGAGTGCCGCAGGAGATGTGCGCCGCAGGATGTGTGCGCACAGTTTTTTTAGGAATTTGAGTTAATTATTATTATTTTTTGTAAATAAATGTTTCATTTATGTGCACCGCAGGGTGTGCGACGAGGGAGGGTCACTGCAGGAGATTTGCGCAGCAGGAGATGTGCGCCACTGGAGATGTGCACCGCAGGAGATGTGCACGCAGGAGATGTGCACGCAGGAGATGTGCGCCGCAGGAGATGTGCGCCGCAGGAGATGTACATAGCAGGAGATATGCACGCAGGAGATGTGCGCCGCATGAGATGTACAAAGCAGGAGATGTGCGCCGCAGGCGATATGCGCCACCGGAGATGTGCACCGCAGGAGATGTGCGCCGCAGGAGATCTGCACGCAGGAGATGTGCAACGCAGGAGATGTGCACAGCAGGAGATGTGCGCAGCAGGATGTGTGCACACAGTTTTTTTATTAATTTGATGTAATAATATTTTTTTGTAAATAAATGTTTCATTTATGTGCACCGCAGGGTGTGCGCCGCAGGATGTGCGCCGCAAGAGATGTGCACTGCAGGAGATGTGCGGAGCAGGAGATGTGCACCGCAGGAGATGTGTGCCGCAGAAGATGTGCGCAGCAGGAGATGTGCAGAGCAGGAGATGTGCGCTGCAGGATTAGTGCGCACAGTTTTTTTATTAATTTGAGTTAATTATTATTTTTTTGTAAGTAAATGTTTCATTTATGTGCACCGCAGGGTTTGCGCCACAAGAGATGTGCACCGCCGGAAATGTGCGCAGCAGGAGATGTGCACCGCAGGAGATGTGCGCAGCAGGAGATGTGTGCCGCAGGAGATGTGCTCAGCAGGAGATGTGCACCACTTGAGATGTGCGCTGCAGGAGATGTGCGCCGCAGGCGATATGCGCAGCAGGAGAAGTGTGCCGCAGTTTTTTTATTAATATGATTTAATTTGAATTTTTTTTGTAAATAACTGTTTTATTTATGTGCAACGCAGGGTTCGCAACGCAGGATGTGCGCCGCAAGAGATATGCACCGCAGGAGATGTGCGCAACAGGAGATGTGCACCACAGGAGATGTGCGCAGCAGGAGATGTGCACCGCAGGAGATGTGCGCCGCAGGAGATGTGCACCGCAGGAGAAGTGCACGCAGGAGATTAGCACGCAGGAGATGTGCGCCGCAGGATGTGTGCGCACAGTTTTTTTATTAATTTGAGTTAATTATTATAATTTATTTGTAAATAAATGTTTCATTTATGTGCAACGAAGGGTGTGCGCCGCAGGATGTGCACCGCAAGAGATATGCACCGCCGGAGATGTGCACAGCAGGAGATGTGCACCGCAGGAGATGTACACCGCAGGAGATGTGCGCAGCAGGAGATGTGCACCGCAGGAGATGTGTACGCAGGAGATATGCGCCACAGGAGATGAGTGCCGCAGGAGATGTGCGCCGCAGGATGTGTGCGGAGATGTGCACCGCAGGAGATGTGCGCAGCAGGAGATGTGCGCCGCAGGAGATGTGCACCGCAAGAGATGTGCGCAGCAAGAGATTGGCAGGCAGGAGATGTGCGCCGCAGGATGTGTGCGCACAGTTTTTTTATTAATTTTATTTATGTGCACCGCATGTTCTGCAATGCAGGAGATGTGCGCAGCAGGAGATTTGCGCCGCAGGATGTGTGCGCACAGTTTTTTTATTAATTTGAGTTAATTATTATAAATTTTTTGTAAATAAATGTTTGATTTATGTGCAACGAAGGGTGTGCGCCACAGGATGTGTGCCGCAAGAGATGTGCACCGCCGGAGATGTGCGCAGCAGGAGATGTGCACCGCAGGAGATGTGCACCGCAGGAGATGTGAGCTTCAGGAGATGTGCACCGCAGGAGATGTGCGCCGCAGGATGTGCGCCGCAAGAGATATGCACCGCCGGAGATGTGCGCAGCAGGAGATGTGCACCGCAGGAGATGTACACCGCAGGAGATGTGCGCAGCATGAGATGTGCACCGCAGGAGATGTGCGCCGCAGGAGATCTGCACGCAGGAGATGTGCAACGCAGGAGATGTGCAGAGCAGGAGATGTGCGCAGCAGGATGTGTGCACACAGTTTTTTTATTAATTTGATATAATAATATTTTTTTGTAAATAAATGTTTCATTTATGTGCACCGCAGGGTGTGCACCGCAGGATGTGCACCGCAAGAGATGTGCACTGCAGGAGATGTGCGGAGCAGGAGATGTGCAACGCAGGAGATGTGCACCGCAGGAGATGTGCGCAGCAGGAGATGTGTACCGCAGGAGATGTGCTCAGCATGAGATGTGCACCGCAGGAGATGTGCGCCGCAGAAGATCTGCACGCAGGAGATGTGCAACGCAGGAGATGTGCAGAGCAGGAGATGTGCGCAGCAGGATGTGTGCACACAGTTTTTTTATTAATTTGATATAATAATATTTTTTTGTAAATAAATGTTTCATTTATGTGCACCGCAGGGTGTGCACCGCAGGATGTGCACCGCAAGAGATGTGCACTGCAGGAGATGTGCGGAGCAGGAGATGTGCAACGCAGGAGATGTGCACCGCAGGAGATGTGCACCGCAGGAGATGTACACCGCAGGAGATGTGCGCAGCATGAGATGTGCACCGCAGGAGATGTGCGCCGCAGGAGATCTGCACGCAGGAGATGTGCAACGCAGGAGATGTGCAGAGCAGGAGATGTGCGCAGCAGGATGTGTGCACACAGTTTTTTTATTAATTTGATATAATAATATTTTTTTGTAAATAAATGTTTCATTTATGTGCACCGCAGGGTGTGCACCGCAGGATGTGCACTGCAAGAGATGTGCACTGCAGGAGATGTGCGGAGCAGGAGATGTGCAACGCAGGAGATGTGCGCAGCAGGAGATGTGCACCGCAGGAGATGTGCGCCGCAGGAGATGTGCACCGCAAGAGATGTGCGCAGCAAGAGATTGGCACGCAGGAGATGTGCGCCGCAGGATGTGTGCGCACAGTTTTTTTATTAATTTTATTTATGTGCACCGCATGTTCTGCAATGCAGGAGATGTGCGCAGCAGGAGATTTGCGCCGCAGGATGTGTGCGCACAGTTTTTTTATTAATTTGAGTTAATTATTATAAATTTTTTGTAAATAAATGTTTCATTTATGTGCAACGAAGGGTGTGCGCCACAGGATGTGTGCCGCAAGAGATGTGCACCGCCGGAGATGTGCGCAGCAGGAGATGTGCACCGCAGGAGATGTGCACCGCAGGAGATGTGAGCCTCAGGAGATGTGCACCGCAGGAGATGTGTGCCGCAGGATGTGCGCCGCAAGAGATATGCACCGCCGGAGATGTGCGCAGCAGGAGATGTGCACCGCAGGAGATGTACACCGCAGGAGATGTGCGCAGCATGAGATGTGCACCGCAGGAGATGTGTACGCAGGAGATATGCGCCGCAGGAGATGTGCGACGCAGGAGATGTGCGTTGCAGGATTAGTGCGCACAGTTTTTTTATTAATTTGAGTTAATTATTATTTTTTTTTTGTAAGTAAATGTTTCATTTATGTGCACCGCAGGGTGTGCGCCGCAAGAGATGTGCACCGCCGGAAATGTGCGCAGCAGGAGATGTGCACCGCAGGAGATGTGTACGCAGGAGATATGCACCGCAGGAGATGAGTGCCGCAGGAGATGTGCGCCGCAGGATGTGTGCGCACAGTTTTTTTAGGAATTTGAGTTAATTATTATTATTTTTTGTAAATAAATGTTTCATTTATGTGCACCGCAGGGTGTGCGACGAGGGAGGGTCACTGCAGGAGATTTGCGCAGCAGGAGATGTGCGCCACTGGAGATGTGCACCGCAGGAGATGTGCACGCAGGAGATGTGCACGCAGGAGATGTGCGCCGCAGGAGATGTGCGCCGCAGGAGATGTACATAGCAGGAGATATGCACGCAGGAGATGTGCGCCGCAGGAGATGTACAAAGCAGGAGATGTGCGCCGCAGGCGATATGCGCCACCGGAGATGTGCACCGCAGGAGATGTGCGCCGCAGGAGATCTGCACGCAGGAGATGTGCAACGCAGGAGATGTGCACAGCAGGAGATGTGCGCAGCAGGATGTGTGCACACAGTTTTTTTATTAATTTGATGTAATAATATTTTTTTGTAAATAAATGTTTCATTTATGTGCACCGCAGGGTGTGCGCCGCAGGATGTGCGCCGCAAGAGATGTGCACTGCAGGAGATGTGCGGAGCAGGAGATGTGCACCGCAGGAGATGTGTGCCGCAGAAGATGTGCGCAGCAGGAGATGTGCAGAGCAGGAGATGTGCGCTGCAGGATTAGTGCGCACAGTTTTTTTTATTAATTTGAGTTAATTATTATTTTTTTTGTAAGTAAATGTTTCATTTATGTGCACCGCAGGGTGTGCGCCACAAGAGATGTGCACCGCCGGAAATGTGCGCAGCAGGAGATGTGCACCGCAGGAGATGTGCGCAGCAGGAGATGTGTGCCGCAGGAGATGTGCTCAGCAGGAGATGTGCACCACTTGAGATGTGAGCTGCAGGAGATGTGCGCCGCAGGCGATATGCGCAGCAGGAGAAGTGTGCCGCAGTTTTTTTATTAATATGATTTAATTTTAATTTTTTTTGTAAATAACTGTTTTATTTATGTGCAACGCAGGGTTCGCAACGCAGGATGTGCGCCGCAAGAGATATGCACCGCAGGAGATGTGCGCAACAGGAGATGTGCACCACAGGAGATGTGCGCAGCAGGAGATGTGCACCGCAGGAGATGTGCGCCGCAGGAGATGTGCACCGCAGGAGAAGTGCACGCAGGAGATTAGCACGCAGGAGATGTGCGCCGCAGGATGTGTGCGCACAGTTTTTTTATTAATTTGAGTTAATTATTATAATTTATTTGTAAATAAATGTTTCATTTATGTGCAACGAAGGGTGTGCACCGCAGGATGTGCACCGCAAGAGATATGCACCGCCGGAGATGTGCACAGCAGGAGATGTGCACCGCAGGAGATGTACACCGCAGGAGATGTGCGCAGCAGGAGATGTGCACCGCAGGAGATGTGTACGCAGGAGATATGCGCCACAGGAGATGAGTGCCGCAGGAGATGTGCGCCGCAGGATGTGTGCGGAGATGTGCACCGCAGGAGATGTGCGTCGCAGGAGATGTGCACCGCGAGAGATGTGCGCAGCAAGAGATTGGCAGGCAGGAGATGTGCGCTGCAGGATGTGTGTGCACAGTTTTTTTATTAATTTTATTTATGTGCACCGCATGTTCTGCAATGCAGGAGATGTGCGCAGCAGGAGATTTGCGCCGCAGGATGTGTGCACACAGTTTTTTTATTAATTTGAGTTAATTATTATAAATTTTTTGTAAATAAATGTTTGATTTATGTGCAACGAAGGGTGTGCGCCACAGGATGTGTGCCGCCAGAGATATGCACCGCCGGAGATGTGCGCAGCAGGAGATGTGCACCGCAGGAGATGTACACCGCAGGAGATGTGAGCTTCAGGAGATGTGCACCGCAGGAGATGTGCGCCGCAGGATGTGCGCCGCAAGAGATATGCACCGCCGGAGATGTGCGCAGCAGGAGATGTGCACCGCAGGAGATGTACACCGCAGGAGATGTGCGCAGCATGAGATGTGCACCGCAAGAGATGTGCGCCGCAGGAGATCTGCACGCAGGAGATGTGCAACGCAGGAGATGTGCAGAGCAGGAGATGTGCGCAGCAGGATGTGTGCACACAGTTTTTTTATTAATTTGATATAATAATATTTTTTTGTAAATAAATGTTTCATTTATGTGCACCGCAGGGTGTGCACCGCAGGATGTGCACCGCAAGAGATGTGCACTGCAGGAGATGTGCGGAGCAGGAGATGTGCAACGCAGGAGATGTGCACCGCAGGAGATGTGCGCAGCAGGAGATGTGTACCGCAGGAGATGTGCTCAGCAGGCGATGTGCACCACTTGAGATGTGCGCTGCAGGAGATGTGCGCCGCAGGCGATATGCGCAGCAGGAGATGTGTGCCGCAGTTTTTTTATTAATATGATTTAATTTTAATTTTTTTTGTAAATAACTGTTTTATTTATGTGCAACGCAGGGTTCGCAACGCAGGATGTGCGCCGCAAGAGATATGCACCGCAGGAGATGTGCGCAACAGGAGATGTGCACCACAGGAGATGTGCGCAGCAGGAGATGTGCACCGCAGGAGATGTGCGCCGCAGGAGATGTGCACCGCAGGAGAAGTGCACGCAGGAGATTAGCACGCAGGAGATGTGCGCCGCAGGATGTGTGCGCACAGTTTTTTATTAATTTGAGTTAATTATTATAATTTATTTGTAAATAAATGTTTCATTTATGTGCAACGAAGGGTGTGCGCCGCAGGATGTGCACCGCAAGAGATATGCACCGCCGGAGATGTGCACAGCAGGAGATGTGCACCGCAGGAGATGTACACCGCAGGAGATGTGCGCAGCAGGAGATGAGTGCCGCAGGAGATGTGCGCCGCAGGATGTGTGCGGAGATGTGCACCGCAGGAGATGTGCGCAGCAGGAGATGTGCACCGCAGGAGATGTGCGCCGCAGGAGATGTGCACCGCAAGAGATGTGCGCAGCAAGAGATTGGCACGCAGGAGATGTGCGCCGCAGGATGTGTGCGCACAGTTTTTTTATTAATTTTATTTATGTGCACCGCATGTTCTGCAATGCAGGAGATGTGCGCAGCAGGAGATTTGCGCCGCAGGATGTGTGCGCACAGTTTTTTTATTAATTTGAGTTAATTATTATAAATTTTTTGTAAATAAATGTTTCATTTATGTGCAACGAAGGGTGTGCGCCACAGGATGTGTGCCGCAAGAGATGTGCACCGCCGGAGATGTGCGCAGCAGGAGATGTGCACCGCAGGAGATGTGAGCCTCAGGAGATGTGCACCGCAGGAGATGTGTGCCGCAGGATGTGCGCCGCAAGAGATATGCACCGCCGGAGATGTGCGCAGCAGGAGATGTGCACCGCAGGAGATGTACACCGCAGGAGATGTGCGCAGCATGAGATGTGCACCGCAGGAGATGTGCGCAGCAGGAGATGTGCACTGCAGGAGATGTGCGCCGCAGGAGATGTGAGTCGCAGGAGATGTACATAGCAGGAGATGTGCGCCGCAGGCGATATGCGCAGCAGAAGATGTGTGCCGCAGTTTTTTTATTAATTTGATTTTATTTTTTTATTGTTTTGTAAATAAATGTTTCATTTATGTGCAACGCAGGGTGTTTTCGCCGCAGGATGTGCGCCGCAAGAGATATGCACCGGCGGAGATGTGCGCAGCAGGAGATGTGCACCGCAGGAGATGTGTACGCAGGAGATATGCGCCGCAGGAGATGAGTGCCGCAGGAGATGTGCGCCGCAGGCTGTGTGCGCACAGTTTTTTTAGGAATTTGAGTTAATTATTATTATTTTTTGTAAATAAATGTTTAATTTATGTGCACCGCAGGGTGTGCGACGAGGGAGGGTCACTGCAGGAGATTTGCGCAGCAGGAGATGTGCGCCACTGGAGATGTGCACCGCAGGAGATGTGCACGCAGGAGATGTGCGCCGCAGGAGATGTGCGCCGCAGGAGATGTACAAAGCAGGAGATTTGCGCCGCAGGCGATATGCGCCACCGGAGATGTGCACCGCAGGAGATGTGCGCCGCAGGAGATCTGCACGCAGGAGATGTGCAACGCAGGAGATGTGCACAGCAGGAGATGTGCGCAGCAGGATGTGTGCACACAGTTTTTTTATTAATTTGAGTTAATTATTATTATTTTTTGTAAATAAATGTTTCATTTATGTGCACCGCAGGGTGTGCGACGAGGGAGGGTCACTGCAGGAGATTTGCGCAGCAGGAGATCTGCGCCACTGGAGATGTGCACCGCAGGAGATGTGCACGCAGGAGATGTGAACGCAGGAGATGTGCGCCGCAGGAGATGTACATAGCAGGAGATGTACATAGCAGGAGATGTGCACGCAGGAGATGTGCGCCGCAGGAGATGTACAATGCAGGAGATGTGCGCCGCAGGCGATATGCGCCACCGGAGATGTGCACCGCAGGAGATGTGCGCCGCAGGAGATCTGCACGCAGGAGATGTGCAACGCAGGAGATGTGCACAGCAGGAGATCTGCTCAGCAGGATGTGTGCACACAGTTTTTTTTGTAAATAAATGTTTCATTTATGTGCACCGCAGGGTGTGCGCCGCAGGATGTGCGCCGCAAGAGATGTGCACCGCCGGAGATTTGCGCAGCAGGAGATGTGCACCGCAGGAGATGTGCGCCGCAGGAGATGTGTACGCAGGAGATATGCGCCGCAGGAGAAGTGCGCCGCAGGATGTGTGCGCAGAGTTTTTTTAGGAATTTGAGTTAATTATTATTATTTTTTGTAAATAAATGTTTCATTTATGTGCACCGCAGGGTGTGCGACGAGGGAGGGTCACTGCAGGAGATTTGCGCAGCAGGAGATCTGCGCCACTGGAGATGTGCTCCGCAGGAGATGTGCGCCGCAGGCGATATGCGCAGCAGGAGAAGTGTGCCGCAGTTTTTTTATTAATATGATTTAATTTAAATTTTTTTTGTAAATAACTGTTTTATTTATGTGCAACGCAGGGTTAGCAACGCAGGATGTGCGCCGCAAGAGATATGCACCGCAGGAGATGTGCGCAACAGGAGATGTGCACCACAGGAGATGTGCGCAGCAGGAGATGTGCACCGCAGGAGATGTGCGCCGCAGGAGATGTGCACCGCAGGAGAAGTGCACGCAGGAGATTAGCACGCAGGAGATGTGCGCCGCAGGATGTGTGCGCACAGTTTTTTATTAATTTGAGTTAATTATTATAATTTATTTGTAAATAAATGTTTCATTTATGTGCAACGAAGGGTGTGCGCCGCAGGATGTGCACCGCAAGAGATATGCACCGCCGGAGATGTGCACAGCAGGAGATGTGCACCGCAGGAGATGTACACCGCAGGAGATATGCGCAGCAGGAGATGTGCACCGCAGGAGATGTGTACGCAGGAGATATGCACCGCAGGAGATGAGTGCCGCAGGAGATGTGCGCCGCAGGATGTGTGCGGAGAGGTGCACCGCAGGAGATGTGCGCAGCAGGAGATGTGCGCCGCAGGAGATGTGCACCGCAAGAGATGTGCGCAGCAAGAGATTGGCAGGCAGGAGATGTGCGACGCAGGTTGTGTGCGCACAGTTTTTTTATTAATTTTATTTATGTGCACCGCATGTTCTGCAATGCAGGAGATGTGCGCAGCAGGAGATTTGCGCCGCAGGATGTGTGCGCACAGTTTTTTTATTAATTTGAGTTAATTATTATAAATTTTTTGTAAATAACTGTTTCATTTATGTGCAACGAAGGGTGTGCGCCACAGGATGTGTGCCGCAAGAGATGTGCACCGCCGGAGATGTGCGCAGCAGGAGATGTGCACCGCAGGAGATGTGCACCGCAGGAGATGTGAGCTTCAGGAGATGTGCACCGCAGGAGATGTACGCCGCAGGATGTGCGCCGCAAGAGATATGCACCGCCGGAGATGTGCGCAGCAGGAGATGTGCACCGCAGGAGATGTACACCGCAGGAGATGTGCGCAGCATGAGATGTGCACCGCAGGAGATGTGCGCCGCAGGAGATCTGCACGCAGGAGATGTGCAACGCAGGAGATGTGCAGAGCAGGAGATGTGCGCAGCAGGATGTATGCACACAGTTTTTTTATTAATTTGATATAATAATATTTTTTTGTAAATAAATGTTTCATTTATGTGCACCGCAGGGTGTGCGCCGCAGGATGTGCGCCGCCGCCGGAGATGTGCGCGGCAGGAGATTTGCACCGCAGGAGATGTACACCGCAGGAGATGTGCGGAGCAGGAGATGTGCAACGCAGGAGATGTGTACGCAAAAGATATGCGCCGCAGGAGATGAGTGCCGCAGGAGATGTGCGCCGCAGGATGTGTGCGCACAGTTTTTTTAGGAATTTGAGTTAATTATTATTATTTTTTGTAAATAAATGTTTCATTTATGTGCACCGCAGGGTTAGCGACGAGGGAGGGTCACTGCAGGAGATTTGCGCAGCAGGAGATGTGCGCCACTGGAGATGTGCACCGCAGGAGATGTGCACGCAGGAGATGTGCACACAGGAGAAGTGCGCCGCAGGAGATGTGCGCCGCAGGAGATGTACATAGCAGGAGATGTGCGCAGCAGGAGATGTGCACCGCAGGAGATGTGTACGCAGGAGATATGCGCCGCAGGAGATGAGTGCCGCAGAAGATGTGCGCCGCAGGATGTGTGCGCAGCAGGAGATGTGCTCCGCAGGAGATGTGCACCGCAGGAGATGTGCGCCTCAGGAGATGTGCACCGCAGGATGTGTGCGCCGCAGGATGTGCGCCGCAGGATGTGTGCGCCGCCGGAGATGTGCGCAGTAGGAGATGTGCACCGCAGGAGATGTACACCCCAGGAGATGTGCTCAGCATGAGATGTGCACCGCAGGAGATGTGTACGCAGGAGATATGCGCCGCAGGAGATGAGTGCCGCAGAAGATGTGCGCCGCAGGATGTGTGCGGAGATGTGCACCGCAGAATATGTGCGCAGCATGAGATGTGCACCGCAGGAGATGTGCACCGCAGGAGATGTGCGCCGTAGGATGTGTGCGCACAGTTTTTTTATTAATTTTATTTATGTGCATCTTATGTTCTGCAATGCAGGAGATGTGCGCAGCAGGAGATTTGCGCCGCAGGATGTGTGCGCACAGTTTTTTTATTAATTTGAGTTAATTATTATAATTTTTTTGTAAATAAATGTTTCATTTATGTGCAACGCAGGGTGTGCGCCGCAGGATGTGCGCCGCAAGAGATGTGCACCGCAGGAGATGTGCGCAGCATGAGATGTGCACCGCAGGAGATGTGCGACGCAGGATGTGTGCGGAGATGTGCACCGCAGGAGATGTGCGCAGCAGGAGATGTGCACCGCAGGAGATGTGCACCGCAGGAGATGTGCGCCGCAGGATGTGTGCGCACAGTTTTTTTATTAATTTTATTTATGTGCATCTTATGTTCTGCAATGCAGGAGATGTGCGCACAGTTTTTTTATTAATTTGAGTTAATTATTATAATTTTTTTGTAAATAAATGTTTCATTTATGTGCAACGCAGGGTGTGCGCCGCAGGATGTGCGCCGCAGGAGATGTGCACCGCAGGAGATGTGCGCAGCAGGAGATGTGCACTGCAGGAGATGTGCGCCGCAGGAGATGTGAGTCGCAGGAGATGTACATAGCAGGAGATGTGCGCCGCAGGCGATATGCGCAGCAGGAGATGTGTGCCGCAGTTTTTTTATTAATTTGATTTTATTTTTTTATTGTTTTGTAAATAAATGTTTCATTTATGTGCAACGCAGGGTGTTTTCGCCGCAGGATGTGCGCCGCAAGAGATATGCACCGGCGGAGATGTGCGCAGCAGGAGATGTGCACCGCAGGAGATGTGCGCAGCAGGAGATGTGCACCGCAGGAGATGTGCACCGCAGGAGATGTGCACCGCAGGATGTGTGCGCACAGTTTTTTTATTAATTTGAGTTAATTATTATAATTTTTTTGTAAATAAATGTTTCATTTATGTGCAACGCAGGGTGTGCGCCGCAGGATGTGCGCCGCAGGAGATGTGCACCGCAGGAGATGTGCGCAGCAGGAGATGTGCACTGCAGGAGATGTGCGCCGCAGGAGATGTGAGTCGCAGGAGATGTACATAGCAGGAGATGTGCGCCGCAGGCGATATGCGCAGCAGGAGATGTGTGCCGCAGTTTTTTTATTAATTTGATTTTAATTTTTTATTGTTTTGTAAATAAATGTTTCATTTATGTGCAACGCAGGGTGGTTTCGCCGCAGGATGTGCGCCGCAAGAGATATGCACCGGCGGAGATGTGCGCAGCAGGAGATGTGCACCGCAGGAGATGTGTACGCAGGAGATATGCGCCGCAGGAGATGAGTGCCGCAGGAGATGTGCGCCGCAGGCTGTGTGCGCACAGTTTTTTTAGGAATTTGAGTTAATTATTATTATTTTTTGTAAATAAATGTTTCATTTATGTGCACCGCAGGGTGTGCGACGAGGGAGGGTCACTGCAGGAGATTTGCGCAGCAGGAGATGTGCGCCACTGGAGATGTGCACCGCAGGAGATGTGCACGCAGGAGATGTGCACGCAGGAGATGTGCGCCGCAGGAGATGTACATAGCAGGAGATGTGCACGCAGGACATGTGCGCCGCAGGAGATGTACAAAGCAGGAGATGTGCGCCGCAGGCGATATGCGCCACAGGAGATGTGCACCGCAGGAGATGTGCGCCGCAGGAGATTTGCAGGCAGGAGATGTGCAACGCAGGAGATGTGCACAGCAGGAGATGTGCGCAGCAGGATGTGTGCACACAGTTTTTTTATTAATTTGATGTAATAATATTTTTTTGTAAATAAATGTTTCATTTATGTGCACCGCAGGGTGTGCGCCGCAAGATGTGCGCCGCAAGAGATTTGCACCGCAGGAGATGTGCGCAGCAGGAGATGTGCACCGCAGGAGATGTGTGCCGCAGAAGATGTGCGCAGCAGGAGATGTGCGTCACAGGAGATGTGCAGAGCAGGAGATGTGCGCAGCAGGAGATGTGCAGAGCAGGACATGTGCGTTGCAGGATTAGTGCGCACAGTTTTTTTATTAATTTGAGTTAATTATTATTTTTTTTTTGTAAGTAAATGTTTCATTTATGTGCACCGCAGGGTGTGCGCCGCAAGAGATGTGCACCGCCAGAAATGTGCGCAGCAGGAGATGTGCACCGCAGGAGATGTGCGCAGCAGGAGATGTGTGCCGCAGGAGATGTGCTCAGCAGGAGATGTGCACCACTTGAGATGTGCGCTGCAGGAGATGTGCGCCGCAGGCGATATGCGCAGCAGGAGATGTGTGCCGCAGTTTTTTTATTAATATGATTTAATTTTAATTTTTTTTGTAAATAACTGTTTTATTTATGTGCAATTCAGGGTTCGCAACGCAGGATGTGCGCCGCAAGAGATATGCACCGCAGGAGATGTGCGCAACAGGAGATGTGCACCACAGGAGATGTGCGCAGCAGGAGATGTGCACCGCAGGAGATGTGCGCCGCAGGAGATGTGCACCGCAGGAGATGTGCGCCGCAGGATGTGTGCGCCGAGTTTTTTTATTAATTTTATTTATGTGCACTGCATGTTCTGCAATGCAGGAGATGTGCGCAGCAGGAGATTTGCGCCACAGGATGTGTGCGCACAGTTTTTTTATTAATTTGAGTTAATTATTATAATTTTATTGTAAATAAATGTTTCATTCATGTGCAACGAAGGGTGTGCGCCGCAGGATGTGCGCCGCAAGAGATGTGCACCGCCGGAGATTTGCGCAGCAGGAGATGTGCACCGCAGGAGATGTGCGCCGCAGGAGATGTGTCCGCAGGAGATATGCGCCGCAGGAGATGAGTGCCGCAGGAGATGTGCGCCGCAGGATGTGTGCGCACAGTTTTTTTAGGAATTTGAGTTAATTATTATTATTTTTTGTAAATAAATGTTTCATTTATGTGCACCGCAGGGTGTACGACGAGGGAGGGTCACTGCAGGAGATTTGCGCAGCAGGAGATCTGCGCCACTGGAGATGTGCACCGCAGGAGATGTGCACGCAGGAGATGTGCACGCAGGAGATGTGCGCCGCAGGAGATGTGCGCCGCAGGAGATGTACATAGCAGGAGATGTGCACGCAGGAGATGTGCGCCGCAGGAGATGTACAAAGCAGGAGATGTGCGCCGCAGGCGATATGCGCCACCGGAGATGTGCACCGCAGGAGATGTGTGCCGCAGGAGATCTGCACGCAGGAGATGTGCAACGCAGGAGATGTGCACAGCAGGAGATGTGCGCAGCAGGATGTGTGCACACAGTTTTTTTATTAATTTGATGTAATAATATTTTTTTGTAAATAAATGTTTCATTTATGTGCACCGCAAGGTGTGCGCCGCAGGATGTGCGCCGCAAGAGATGTGCACCGCAAGAGATGTGCGCAGCAGGAGATGTGCACCGCAGGAGATGTGCATTGCAGGAGATGTGCAGAGCAGGAGATGTGCATTGCAAGATTAGTGCGCACAGTTTTTTTATTAATTTGAGTTAATTATTATTTGTTTTTTGTAAGTAAATGTTTCATTTATGTGCACCGCAGGGTGTGCGCCGCAAGAGATGTGCACCGCCGGAAATGTGCGCAGCAGGAGATGTGCACCGCAGGAGATGTGCGCAGCAGGAGATGTGTGCCGCAGGAGATGTGCTCAGCAGGAGATGTGCACCACTTGAGATGTGCGCTGCAGGAGATGTGCACCGCAGGAGATGTGCGCCGCAGGAGATGTGCACCGCAGGAGATGTGCACGCAGGAGATGTGCACGCAGGAGAAGTGCGCCGCAGGAGATGTGCGCCGCAGGAGATGTACATAGCAGGAGATGTGCGCAGCAGGAGATGTGCACCGCAGGAGATGTGTACGCAGGAGATATGCGCCGCAGGAGATGAGTGCCGCAGAAGATGTGCGCCGCAGGATGTGTGCGGAGATGTGCACCGCAGGAGATGTGCGCAGCAGGAGATGTGCACCGCAGGAGATGTGCGCCGCAGGAGATGTGCACCGCAGGAGATGTGCGCAGCAGGAGATTGGCACGCAGGAGATGTGCGCCGCAGGATGTGTAAGCACAGTTTTTTTATTAATTTTATTTATGTGCACCGCATGTTCTGCAATGCAGGAGATGTGCGCAGCAGGAGATTTGCGCCACAGGATGTGTGCGCACAGTTTTTTTAATTAATTTGAGTTAATTATTATAATTTTATTGTAAATAAATGTTTCATTCATGTGCAACGAAGGGTGTGCTCCGCAGGATGTGCGCCGCAAGAGATGTGCACCGCCGGAGATTTGCGCAGCAGGAGATGAGTGCCGCAGGAGATGTGCGCCGCAGGATGTGTGCGCACAGTTTTTTTAGGAATTTGAGTTAATTATTATTATTTTTTGTAAATAAATGTTTCATTTATGTGCACCGCAGGGTGTACGACGAGGGAGGGTCACTGCAGGAGATTTGCGCAGCAGGAGATCTGCGCCACTGGAGATGTGCACCGCAGGAGATGTGCACGCAGGAGATGTGCACGCAGGAGATGTGCGCCGCAGGAGATGTGCGCCGCAGGAGATGTACATAGCAGGAGATGTGCACGCAGGAGATGTGCGCCGCAGGAGATGTACAAAGCAGGAGATTTGCGCCGCAGGCGATATGCGCCACCGGAGATGTGCACCGCAGGAGATGTGCGCCGCAGGAGATCTGCACGCAGGAGATGTGCAACGCAGGAGATGTGCACAGCAGGAGATGTGCGCAGCAGGATGTGTGCACACAGTTTTTTTATTAATTTGATGTAATAATATTTTTTTGTAAATAAATGTTTCATTTATGTGCACCGCAAGGTGTGCGCCGCAGGATGTGCGCCGCAAGAGATGTGCACCGCAAGAGATGTGCGCAGCAGGAGATGTGCACCGCAGGAGATGTGCATTGCAGGAGATGTGCAGAGCAGGAGATGTGCATTGCAAGATTAGTGCGCACAGTTTTTTTATTAATTTGAGTTAATTATTATTTGTTTTTTGTAAGTAAATGTTTCATTTATGTGCACCGCAGGGTGTGCGCCGCAAGAGATGTGCACCGCCGGAAATGTGCGCAGCAGGAGATGTGCACAGCAGGAGATGTGTGCCGCAGGAGATGTGCTCAGCAGGAGATGTGCACCACTTGAGATGTGCGCTGCAGGAGATGTGCGCCGCAGGCGATATGCGCAGTAGGAGATGTTTGCCGCAGTGTTTTTATTAATATGATTTCATTTTAATTTTTTTTGTAAATAACTGTTTTATTTATGTGCAACGCAGGGTTCGCAACGCAGGATGTGCGCCGCAAGAGATATGCACCGCAGGAGATGTGCGCAACAGGAGATGTGCACCACAGGAGATGTGCGCAGCAGGAGATGTGCACCGCAGGAGATGTGCGCCGCAGGAGATGTGCACCGCAGGAGAAGTGCACGCAGAAGATTAGCACGCAGGAGATGTGCGCCGCAGGATGTGTGCATACAGTTTTTTTATTAATTTGAGTTAATTATTATAATTTATTTGTAAATAAATGTTTCATTTATGTGCAACGAAGGGTGTGCGCCGCAGGATGTGCGCCGCCGCCGGAGATGTGCGCGGCAGGAGATTTGCACCGCAGGAGATGTGCGCAGCAGGAGATGTGTGCCGCAGGAGATGTGCTCAGCAGGAGATGTGCACCACTTGAGATGTGCGCTGCAGGAGATGTGCGCCGCAGGCGATATGCGCATTAGGAGATGTTTGCCGCAGTGTTTTTATTAATATGATTTCATTTTAATTTTTTTTGTAAATAACTGTTTTATTTATGTGCAACGCAGGGTTCGCAACGCAGGATGTGCGCCGCAAGAGATATGCACCGCAGGAGATGTGCGCAACAGGAGATGTGCACCACAGGAGATGTGCGCAGCAGGAGATGTGCACCGCAGGAGATGTGCGCCGCAGGAGATGTGCACCGCAGGAGAAGTGCACGCAGAAGATTAGCACGCAGGAGATGTGCGCCGCAGGATGTGTGCATACAGTTTTTTTATTAATTTGAGTTAATTATTATAATTTATTTGTAAATAAATGTTTCATTTATGTGCAACGAAGGGTGTGCGCCGCAAGATGTGCGCCGCCGCCGGAGATGTGCGCGGCAGGAGATTTGCACCGCAGGAGATGTACACCGCAGGAGATGTGCGCAGCGGGAGATGTGCACCGCAGGAGATGTGTACGCAGGAGATATGCGCCGCAGGACATGAGTGCCGCAGGAGATGTGCGCCGCAGGATGTGTGCGCACAGTTTTTTTAGGAATTTGAGTTAATTATTATTATTTTTTGTAAATAAATGTTTCATTTATGTGCACCGCAGGGTGTGCGACGAGGGAGGGTCACTGCAGGAGATTTGCGCAGCAGGAGATGTGCGCCACTGGAGATGTGCACAGCAGGAGATGTGCACGCAGGAGATGTGCACGCAGGAGAAGTGCGCCGCAGGAGATGTGCGCCGCAGGAGATGTACATAGCAGGAGATGTGCGCAGCAGGAGATGTGCACCGCAGGAGATGTGTACGCAGGAGATATGCGCCGCAGGAGATGAGTGCCGCAGAAGATGTGCGCCGCAGGATGTGTGCGGAGATGTGCACCGCAGGAGATGTGCGCAGCAGGAGATGTGCACCGCAGGAGATGTGCGCCGCAGGAGATGTGCACCGCAGGAGATGTGCGCAGCAGGAGATTGGCACGCAGGAGATGTGCGCCGCAGGATGTGTAAGCACAGTTTTTTTATTAATTTTATTTATGTGCACCGCATGTTCTGCAATGCAGGAGATGTGCGCAGCAGGAGATTTGCGCCACAGGATGTGTGCGCACAGTTTTTTTATTAATTTGAGTTAATTATTATAATTTTATTGTAAATAAATGTTTCATTCATGTGCAACGAAGGGTGTGCTCCGCAGGATGTGCGCCGCAAGAGATGTGCACCGCCGGAGATTTGCGCAGCAGGAGATGTGCACCGCAGGAGCTGTGCACCGCAGGAGATGTGTACGCAGGAGATATGCGCCGCAGGAGATGAGTGCCGCAGGAGATGTGCGTCGCAGGATGTGTGCGCACAGTTTTTTTAGGAATTTGAGTTAATTATTATTATTTTTTGTAAATAAATGTTTTATTTATGTGCACCGCAGGGTGTGCGACGAGGGAGGGTCACTGCAGGAGATTTGCGCAGCAGGAGATCTGCGCCACTGGAGATGTGCACCGCAGGAGATGTGCACGCAGGAGATGTGCGCCACTGGAGATGTGCACCGCAGGAGATGTGCACGCAGGAGATGTGCACGCAGGAGATGTGCGCCGCAGGAGATGTGCGCCGCAGGATGTGTGCGCACAGTTTTTTTATTAATTTTATTTATGTGCATCTTATGTTCTGCAATGCAGGAGATGTGCGCAGCAGGAGATTTGCGCCGCAGGATGTGTGCGCACAGTTTTTTTATTAATTTGAGTTAATCATTATAATTTTCTTTTTAAATAAACGTTTCATTTATGTGCAACGCAGGGTGTGCGCCGCAGGATGTGCGCCGCAAGAGATGTGCACCGCAGGAGATGTGCGCAGCAGGAGATGTGCACTGCAGGAGATGTGCGCCGCAGGAGATGTGAGTCGCAGGAGATGTACATAGCAGGAGATGTGCGCCGCAGGCGATATGCGCAGCAGGAGATGTGTGCCGCAGTTTTTTTATTAATTTGATTTCATTTTTTTATTTTTTTGTAAATAAATGTTTCATTTATGTGCAACGCAGGGTGTGCGCCGCAGGAGGTGCGCCGCAAGAGATATGCACCGGCGGAGATGTGCGCAGCAGGAGATGTGCACCGCAGGAGATGTGTAAGCAGGAGATATGCGCCGCAGGAGATGAGTGCCGCAAGAGATGTGCGCCGCAGGATGTGTGCGCACAGTTTTTTTAGGAATTTGAGTTAATTATAATTATTTTTTGTAAATAAATGTTTCATTTATGTGCACCGCAGGGTGTGCGACGAGGGAGGGTCACTGCAGGAGATTTGCGCAGCAGGAGATGTGCGCCACTGGAGATGTGCGCCGCAGGAGATGTGCACGCAGGAGATGTGCACGCAGGAGATGTGCGCCGCAGGAGATGTGCGCCGCAGGAGATGTACATAGCAGGAGATGTGCACGCAGGAGATGTGCGCCGCAGGAGATGTACAAAGCAGGAGATGTGCGCTGCAGGCGATATGCGCCACCGGAGATGTGCACCGCAGGAGATGTGCGCCGCAGGAGATCTGCACGCAGGAGATGTGCAACGCAGGAGATGTGCACAGCAGGAGATATGCGCAGCAGGATGTGTGCACACAGTTTTTTTATTAATTTGATGTAATAATATTTTTTTGTAAATAAATGTTTTATTTATGTGCACCGCAGGGTGTGCGCCGCAGGACGTGCGCCGCAAGAGATGTGCACCGCAGGACATGTGTGCAGCAGGAGATGTGCACCGCAGGAGATGTGTGCCGCAGAAGATGTGCGCAGCAGGAGATGTGCGTCACAGGAGATGTGCAGAGCAGGAGATGTGCGCAGCAGGAGATGTGCAGAGCAGGAGATGTGCGTTGCAGGATTAGTGCGCACAGTTTTTTTATTAATTTGAGTTAATTATTATTTTTTTTTTGTAAGTAAATGTTTCATTTATGTGCACCGCAGGGTGTGCGCCGCAAGAGATGTGCACCGCCAGAAATGTGCGCAGCAGGAGATGTGCACCGCAGGAGATGTGCGCAGCAGGAGATGTGTGCCGCAGGAGATGTGCTCAGCAGGAGATGTGCACCGCAGGAGATGTGTACGCAGGAGATATGCGCCGCAGGAGATGAGTGCCGCAGGAGATGTGCGCCGCAGGATGTGTGCGCACAGTTTTTTTAGGAATTTGAGTTAATTATTATTATTTTTTGTAAATAAATGTTTCATTTATGTGCACCGCAGGGTGTGCGACGAGGGAGGGTCACTGCAGGAGATTTGCGCAGCAGGAGATGTGCGCCACTGGAGATGTGCACCGCAGGAGATGTGCACGCAGGAGATGTGCACGCAGGAGAAGTGCGCCGCAGGAGATATGCGCCGCAGGAGATGTACATAGCAGGAGATGTGCGCAGCAGGAGATGTGCACCGCAGGAGATGTGTACGCAGGAGATATGCGCCGCAGGAGATGAGTGCCGCAGAAGATGTGCGCCGCAGGATGTGTGCGGAGATGTGCACCGCAGGAGATGTGCGCAGCAGGAGATGTGCACCGCAGGAGATGTGCGCCGCAGGAGATGTGCACCGCAGGAGATGTGCGCAGCAGGAGATTGGCACGCAGGAGATGTGCGCCGCAGGATGTGTGCGCACAGTTTTTTTATTAATTTTATTTATGTGCACCGCATGTTCTGCAATGCAGGAGATGTGCGCAGCAGGAGATTTGCGCCACAGGATGTGTGCGCACAGTTTTTATATTAATTTGAGTTAATTATTATAAATTTTTTGTAAATAAATGTTTCATTTATGTGCAACGAAGGGTATGTGCCACAGGATGTGTGCCGCAAGAGATGTGCACCGCCGGAGATGTGCACCGCAGGAGATGTGCGCTGCAGGAGATCTGCACGCAGGAGATGTGCAACGCAGGAGATGTGCACAGCAGGAGATGTGCGCAGCAGGATGTGTGCACACAGTTTTTTTATTAATTTGATGTAATTATATTTTTTTGTAAACAAATGTTTCATTTATGTGCACCGCAGGGTGTGCGCCGCAGGATGTGCGCCGCAAGAGATGTGCACTGCAGGAGATGTGCGCAGCAGGAGATGTGCACCGCAGGAGATGTGTGCCGCAGAAGATGTGCGCAGCAGGAGATGTGCGTCACAGGAGATGTGCAGAGCAGGAGATGTGCGCAGCAGGAGATGTGCAGAGCAGGAGATGTGCGTTGCAGGATTAGTGCGCACATTTTTTTTATTAATTTGAGTTAATTATTATTTTTTTTTTGTAAGTAAATGTTTCATTTATGTGCACCGCAGGGTGTGCGCCGCAAGAGATGTGCACCGCCGGAAATGTGCGCAGCAGGAGATGTGCACCGCAGGAGATGTGCGCAGCAGGAGATGTGTGCCGCAGGAGATGTGCTCAGCAGGAGATGTGCACCACTTGAGATGTGCGCTGCAGGAGATGTGCGCCGCAGGCGATATGCGCAGCAGGAGATGTGTGCCGCAGTTTTTTTATTAATATGATTTAATTTTAATTTTTTTGTAAACAACTGTTTTATTTATGTGCAACGCAGGGTTCGCAATGCAGGATGTGCGCCGCAAGAGATATGCACCGCAGGAGATGTGCGCAACAGGAGATGTGCACCACAGGAGATGTGCGCAGCAGGAGATGTGCACCGCAGGAGATGTGCTCCGCAGGAGATGTGCACCGCAGGAGATTAGCACGCAGGAGATGTGCGCCGCAGGATGTATGCGCACAGTTTTTTTATTAATTTGAGTTAATTATTATAATTTATTTGTAAATAAATGTTTCATTTATGTGCAACGAAGGGTGTGCACCGCAGGATGTGCACCGCCGCCGGAGATGTGCGCGGCAGGAGATGTGCACCGCAGGAGATGTACACCACAGGAGATGTGCGCAGCAGGAGATGTGCACCGCAGGAGATGTGTACGCAGGAGATATGCGCCGCAGGAGATGAGTGCCGCAGGAGATGTGCGCCGCAGGATGTGTGCGCACAGTTTTTTTAGGAATTTGAGTTAATTATTATTATTTTTTATAAATAAATGTTTCATTTATGTGCACCGCAGGGTGTGCGACGAGGGAGGGTCACTGCAGGAGATTTGCGCAGCAGGAGATGTGCGCCACTGGAGATGTGCACCGCAGGAGATGTGCACGCAGGAGATGTGCACGCAGGAGATGTGCGCCGCAGGAGATGTGCACGCAGGAGATGTGCACGCAGGAGATGTGCGCCGCAGAAGATGTGCGCCGCAGGAGATGTACATAGCAGGAGATGTGCACCGCAGGAGATGTGCGCCGCAGGAGATGTGCGCCGCAGGATGTGTGCGCACAGTTTTTTTATTAATTTTATTTATGTGCATCTTATGTTCTGCAATGCAGGAGATGTGCACTGCAGGAGATGTGCGCCGCAGGAGATGTGAGTCGCAGGAGATGTACATAGCAGGAGATGTGCGCCGCAGGCGATATGCGCAGCAGGAGATGTGTGCCGCAGTTTTTTTATTAATTTGATTTTATTTTTTTATTTTTTTGTAAATAAATGTTTCATTTATGTGCAACGCAGGGTGTGCGACGAGGGAGGGTCACTGCAGGAGATTTGCGCAGCAGGAGATGTGCGCCACTGGAGATGTGCACCGCAGGAGATGTGCACGCAGGAGATGTGCACGCAGGAGAAGTGCGCCGCAGGAGATGTGCGCCGCAGGAGATGTACATAGCAGGAGATGTGCGCAGCAGGAGATGTGCACCGCAGGAGATGTGTACGCAGGAGATATGCGCCGCAGGAGATGAGGGCCGCAGAAGATGTGCGCCGCAGGATGTGTGCGGAGATGTGCACCGCAGGAGATGTGCGCAGCAGGAGATGTGCACCGCAGGAGATTTGCGCCTCAGGAGATGTGCACCGCAGGATATGTGCGCCGCAGGATGTGCGCCGCAAGAGATATGCACCGCCGGAGATGTGTGCAGCAGGAGATGTGCTCCGCAGGAGATGTGCACCGCAGGAGATGTGCGCCTCAGGAGATGTGCACCGCAGGATATGTGCGCCGCAGGATGTGCGCCGCAAGAGATATGCACCGCCGGAGATGTGCGCAGCAGGAGATGTGCACCGCAGGAGATGTACACCTCAGGAGATGTGCTCAGCATGAGATGTGCGCCGCAGGAGATGAGTGCCGCAGGAGATGTGCGCCGTAGGATGTGTGCGGAGATGTGCACCGCAGAATATGTGCGCAGCAGGAGATGTGCGCCACTGGAGATGTGCACCGCAGGAGATGTGCACGAAGGAGATGTGCACGCAGGAGATGTGCGCCGCAGGAGATGTGCGCCGCAGGAGATGTACATAGCAGGAGATGTGCACGCAGGACATGTGCGCCGCAGGAGATGTACAAAGCAGGAGATGTGCGCCGCAGGCGATATGCGCCACCGGAGATGTGCACCGCGGGAGATGTGCGCCGCAGGAGATCTGCACGCAGGAGATGTGCAACGCAGGAGATGTGCACAGCAGGAGATGTGCGCAGCAGGATGTGTGCACACAGTTTTTTTATTAATTTGATGTAATAATATTTTTTTGTAAATAAATGTTTCATTTATGTGCAACGCAGGGTGTTTTCGCCGCAGGATGTGCGCCACAAGAGATATGCACCGGCGGAGATGTGCGCAGCAGGAGATGTGCACCGCAGGAGATGTGTACGCAGGAGATATGCGCCGCAGGAGATGAGTGCCGCAGGAGATGTGCGCCGCAGGCTGTGTGCGCACAGTTTTTTTAGGAATTTGAGTTAATTATTATTATTTTTTGTAAATAAATGTTTCATTTATGTGCACCGCAGGGTGTGCGACGAGGGAGGGTCACTGCAGGAGATTTGCGCAGCAGGAGATGTGCGCCACTGGAGATGTGCACCGCAGGAGATGTGCACGCAGGAGATGTGCACGCAGGAGATGTGCGCCGCAGGAGATGTGCGCCGCAGGAGATGTACATAGCAGGAGATGTGCACGCAGGACATGTGCGCCGCAGGAGATGTACAAAGCAGGAGATGTGCGCCGCAGGCGATATGCGCCACCGGAGATGTGCACCGCAGGAGATGTGCGCCGCAGGAGATCTGCACGCAGGAGATGTGCAACGCAGGAGATGTGCACAGCAGGAGATGTGCGCAGCAGGATGTGTGCACACAGTTTTTTTATTAATTTGATGTAATAATATTTTTTTGTAAATAAATGTTTCATTTATGTGCACCGCAGGGTTTGCGCCGCAGGATGTGCGCCGCAAGAGATGTGCACCGCAGGAGATGTGCGCAGCAGGAGATGTGCACCGCAGGAGATGTGTGCCGCAGAAGATGTGCGCAGCAGGAGATGTGCGTCACAGGAGATGTGCAGAGCAGGAGATGTGCGCAGCAGGAGATGTGCAGAGCAGGACATGTGCGTTGCAGGATTAGTGCGCACAGTTTTTTTATTAATTTGAGTTAATTATTATTTTTTTTTGTAAGTAAATGTTTCATTTATGTGCACCGCAGGGTGTGCGCCGCGAGAGATGTGCACCGCAGGAGATGTGCGCAACAGGAGATATGCACCACAGGAGATGTGCGCAGCAGGAGATGTGCACCGCAGGAGATGTGCGCCGCAGGAGATGTGCACCGCAGGAGATGTGCGCCGCAGGATGTGTGCGCACAGTTTTTTTATTAATTTTATTTATGTGCACTGCATGTTCTGCAATGCAGGATATGTGCGCAGCAGGAGATTTGCGCCACAGGATGTGTACGCACAGTTTTTTTATTAATTTGAGTTAATTATTATAATTTTATTGTAAATAAATGTTTCATTCATGTGCAACGAAGGGTGTGCGCCGCATGATGTGCGCCGCAAGAGGTGTGCACCGCCGGAGATTTGCGCAGCAGGAGATGTGCACCGCAGGAGATGTGCGCCGCAGGAGATGTGTACGCAGGAGATATGCGCCGCAGGAGATGAGTGCCGCAGGAGATGTGCGCCGCAGGATGTGTGCGGACAGTTTTTTTAGGAATTTGAGTTAATTATTATTATTTTTTGTAAATAAATGTTTCATTTATGTGCACCGCAGGGTGTGCGACGAGGGAGGGTCACTGCAGGAGATTTGCGCAGCAGGAGATCTGCGCCACTGGAGATGTGCACCGCAGGAGATGTGCACGCAGGAGATGTGCACGCAGGAGATGTGCGCCGCAGGAGATGTGCGCCGCAGGAGATGTACATAGCAGGAGATGTGCACGCAGGAGATGTGCGCCGCAGGAGATGTACAAAGCAGGAGATGTGCGCCGCAGGCGATATGCGCCACCGGAGATGTGCACCGCAGGAGATGTGCGCCGCAGGAGATCTGCACGCAGGAGATGTGCACCGCCGGAAATGTGCGCAGCAGGAGATGTGCACCGCAGGAGATGTGCGCAGCAGGAGATGTGTGCCGCAGGAGATGTGTTCAGCAGGAGATGTGCACCACTTGAGATGTGCGCTGCAGGAGATGTGCGCCGCAGGCGATATGCGCAGCAGGAGATGTGTGCCGCAGTTTTTTTATTAATAAGATTTAATTTTAATTTTTTTTGTAAATAACTGTTTTATTTATGTGCAATGCAGGGTTCGCAACGCAGGATGTGCGCCGCAAGAGATATGCACCGCAGGAGATGTGCGCAACAGGAGATGTGCACCACAGGAGATGTGCGCAGCAGGAGATGTGCACCGCAGGAGATGTGCACGCAGGAGATGTGCACGCAGGAGAAGTGCGCCGCAGGAGATGTGCGCCGCAGGAGATGTACATAGCAGGAGATGTGCGCAGCAGGAGATGTGCACCGCAGGAGATGTGTACGCAGGAGATATGCGCCGCAGGAGATGAGTGCCGCAGAAGATGTGCGCCGCAGGATGTGTGCGGAGATGTGCACCGCAGGAGATGTGCGCAGCAGGAGATGTGCACCGCATGAGATGTGCGCCGCAGGAGATGTGCACCGCAGGAGATGTGCGCAGCAGGAGATTGGCACGCAGGAGATGTGCGCCGCAGGATGTGTTCGCACAGTTTTTTCATTAATTTTATTTATGTGCACCGCATGTTCTGCAATGCAGGAGATGTGCGCAGCAGGAGATTTGCGCCGCAGGATGTGTGCGCACAGTTTTTTTATTAATTTGAGTTAATTAATATAAATTTTTTGTAAATAAATGTTTCATTTATGTGCAACGAAGTGTGTGCGCCACAGGATGTGAGCCGCAAGAGATGTGCACCGCCGGAGATGTGCGCAGCAGGAGATGTGCTCCGCAGGAGATGTGCACCGCAGGAGATGTGCGCCTCAGGAGATGTGCACCGCAGGATATGTGCGCCGCAGGATGTGCGCCGCAAGAGATATGCACCGCCGGAGATGTGCGCAGCAGGAGATGTGCACCGCAGGAGATGTACACCGCAGGAGATGTGCTCAGCATGAGATGTGCACCGCAGGAGATGTGTACGCAGGAGATATGCGCCGCAGGAGATGAGTGCCGCAGGAGATGTGCGCCGCAGGATGTGTGCGGAGATGTGCACCGCAGGAGATGTGCGCAGCAGGAGATGTGCACCGCAGGAGATGTGCACCGCAGGAGATGTGCGCCCCAGAATGTGTGCGCACAGTTTTTTTATTAATTTTATTGATGTGCATCTTATGTTCTGCAATGCAGGAGATGTGCGCAGCAGGAGATTTGCGCCGCAGGATGTGTGCGCACAGTTTTTTTATTAATTTGAGTTAATTATTATAATTTTTTTGTAAATAAATGTTTCATTTATGTGCAACGCAGGGTGTGCGCCGCAGGATGTGCGCCGCAAGAGATGTGCACTGCAGGAGATGTGCGCAGCAGGAGATGTGCACTGCAGGAGATGTGCGCCGCAGGAGATGTGAGTCGCAGGAGATGTACATAGCAGGAGATGTGTGCCGCAGGCGATATGCGCAGCAGGAGATGTGTGCCGCAGTTTTTTTATTAATTTGATTTTATTTTTTTATTTTTTTGTAAATAAATGTTTCATTTATGTGCAACGCAGGGTGTGCGCCGCAGGATGTGCACCTCAAGAGATGTGCACCGCAGGAGATGTGCGCAGCATGAGATGTGCACCGCAGGAGATTTGTACGCAGGAGATATGCGCCGCAGGAGATGTGCGACGCAGGATATGTGCAGAGATGTGCACCGCAGGAGATGTGTGCAGAAGGAGATGTGCACTGCAGGAGATGTGCGCCGCAGGAGATGTGCGCCGCAGGAGATGTCTATAGCAGGAGATGTGCACGCAGGACATGTGAGCCGCAGGAGATGTACAAAGCAGGAGATGTGCGCCGCAGGCGATATGCGCCACCGGAGATGTGCACCGCAGGAGATGTGCGCTGCAGGAGATGTGTGCTGCAGGAGATCTGCACGCAGGAGATGTGCAACGCAGGAGATGTGCACAGCAGGAGATGTGCGCAGCAGGATGTGTGCACACAGTTTTTTTATTAATTTGATGTAATAATATTTTTTTGTAAACAAATGTTTCATTTATGTGCACCGCAGGGTGTGCGCCGCAGGATGTGCGCCGCAAGAGATGTGCACTGCAGGAGATGTGCGCAGCAGGAGATGTGCACCGCAGGAGATGTGTGCCGCAGAAGATGTGCGCAGCAGGAGATGTGCACCGCAGGAGATGTGCGCAGCAGGAGATGTGTGCCGCAGGAGATGTGCTCAGCAGGAGATGTGCACCACTTGAGATGTGCGCTGCAGGAGATGTGCGCCGCAGGCGATATGCGCAGCAGGAGATGTGTGCCGCAGTTTTTTTATTAATATGATTTAATTTTAATTTTTTTGTAAATAACTGTTTTATTTATGTGCAACGCAGGGTTCGCAACGCAGGATGTGCGCCGCAAGAGATATGCACCGCAGGAGATGTGCGCAACAGGAGATGTGCACCACAGGAGATGTGCGCAGCAGGAGATGTGCACCGCAGGAGATGTGCTCCGCAGGAGATGTGCACCGCAGGAGAAGTGCACGCAGGAGATTAGCACGCAGGAGATGTGCGCCGCAGGATGTGTGCGCACAGTTTTTTTTATTAATTTGAGTTAATTATTATAATTTATTTGTAAATAAATGTTTCATTTATGTGCAACGAAGGGTGTGCGCCGCAGGATGTGCACCGCCGCCGGAGATGTGCGCGGCAGGAGATGTGCACCGCAGGAGATGTACACCGCAGGAGATGTGCGCAGCAGGAGATGTGCACCGCAGGAGATGTGTACGCAGGAGATATGCGCCGCAGGAGATGAGTGCCGCAGGAGATGTGCGCCGCAGGATGTGTGCGCACAGTTTTTTTAGGAATTTGAGTTAATTATTATTATTTTTTATAAATAAATGTTTCATTTATGTGCACCGCAGGGTGTGCGACGAGGGAGGGTCACTGCAGGAGATTTGCGCAGCAGGAGATGTGCGCCACTGGAGATGTGCACCGCAGGAGATGTGCACGCAGGAGATGTGCACGCAGGAGATGTGCGCCGCAGGAGATGTGCGTCGCAGGAGATGTACATAGCAGGAGATGTGCACGCAGGAGATGTGCGCCGCAGGAGATGTGCGCCGCAGGAGATGTACATAGCAGGAGATGTGCACCGCAGGAGATGTGCACGCAGGAGATGTGCACGCAGAAGATGTGCGCCGCAGGAGATGTGCGCCGCAGGAGATGTACATAGCAGGAGATGTGCACGCAGGAGATGTGCGCCGCAGAAGATGTGCGCCGCAGGAGATGTACATAGCAGGAGATGTGCACCGCAGGAGATGTGCGCCGCAGGAGATGTGCGCCGCAGGATGTGTGCGCACAGTTTTTTTATTAATTTTATTTATGTGCATCTTATGTTCTGCAATGCAGGAGATGTGCGCAGCAGGAGATTTGCGCCGCAGGATGTGTGCGCACAGTTTTTTTATTAATTTGAGTTAATTATTATAATTTTCTTTTTAAATAAACGTTTCATTTATGTGCAACGCAGGGTGTGCGCCGCAGGATGTGCGCCGCAAGAGATGTGCACCGCAGGAGATGTGCGCAGCAGGAGATGTGCACTGCAGGAGATGTGCGCCGCAGGAGATGTGAGTCGCAGGAGATGTACATAGCAGGAGATGTGCGCCGCAGGCGATATGCGCAGCAGGAGATGTGTGCCGCAGTTTTTTTATTAATTTGATTTGATTTTTTTATTTTTTTGTAAATAAATGTTTCATTTATGTGCAACGCAGGGTGTGCGCCGCAGGAGGTGCGCCGCAAGAGATATGCACCGGCGGAGATGTGCGCAGCAGGAGATGTGCACCGCAGGAGATGTGTACGCAGGAGATATGCGCCGCAGGAGATGAGTGCCGCAAGAGATGTGTGCCGCAGGATGTGTGCGCACAGTTTTTTTAGGAATTTGAGTTAATTATTATTATTTTTTGTAAATAAATGTTTCATTTATGTGCACCGCAGGGTGTGCGACGAGGGAGGGTCACTGCAGGAGATTTGCGCAGCAGGAGATGTGCGCCACTGGAGTTGTGCGCCGCAGGAGATGTGCACGCAGGAGATGTGCACGCAGGAGATGTGCGCCGCAGGAGATGTGCGCCGCAGGAGATGTACATAGCAGGAGATGTGCACGCAGGAGATGTGCGCCGCAGGGTGTGCGCCGCAGGACGTGCGCCGCAGGACGTGCGCCGCAGGACGTGCGCCGCAAGAGATGTGCACCGCAGGAGATGTGCGCAGCAGGAGATTTGCACCGCAGGAGATGTGTGCCGCAGAAGATGTGCGCAGCAGGAGATGTGCGTCACAGGAGATGTGCAGAGCAGGAGATGTGCGCAGCAGGAGATGTGCAGAGCAGGAGATGTGCGTTGCAGGATTAGTGCGCACAGTTTTTTTATTAATTTGAGTTAATTATTATTTTATTTTTTGTAAATAAATGTTTCATTTATGTGCACCGCAGGGTGTGCGACGAGGGAGGGTCACTGCAGGAGATTTGCGCAGCAGGAGATGTGCGCCACTGGAGATGTGCACCGCAGGAGATGTGCGCCGCAGGATGTTTGCGCACAGTTTTTTTATTAATTTGAGTTAATTATTATAATTTATTTGTAAATAAATGTTTCATTTATGTGCAACGAAGGGTGTGCGCCGCAGGATGTGCACCGCCGCCGGACATGTGCGCGGCAGGAGATGTGCACCACAGGAGATGTACACCGCAGGAGATGTGCGCAGCAGGAGATGTGCACCGCAGGAGATGTGTACGCAGGAGATATGCGCCGCAGGAGATGAGTGCCGCAGGAGATGTGCGCCGCAGGATGTGTGCGCACAGTTTTTTTAGGAATTTGAGTTAATTATTATTATTTTTTATAAATAAATGTTTCATTTATGTGCACCGCAGGGTGTGCGACGAGGGAGGGTCACTGCAGGAGATTTGCGCAGCAGGAGATGTGCGCCACTGGAGATGTGCACCGCAGGAGATGTGCACGCAGGAGATGTGCACGCAGGAGATGTGCGCCGCAGGAGATGTGCGTCGCAGGAGATGTACATAGCAGGAGATGTGCACGCAGGAGATGTGCGCCGCAGGGTGTGCGCCGCAGGACGTGCGCCGCAGGACGTGCGCCGCAAGAGATGTGCACCGCAGGAGATGTGCGCAGCAGGAGATTTGCACCGCAGGAGATGTGTGCCGCAGAAGATGTGCGCAGCAGGAGATGTGCGTCACAGGAGATGTGCAGAGCAGGAGATGTGCGCAGCAGGAGATGTGCAGAGCAGGAGATGTGCGTTGCAGGATTAGTGCGCACAGTTTTTTTATTAATTTGAGTTAATTATTATTTTATTTTTTGTAAATAAATGTTTCATTTATGTGCACCGCAGGGTGTGCGACGAGGGAGGGTCACTGCAGGAGATTTGCGCAGCAGGAGATGTGCGCCACTGGAGATGTGCACCGCAGGAGATGTGCGCCGCAGGATGTTTGCGCACAGTTTTTTTATTAATTTGAGTTAATTATTATAATTTATTTGTAAATAAATGTTTCATTTATGTGCAACGAAGGGTGTGCGCCGCAGGATGTGCACCGCCGCCGGACATGTGCGCGGCAGGAGATGTGCACCGCAGGAGATGTACACCGCAGGAGATGTGCGCAGCAGGAGATGTGCACCGCAGGAGATGTGTACGCAGGAGATATGCGCCGCAGGAGATGAGTGCCGCAGGAGATGTGCGCCGCAGGATGTGTGCGCACAGTTTTTTTAGGAATTTGAGTTAATTATTATTATTTTTTATAAATAAATGTTTCATTTATGTGCACCGCAGGGTGTGCGACGAGGGAGGGTCACTGCAGGAGATTTGCGCAGCAGGAGATGTGCGCCACTGGAGATGTGCACCGCAGGAGATGTGCACGCAGGAGATGTGCACGCAGGAGATGTGCGCCGCAGGAGATGTGCGTCGCAGGAGATGTACATAGCAGGAGATGTGCACGCAGGAGATGTGCGCCGCAGGAGATGTGCGCCGCAGGATGTGTGCGCACATTTTTTTTATTAATTTTATTTATGTGCATCTTATGTTCTGCAATGCAGGAGATGTGCGCAGCAGGAGATTTGCGCCGCAGGATGTGTGCGCACAGTTTTTTTATTAATTTGAGTTAATTATTATAATTTTCTTTTTAAATAAACGTTTCATTTATGTGCAACGCAGGGTGTGCGCCGCAGGATGTGCGCCGCAAGAGATGTGCACCGCAGGAGATGTGCGCAGCAGGAGATGTGCACTGCAGGAGATGTGCACGCAGGAGATGTGCGCCGCAGGAGATGTACAAAGCAGGAGATGTGCGCCGCAGGCGATATGCGCCACCGGAGATGTGCACCGCAGGAGATGTGCGCCGCAGGAGATCTGCACGCAGGAGATGTGCAACGCAGGAGATGTGCACAGCAGGAGATGTGCGCAGCAGGATGTGTGCAGAGCAGGAGATGTGCGTTGCAGGATTAGTGCGCACAGTTTTTTTATTAATTTGAGTTAATTATTATTTTTTTTTTGTAAGTAAATGTTTCATTTATGTGCACCGCAGGGTGTGCGCCGCAAGAGATGTGTACGCAGGAGATATGCGCCGCAGGAGATGAGTGCCGCAGGAGATGTGCGCCGCAGGATGTGTGCGCACATTTTTTTTAGGAATTTGAGTTAATTATTATTATTTTTTGTAAATAAATGTTTCATTTATGTGCACCGCAGGGTGTGCGACGAGGGAGGGTCACTGCAGGAGATTTGCGCAGCAGGAGATGTGCACTGCAGGAGATGTGCGCCGCAGGAGATGTGAGTCGCAGGAGATGTACATAGCAGGAGATGTGCGCCGCAGGCGATATTTGCAGCAGGAGATGTGTGCCGCAGTTTTTTTATTAATTTGATTTTATTTTTTTATTTTTTTGTAAATAAATGTTTCATTTATGTGCAACGCAGGGTGTGCGCCGCAGGAGGTGCGCCGCAAGAGATATGCACCGGCGGAGATGTGCGCAGCAGGAGATGTGCACCGCAGGAGATGTGTACGCAGGAGATATGCGTCGCAGGAGATGAGTGCCGCAGGAGATGTGCGCCGCAGGCTGTGTGCGCACAGTTTTTTTAGGAATTTGAGTTAATTATTATTATTTTTTGTAAATAAATGTTTCATTTATGTGCACCGCAGGGTGTGCGACGAGGGAGGGTCACTGCAGGAGATTTGCGCAGCAGGAGATGTGCGCCACTGGAGATGTGCGCCGCAGGAGATATGCACGCAGGAGATGTGCACGCAGGAGATGTGCGCCGCAGGAGATGTGCGCCGCAGGAGATGTACATAGCAGGAGATGTGCACGCAGGACATGTGCGCCGCAGGAGATGTACAAAGCAGGAGATGTGCGCCGCAGGCGATATGCGCCACCGGAGATGTGCACCGCAGGAGATGTGCGCCGCAGGAGATCTGCACGCAGGAGATGTGCAACGCAGGAGATGTGCACAGCAGGAGATGTGCGCAGCAGGATGTGTGCACACAGTTTTTTTATTAATTTGATGTAATAATATTTTTTTGTAAATAAATGTTTCATTTATGTGCACCGCAGGGTGTGCGCCGCAGGATGTGCGCCGCAAGAGATGTGCACCGCAGGAGATGTGCGCAGCAGGAGATGTGCGCCTCAGGAGATGTGCACCGCAGGAGAAGTGCACGCAGGAGATTAGCACGCAGGAGATGTGCGCCGCAGGATGTGTGCGCACAGTTTTTTTATTAATTTGAGTTAATTATTATAATTTATCTGTAAATAAATGTTTCATTTATGTGCAACGAAGGGTGTGCGCCGCAGGATGTGCACTGCCGCCGGAGATGTGCGCGGCAGGAGATGTGCACCGCAGGAGATGTACACCGCAGGAGATGTGCGCAGCAGGAGATGTGCACCGCAGGCGATATGCGCAGCAGGAGATGTGTGCCGCAGTTTTTTTATTAATTTGATTTTATTTTTTTATTGTTTTGTAAATAAATGTTTCATTTATGTGCAACGCAGGGTGTTTTCGCCGCAGGATGTGCGCCGCAAGAGATGAGTGCCGCAGGAGATGTGTACGCAGGAGATATGCGCCGCAGGAGATGAGTGCCGCAGGAGATGAGTGCCGCAGGAGATGTGCGCCGCAGGCTGTGTGCGCACAGTTTTTTTAGGAATTTGAGTTAATTATTATTATTTTTTGTAAATAAATGTTTCATTTATGTGCACCGCAGGGTGTGCGCCGCAAGAGATGTGCACCGCCGGAAATGTGCGCAGCAGGAGATGTGCACCGCAGGAGATGTGCGCAGCAGGAGATGTGTGCCGCAGGAGATGTGCTCAGCAGGAGATGTGCACCACTTGAGATGTGCGCTGCAGGAGATGTGCGCCGCAGGCGATATGCGCAGTAGGAGATGTGTGCCGCAGTGTTTTTATTAATATGATTTCATTTTAATTTTTTTTGTAATTTAACTGTTTTATTTATGTGCAACGCAGGGTTCGCAACGCAGGATGTGCGCCGCAAGAGATATGCACCGCAGGAGATGTGCGCAACAGGAGATGTGCACCGCAGGAGAAGTGCACGCAGGAGATTAGCACGCAGGAGATGTGCGCCGCAGGATGTGTGCATACAGTTTTTTTATTAATTTGAGTTAATTATTATAATTTATTTGTAAATAAATGTTTCATTTATGTGCAACGAAGGGTGTGCGCCGCAGGATGTGCGCCGCCGCCGAAGATGTGCGCGGCAGGAGATTTGCACCGCAGGAGATGTACACCGCAGGAGATGTGCGCAGCAGGAGATGTGCACCGCAGGAGATGTTCACGCAGGAGATGTGCACGCAGGAGAAGTGCGCCGCAGGAGATGTGCGCCGCAGGAGATGTACATAGCAGGAGATGTGCGCAGCAGGAGATGTGCACCGCAGGAGATGAGTGCCGCAGAAGATGTGCGCCGCAGGATGTGTGCGGAGATGTGCACCGCAGGAGATGTGCGCAGCAGGAGATGTGCACCGCAGGAGATGTGCACCGCAGGAGATGTGCGCAGCAGGAGATTGGCACGCAGGAGATGTGCGCCGCAGGATGTGTGCGCACAGTTTTTTTATTAATTTTATTTATGTGCACCGCATGTTCTGCAATGCAGGAGATGTGCGCAGCAGGAGATTTGCGCCGCAGGAGATGTGCGCCGCAGGAGATGTGCGCCGCAGGAGATGTACATAGCAGGAGATGTGCACGCAGGAGATGTGCGCCGCAGGAGATGTACAAAGCAGGAGATGTGCGCCGCAGGCGATATGCGCCACCGGAGATGTGCACCGCAGGAGATGTGCGCCGCAGGAGATCTGCACGCAGGAGATGTGCGCAGCAGGATGTGTGCACACAGTTTTTTTATTAATTTGATGTAATAATATTTTTTTGTAAATAAATGTTTTATTTATGTGCACCGCAGGGTGTGCGCCGCAGGACGTGCGCCGCAAGAGATGTGCACCACAGGAGATGTGCGCAGCAGGAGATGTACACTGCAGGAGATGTGCGCAGCAGGAGATGTGCACCGCAGGAGATGTGTACGCAGGAGATATGCGCCGCAGGAGATGAGTGCCGCAGGAGATGTGCGCCGCAGGATGTGTGCGCACAGTTTTTTTAGGAATTTGAGTTAATTATTATTATTTTTTGTAAATAAATGTTTCATTTATGTGCACCGCAGGGTGTGCGACGAGGGAGGGTCACTGCAGGAGATTTGCGCAGCGGGAGATGTGCGCCACTGGAGATGTGCGCCGCAGGAGATGTGCACGCAGGAGATGTGCACGCAGGAGATGTGCGCCGCAGGAGATGTGCGCCGCAGGAGATGTACATAGCAGGAGATGTGCACCGCAGGAGATGTGCACGCAGGAGATGTGCACGCAGGAGATGTGCGCCGCAGGAGATGTGCGCCGCAGGAGATGTACATAGCAGGAGATGTGCGCCGCAGGAGATGTGCGCCGCAGAAGATGTGCGCCGCAGGAGATGTACATAGCAGGAGATGTGCGCCGCAGGAGATGTGCGCCGCAGGAGATGTGCGCCGCAGGATGTGTGCGCACAGTTTTTTTATTAATTTTATTTATGTGCATCTTATGTTCTGCAATGCAGGAGATGTGCGCAGCAGGAGATTTGCGCCGCAGGATGTGTGCGCACAGTTTTTTTATTAATTTGAGTTAATTATTATAATTTTTTTGTAAATAAATGTTTCATTCATGTGCAACGCAGGGTGTGCGCCGCAGGATGTGCGCCGCAAGAGATGTGCACCGCAGGAGATGTGCGCAGCAGGAGATGTGCACTGCAGGAGATGTGCGCCGCAGGAGATGTGAGTCGCAGGAGATGTACATAGCAGGAGATGTGTGCCGCAGGCGATATGCGCAGCAGGAGATGTGTGCCGCAGTTTTTTTATTAATTTGATTTGATTTTTTTATCTTTTTCTAAATAAATGTTTCATTTATGTGCAACGCAGGGTGTGCGCCGCAGGACGTGCGCCGCAAGAGATGTGCACCGCAGGAGATGTGCGCAGCAGGAGATGTTCACCGCAGGAGATGTGTGCCGCAGATGATGTGCGCAGCAGGAGATGTGCGTCACAGGAGATGTGCAGAGCAGGAGATGTGCGCAGCAGGAGATGTGCAGAGCAGGAGATGTGCGTTGCAGGATTAGTGCGCACAGTTTTTTTATTAATTTGAGTTAATTATTATTTTTTTTTGTAAGTAAATGTTTCATTTATGTGCACCGCAGGGTGTGCGCCGCAAGAGATGTGCACCGCCGGAAATGTGCGCAGCAGGAGATGTGCACCGAAGGAGATGTGTACGCAGGAGATATGCGCCGCAGGAGATGAGTGCCGCAGGAGATGTGCGCCGCAGGATGTGTGCGCACAGTTTTTTTAGGAATTTGAGTTAATTATTATTATTTTTTGTAAATAAATGTTTCATTTATGTGCACCGCAGGGTGTGCGACGAGGGAGGGTCACTGCAGGAGATTTGCGCAGCAGGAGATGTGCGCCACTGGAGATGTGCACCGCAGGAGATGTGCACGCAAGAGATGTGCACGCAGGAGATGTGCGCCGCAGGAGATATGCGCCGCAGGAGATGTACATAGCAGGAGATGTGCACGCAGGAGATGTGCGCCGCAGGAGATGTGCGCCGCAGGAGATGTACATAGCAGGAGATGTGCACCGCAGGAGATGTGCACGCAGGAGATGTGCACGCAGGAGATGTGCGCCGCAGGAGATGTGCGCCGCAGGAGATGTGCGCCGCAGGAGATGTACATAGCAGGAGATGTGCACGCAGTAGATGTGCGCCGCAGGAGATGTGCGCCGCAGGAGATGTACATAGCAGGAGATGTGCGCCGCAGGAGATGTGCGCCGCAGGAGATGTGCGCCGCAGGATGTGTGCGCACAGTTTTTTTATTAATTTTATTTATGTGCATCTTATGTTCTGCAATGCAGGAGATGTGCGCAGCAGGAGATTTGTGCCGCAGGATTTGTGCGCACAGTTTTTTTATTAATTTGAGTTAATTATTATAATTTTCTTTTTAAATAAATGTTTCATTTATGTGCAACGCAGGGTGTGCGCCGCAGGATGTGCGCCGCAAGAGATGTGCACCGCAGGAGATGTGCGCAGCAGGAGATGTGCACTGCAGGACATGTGCGCCGCAGGAGATGTGAGTCGCAGGAGATGTGCGCCGCAGGATGTGTGCGCACAGTTTTTTTATTAATTTTATTTATGTGCATCTTATGTTCTGCAATGCAGGAGATGTGCGCAGCATGAGATTTGTGCCGCAGGATGTGTGCGCACAGTTTTTTTATTAATTTGAGTTAATTATTATAATTTTCTTTTTAAATAAATGTTTCATTTATGTGCAATGCAGGGTTTGCGCTGCAGGATGTGCGCCGCAAGAGATGTGCACCGCAGGAGATGTGCGCAGCAGGCGATATGCGCAGCAGGAGATGTGTGCCGCAGTTTTTTTATTAATTTGATTTTATTTTTTTATTTTTTTGTAAATAAATGTTTCATTTATGTGCAACGCAGGGTGTGCGCCGCAGGAGGTGCGCCGCAAGAGATATGCACCGGCGGAGATGTGCGCAGCAGGAGATGTGCACCGCAGGAGATGTGTACGCAGGAGATATGCGTCGCAGGAGATGAGTGCCGCAGGAGATGTGCGCCGCAGGCTGTGTGCGCACAGTTTTTTTAGGAATTTGAGTTAATTATTATTATTTTTAGTAAATAAATGTTTCATTTATGTGCACCGCAGGGTGTGCGACGAGGGAGGGTCACTGCAGGAGATTTGCGCAGCAGGAGATGTGCGCCACTGGAGATGTGCACCGCAGGAGATGTGCACGCAGGAGATGTGCACGCAGGAGATGTGCGCCGCAGGAGATGTGCGCCGCAGGAGATGTACATAGCAGGAGATGTGCACGCAGGACATGTGCGCCGCAGGAGATGTACAAAGCAGGAGATGTGCGCCGCAGGCGATATGCGCCACCGGAGATGTGCACCGCAGGAGATCTGCTCGCAGGAGATGTGCAACGCAGGAGATGTGCACAGCAGGAGATTTGCGCAGCAGGATGTGTGCACACAGTTTTTTTATTAATTTGATGTAATAATATTTTTTTGTAAATAAATGTTTCATTTATGTGCACCGCAGGGTGTGCGCCGCAGGATGTGCGCCGGAAGATATGTGCACCGCAGGAGATGTGCGCAGCAGGAGATGCGCGCCGCAGGAGATGTGCACCGCAGGAGAAGTGCACGCAGGAGATTAGCACGCAGGAGATGTGCGCTGCAGGATGTGTGCGCACAGTTTTTTTATTAATTTGAGTTAATTATTATAATTTATTTGTAAATAAATGTTTCATTTATGTGCAACGAAGGGTGTGCGCCGCAGGATGTGCACCGCCGCCGGAGATGTGCGCGGCAGGAGATGTGCACCGCAGGAGATGTACACCGCAGGAGATGTGCGCAGCAGGAGATGTGCACCGCAGGAGATGTGTACGCAGGAGATATGCGCCGCAGGAGATGAGTGCCGCAGGAGATGTGCGCCGCAGGATGTGTGCGCACAGTTTTTTTAGGAATTTGAGTTAATTATTATTATTTTTTGTAAATAAATGTTTCATTTATGTGCACCGCAGGGTGTGCGACGAGGGAGGGTCACTGCAGGAGATTTGCGCAGCAGGAGATGTGCGCCACTGGAGATGTGCGCCGCAGGAGATGTGCACGTAGGAGATGTGCACGCAGGAGATGTGCGCCGCAGGAGATGTGCGCCGCAGGAGATGTACATAGCAGGAGATGTGCACCGCAGGAGATGTGCACGCAGGAGATGTGCACGCAGGAGATGTGCACGCAGGAGATGTGCGCCGCAGGAGATGTACATAGCAGGAGATGTGCACGCAGGAGATATGCGCCGCAGAAGATGTGCACCGCAGGAGATGTACATAGCAGGAGATGTGCACCGCAGGAGATGTGCGCCGCAAGAGATGTGCACCGCAGGCGATATGCGCAGCAGGAGATGTGTGCCGCAGTTTTTTTATTAATTTGATTTAATTTTAATTTTTTTGTAAATAACTGTTTTATTTATGTGCAACGCAGGGTTCGCAACGCAGGATGTGCGCCGCAAGAGATATGCACCGCAGGAGATGTGCGCAACAGGAGATGTGCACCACAGGAGATGTGCGCAGCAGGAGATGTGCACCGCAGGAGATGTGCTCCGCAGGAGATGTGCACCGCAGGAGAAGTGCACGCAGGAGATTAGCACGCAGGAGATGTGCGCCGCAGGATGTGTGCGCACAGTTTTTTTATTAATTTGAGTTAATTATTATAATTTATTTGTAAATAAATGTTTCATTTATGTGCAACGAAGGGTGTGCGCCGCAGGATGTGCACCGCCGCCGGAGATGTGCGCGGCAGGAGATGTGCACCGCAGGAGATGTACACCGCAGGAGATGTGCGCAGCAGGAGATGTGCACCGCAGGAGATGTGTACGCAGGAGATATGCGCCGCAGGAGATGAGTGCCGCAGGAGATGTGCGCCGCAGGATGTGTGCGCACAGTTTTTTTAGGAATTTGAGTTAATTATTATTATTTTTTATAAATAAATGTTTCATTTATGTGCACCGCAGGGTGTGCGACGAGGGAGGGTCACTGCAGGAGATTTGCGCAGCAGGAGATGTGCGCCACTGGAGATGTGCACCGCAGGAGATGTGCACGCAGGAGATGTGCACGCAGGAGATGTGCGCCGCAGGAGATGTACATAGCAGGAGAAGTGCACGCAGGAGATGTGCGCCGCAGGAGATGTGCGCCGCAGGAGATGTGCACCGCAGGAGATGTGCACGCAGGAGATGTGCACGCAGGAGATATGCGCCGCAGGAGATGTGCGCCGCAGGAGATGTACATAGCAGGAGATGTGCACGCAGGAGATGTAGGCCGCAGAAGATGTGCGCCACAGGAGATGTACATAGCAGGAGATGTGCACCGCAGGAGATGTGCGCCGCAGGAGATGTGCGCCGCAGGATGTGTGCGCACAGTTTTTTTATTAATTTTATTTATGTGCATCTTATGTTCTGCAATGCAGGAGATGTGCGCAGCAGGAGATTTGCGCCGCAGGATGTGTGCGCACAGTTTTTTTATTAATTTGAGTTAATTATTATAATTTTCTTTTTAAATAAATGTTTCATTTATGTGCAACGCAGGGTGTGCGCCGCAGGATGTGCGCCGCAAGAGATGTGCACCG
This sequence comes from Pleuronectes platessa, assembly GCF_947347685.1. NCBI lineage: Eukaryota > Metazoa > Chordata > Actinopteri > Pleuronectiformes > Pleuronectidae > Pleuronectes > Pleuronectes platessa. The sequence continues at coordinate 219,849 of NW_026519021.1, forward strand.
CAGGAGATGTGCGCAGCAGGAGATGTGCACTGCAGGAGATGTGGACCGCAGGAGATATGCGCCGCAGGAGATGAGTGCCGCAGGAGATGTGCGCCGCAGGATGTGTGCGCACAGTTTTTTTAGGAATTTGAGTTAATTATTATTATTTTTTGTAAATAAATGTTTCATTTATGTGCATCGCAGGGTGTGCGACGAGGGAGGGTCACTGCAGGAGATTTGCGCAGCAGGAGATGTGCGCCACTGGAGATGTGCGCCGCAGGAGATGTGCACGTAGGAGATGTGCACGCAGGAGATGTGCGCCGCAGGAGATGTGCGCCGCAGGAGATGTACATAGCAGGAGATGTGCACCGCAGGAGATGTGCACGCAGGAGATGTGCACGCAGGAGATGTGCGCCGCAGGAGATGTACATAGCAGGAGATGTGCACGCAGGAGATATGCGCCGCAGAAGATGTGCGCCGCAGGAGATGTACATAGCAGGAGATGTGCACCGCAGGAGATGTGCGCCGCAAGAGATGTGCACCGCAGGCGATATGCGCAGCAGGAGATGTGTGCCGCAGTTTTTTTATTAATTTGATTTAATTTTAATTTTTTTGTAAATAACTGTTTTATTTATGTGCAACGCAGGGTTCGCAACGCAGGATGTGCGCCGCAAGAGATATGCACCGCAGGAGATGTGCGCAACAGGAGATGTGCACCACAGGAGATGTGCGCAGCAGGAGATGTGCACCGCAGGAGATGTGCTCCGCAGGAGATGTGCACCGCAGGAGAAGTGCACGCAGGAGATTAGCACGCAGGAGATGTGCGCCGCAGGATGTGTGCGCACAGTTTTTTTATTAATTTGAGTTAATTATTATAATTTATTTGTAAATAAATGTTTCATTTATGTGCAACGAAGGGTGTGCGCCGCAGGATGTGCACCGCCGCCGGAGATGTGCGCGGCAGGAGATGTGCACCGCAGGAGATGTACACCGCAGGAGATGTGCGCAGCAGGAGATGTGCACCGCAGGAGATGTGTACGCAGGAGATATGCGCCGCAGGAGATGAGTGCCGCAGGAGATGTGCGCCGCAGGATGTGTGCGCACAGTTTTTTTAGGAATTTGACTTAATTATTATTATTTTTTATAAATAAATGTTTCATTTATGTGCACCGCAGGGTGTGCGACGAGGGAGGGTCACTGCAGGAGATTTGCGCAGCAGGAGATGTGCGCCACTGGAGATGTGCACCGCAGGAGATGTGCACGCAGGAGATGTGCACGCAGGAGATGTGCGCCGCAGGAGATGTGCGCCGCAGGAGATGTACATAGCAGGAGAAGTGCACGCAGGAGATGTGCGCCGCAGGAGATGTGCGCCGCAGGAGATGTGCACCGCAGGAGATGTGCACGCAGGAGATGTGCACGCAGGAGATGTGCGCCGCAGGAGATGTGCGCCGCAGGAGATGTACATAGCAGGAGATGTGCACGCAGGAGATGTAGGCCGCAGAAGATGTGCGCCACAGGAGATGTACATAGCAGGAGATGTGCACCGCAGGAGATGTGCGACGCAGGAGATGTGCGCCGCAGGATGTGTGCGCACATTTTTTTTATTAATTTTATTTATGTGCATCTTATGTTCTGCAATGCAGGAGATGTGCGCAGCAGGAGATTTGCGCCGCAGGATGTGTGCGCACAGTTTTTTTATTAATTTGAGTTAATTATTATAATTTTCTTTTTAAATAAATGTTTCATTTATGTGCAACGCAGGGTGTGCGCCGCAGGATGTGCGCCGCAAGAGATGTGCACCGCAGGAGATGTGCGCAGCAGGAGATGTGCACTGCAGGAGATGTGGGCCGCAGGAGATGTGAGTCGCAGGAGATGTGCGCCGCAGGCGATATGCGCAGCAGGAGATGTGTGCCGCAGTTTTTTCATTAATTTGATTTTATTTTTTTATTTTTTTGTAAATAAATGTTTCATTTATGTGCAACGCAGGGTCTGCGCCGCAGGAGGTGCGCCGCAAGAGATATGCACCGGCGGAGATGTGCGCAGCAGGAGATGTGCACCGCAGGAGATGTGTACGCAGGAGATATGCGCCGCAGGAGATGAGTGCCGCAAGAGATGTGCGCCGCAGGATGTGTGCGCACAGTTTTTTTAGGAATTTGAGTTAATTATTATTATTTTTTGTAAATAAATGTTTCATTTATGTGCACCGCAGGGTGTGCGACGAGGGAGGGTCACTGCAGGAGATTTGCGCAGCAGGAGATGTGCGCCACTGGAGATGTGCGCCGCAGGAGATGTGCACGCAGGAGATGTGCGCCGCAGGAGATGTGCGCCGCAGGAGATTTACATAGCAGGAGATGTGCACGCAGGACATGTGCGCCGCAGGAGATGTACAAAGCAGGAGATGTGCGCCGCAGGCGATATGCGCCACCGGAGATGTGCACCGCAGGAGATGTGCGCCGCAGGAGATGTGCGCCGCAGGATGTGTGCGCACAGTTTTTTTATTAATTTTATTTATGTGCATCTTATGTTCTGCAATGCAGGAGATGTGCGCAGCAGGAGATTTGCGCCGCAGGATGTGTGCGCACAGTTTTTTTATTAATTTGAGTTAATTATTATAATTTTCTCTTTAAATAAATGTTTCATTTATGTGCAACGCAGGGTGTGCGCCGCAGGATGTGCGCCGCAAGAGATGTGCACCGCAGGAGATGTGCGCAGCAGGAGATGTGCACTGCAGGAGATGTGCGCCGCAGGAGATGTGAGTCGCAGGAGATGTACATAGCAGGAGATGTGCGCCGCAGGCGATATGCGCAGCAGGAGATGTGTGCCGCAGATTTTTTATTAATTTGATTTTATTTTTTTATTTTTTGTAAATAAATGTTTCATTTATGTGCAACGCAGGGTGTGCGCCGCAGGAGGTGCGCCGCAAGAGATATGCACCGGCGGAGATGTACGTAGCAGGAGATGTGCACCGCAGGAGATGTGTACGCAGGAGATATGCGTCGCAGGAGATGAGTGCCGCAGGAGATGTGCGCAGCAGGCTGTGTGCGCACAGTTTTTTTAGGAATTTGAGTTAATTATTATTATTTTTTGTAAATAAATGTTTCATTTATGTGCACTGCAGGGTGTGCGACGAGGGAGGGTCACTGCAGGAGATTTGCGCAGCAGGAGATGTGCGCCACTGGAGATGTGCACCGCAGGAGATGTGCACGCAGGAGATGTGCACGCAGGAGATGTGCGCCGCAGGAGATGTGCGCCGCAGGAGATGTACATAGCAGGAGATGTGCACGCAGGACATGTGCGCCGCAGGAGATGTACAAAGCAGGAGATGTGCGCCGCAGGCGATATGCGCCACCGGAGATGTGCACCGCAGGAGATGTGCAACGCAGGAGATGTGCACAGCAGGAGATGTGCGCAGCAGGATGTGTGCACACAGTTTTTTTATTAATTTGATGTAATAATATTTTTTTGTAAATAAATGTTTCATTTATGTGCACCGCAGGGTGTGCGCCGCAGGATGTGCGCCGCAAGAGATGTGCACGGTGGACTCTCGGTTGCGACTAATGGAGTAGCACGTGTTTCTCTGAGCTCCTGCAACAACTTTTAAAAAATCCTATTTTAGGTACACCTGCTGCATCTTTCTTCGGTGTGTATTTTTTCCACCTTCATATTCTGAATTTCAGCCGTCTTTTTGCCGACCAAAATGCCTCCAAAAGCCAAGCCACCTGTACAACTGCCGCGGCCTGCTGCACACACTGCATCCCCGCCTCGTAGTGACTCCTCCACCTGCCTGGTCGAAGCTGCCGGTGAGGCTCCGCCACACGATTTCAAGGCCGAACTCCTCTCGTCACTCCGTGTTGAGATGGCGGCTATTTTCAAAACTGAGCTTCAAGCTGCTTTGACCGAGACCTTGTCAAGCATCAAGACTGAGCTACAGGCAGTGAAGTCGGAGTTATCCAGCAGCATTACAAACATCCAGTCTGAGGTGCGTACTCTGAAGAACACCGTAGGTGAAATGGAAACATCGCTCTCCTCCTGCACCGATGACATTACTACCATACAGGCTAAAGTGGAGCATCTGTCAACTGAGCTGATAAAACTGGACAATAAATGCGAGGATTTGGAGGCGAGATCGCGGCGCAATAACATACGATTAGTGGGAATTCCTGAAGATTTTTCCACCTTTTCTGCTGCTGTGGATGTTTCCTCTCTGCTCAAGGAGGCGTTTAACCTGGAGAAGGAGCCTCTCGTGGACCGCGCACATCGTACTCTCCAGCCGAAGCCGAAGCCCGGAGAGCGCCCTCGCCCCATAATCGCTCGTCTACACTATCATACAGAGTGTGTGGACATATTGCGCCGAGCCAGGACCCAGCAACGGATCAAGATCGGAGAGCTGAGTTTCTCTGTCTTTCCCGACCATACCCCGAAGACGGCTCGTGCCCGAGCCGCATTCAATGATGTCCGTCGCCGGCTCCGCGAAATACCGGGGATCCGCTATGGTCTGCTATACCCGGCGCGCCTCCGGGTCACTCACAACGGTGCGGAGAGGAGGTTCGATTCAGCAGAGGAGGCCAGCGCATTCATCAGTTCGCTCAACAAGTAAGAGAACCGAGAGGTGATGCACACCGTTGAGGAAGCAGTGACAGTTAATATTGACATTTATTACTCTTTTCAGATAATCTGTTTCCTCTTATTTTCATTAACACACAGTATGTGGTTTTCAGTTTAACTTGGTCTTGATTGGTTGTACCTTCATGTCAAATGTTGCTAGGCTTGCAGGAGCTGAACCCGAAGCTTGTTAGTTATGCAAAAAGCCGAAAGTGTTCGTTTTAGGGATCTGACTCCTTGTGGAGTTAGCACTGGGTTCTCCATCGTTTGGGGATGGGGACGTTGTAAGTGCAATTGGGGGGAGGGGGGGTGGTTCAATGTGTTTTTTTTGTTTTTTGTTTTTCTCTGTTTTTTGTTTTGTTTTGCTTATTGTTTTGTTTTTTCTTCTTCTTCTTCCTTTTTCTTCTTCTTCCTTCCTTGGGGATCCGCATTCAGTCTATTTCTATCTCTAAGGATTTAACATATGGCCACCAATACTAATACTTCTGATGTTCCACTCACTGGGTCCTCAATGAGATTATTGAGCTGGAATATTAAAGGCATGGGGAGTCCAATTAAGAGATCAAGGATATTTGCTCATTTGAAACGTCTTAAAGCGGACTTAGTGTTTCTGCAGGAAACCCACATGCGCACTAAAGATCAGGTCAGACTTAAATGTCCCTGGGTTTCTGAGGTGTTTCACTCTAATTTCAACTCTAAGGCCAGAGGGGTTGCTATTTTAATTAGTAAGTCAATTCAGTTTTCAGCTTCTAAGGTGATATCAGACAAAAACGGCAGATACTTAATTGTTGCAGGTACGCTATTCCATATTCCCATTTTATTAGTTAACATATATGCCCCCAATTTCGATGATCCACACTTTATGAATAAGCTATTTGAACGTCTTCCCTCATTGAACAACAGCCTCCTTATAATTGGCGGGGACATGAACTGTGTAATTGATCCCAACCTAGACCGCTCCAACCCACGAAATCTGACCCCTTCTTCAATGTCGAGGTCACTTTCAGATTTTGTGTCCAAGAACGGTTGCACTGATCCTTGGAGATTTTATAACCCTCGTAATAAGGAATATTCCTTCTTTTCTCAGATGCATCAATCTTTCTCTCGGATTGATTATTTTATTGATGCTAAACTAATTTCCAAAGTACTGGCTGTTAATTATCATCCTATTGTTATTTCTGACCACGCCCCTCTTTCATTAGATATTCAGTTCTCCTCACAACCCCGGTACTCAACACCTTGGAGGTTCAATACATTACTTCTTTCAGATGATAAGTTCACCAAATTTATTACAACTAAAATTGATGATTATATCTCTCTAAATCAAAATGATATGGAACCAATTTCATGTTCACTGCTGTGGGAATCATTAAAAGCATACTTGCGGGGACAAATTATTTCCTACTCTGTCCACTTGAATAAGTCCCGTAAAGCCAAATTGCAAGAAATCTCTATCAATATCACCAAATTGGACCAACAACTCGCTACTTGCCCCTCTCCCAGTTTACTCAAACAGCGTGTTGAATTACAGACTGAATATGATCTCATCACCACCAGTGATGCAGAGCGACTTCTTTTACGATCACGCTCCACATATTATGAACATGGTGACAAGGCAAGTCGGCTCCTGGCTCATCAACTACGTCGCCAGGCTGCCTCACGTACGATCCCTCAAATAAAAGATTCATCTGGCTCATTGCATAAGGATCCCGCCACCATTAATTCTGTCTTTCACTCATTCTATTCTTCTCTATATAAGTCTGAATCTCCACCTGACACCACTGAATTGAATTCATTCCTAGATAGCCTCAACTTTCCTGTGATAAGCTCAGATGCTGCTAAAAAACTTGACTCACCATTAACGGTAGAAGAAATCACTTTCGCTGCGAGAGGTATGCAGAATAACAAAGCTCCTGGCCCTGATGGATTTCCAGTGGAATTTTTTAAGAGATTTCAGGATAGATTGTCCCCTTTACTACATGCTGTTTATAAGGAATCACTGGAACATGGCACTCTCCCTCCCACTTTAAGGCAAGCCTCCATAAGTCTCCTCTTAAAAAAAGATAAGGATCCGAATCTCTGCGGCTCATACAGACCTCTCTCATTAATAAATGTAGATGCTAAGATCCTTGCTAAAGCTTTGGCCTATCGCCTGGAGAACATTGTACCAACTATTGTCTCACATGAGCAAACTGGATTTGTTAAGGGGCGGCAGTTATTCTTTAACGTCCGAACACTCCTAAATATTATTTACTCTAAAACTGCCACAACAACACCTGAAGTAGTGATATCGGTCGATGCTGAAAAAGCATTCGATAGGGTTGAATGGGACTATTTATTTACTGTACTAAAGAGGTTTGGACTGGGTAATGGGTTCATTTCGTGGATACGTCTCCTTTACATATCACCACAAGCAAACATTTCCACTAATGGCATTCAGTCCAATTTTTTCACTCTAACCCGTGGCACCAGACAGGGGTGTCCCCTATCTCCTCTATTGTTCGCGCTAGCTATAGAGCCCCTGTCAATCTTTCTGAGGTCCTCCTCCACTTTTACTGGGATCTCACGATTGGGCACAGAATTTAAGCTGTCACTTTATGCGGATGACTTATTATTGTACGTCTCAGATCCTGTCCTTTCCATTCCCACAATTGTATCTGCTTTCCAGAGATTTGGTTCATTCTCAGGCTATAAAGTGAATACTTCTAAAAGTGAATGCTATCCTGTCAATGCTTCAGCATCACAGCTCACACAGTCAGATGTCCCTTTCAAAATGAGTCTTTCTGGCTTTAAGTATCTCGGGATCAACGTAACCAGAACGTTAAATTCTCTTTTTTCTGCTAATTTCTCACCTTTAATGTCTAAAATTAAATCTGACCTCCAAAGATGGAGGAGCTTACCTCTTTCGTTAATTGGAAGAATTAACGCGGTTAAGATGAACATTTTGCCCAAATTTCTTTTTTTGTTCCATTGTCTCCCACTTTTCCTGCCAAAGCAGTTTTTTAAAACAATTGATCAAACTATTTCTGACTTCTTATGGTGTGGAAAGGCTCCTAGGATCCGCAAATCCACACTTCAGAGATGTAAATTCAATGGCGGATTGGCACTTCCGAATTTCCAACTGTATTATTGGGCGACACATATTCAAAAAATGTCATTTTGGTTCAAGTCAGTGAATCTGCCATGGTGTCACCTGGAGGCACAGTCATGTGTTTCATCCTCCTTACCTGCTCTACTTACTTCTTCTATTCCATCCAACCTCTCTGGCTTCACAAATAATCAAGTGGTCCACTCCACACTTAAAATTTGGTATCAGTTTAGGAAACACTTCAAATTTAAATCAACATCTACTTTAGCTCCTTTACTGAACAATCATTTATTTCGACCTCCGCTCACAGATTCAACCTTTCTCACATGGCATAATAAAGGCCTGAAATGTTTTGAAGATCTTTACAAGGATGGTATTTTTCGCAGCTTTACAGATCTCTCAGGAGAATTTCATCTCCCACCTTCTCATCTCTTTCGATACTTTCAAATTAGACACTGCGCTAAAGCATTGTTTCCAGTTTTTCCCTCCTCGCCGCCGACCCTACAGTGGGAGGTGCTCTTAAACCACGATCCACTTCAAAAATCACTCATCTCTAAAGTTTATAATGAACTTCTGTCCTTTGATTGCTCTCCAATTACTAAAATTAGGGCTGCCTGGGAAGATGAACTAGATCTGAATTTGGAGGATGACTGGTGGGACACTGCTCTTAAGAAAATTCACACAAGTTCATCCTGCGCTCGTCTCACACTTATACAGTTTAAAGTAGTGTTTAGAGTCCACTTTTCTAAAGCGCGACTGTCGAAAATCTATCCCAGTATCACTGACAAATGCGACAAATGTCATGCCTCATCCTGCAATTTAACCCATATGTTCTACTCTTGTCCGCTACTCTCTTGCTTTTGGCTGAATTATTTTGACACCATGTCAAAAATACTCTCAGTGACTATAAAAGTCTCCCCCCATGTTGCCATATTCGGGCTCCCAGAGAACCATAACCGGTTTACCTCTACACAATTAGACATTTTAGCTTTTACTTCCTTACTGGCAAGACGCCATCTTCTTTTCCACTGGAAGTCGACTAAAGCTCCCTCTAGTACTCAGTGGCTCAACGACACCATGTCTCTTCTAAAGCTGGAAAAGATCAGATATTCAGTAAAAGGCAGCTCTAACAAATTTTATAGTAAGTGGCTTCCCTTTCTTACATTCTTCCACTCTCTCCAGTCCCTGCCCCCTGATTGACGGAACCCCCCCTCTCTCTCTCTTTTCTCTCTTTCTTCTTCCTTTTTATTCATTCATTTATTTATTTATTTTATTTATATATATTTTTTTATTTATTTATGTATATTTTATTTTTTCTTTCCTTTTAATTTGTTTATACTGTGCAGCTTTAATACTTAATTGTTACTTAATATAATTTCCAGTTATCTATCTATCATTATTGTTGTTGTTTTCATTGAGTTGTGTAATGTGTTGTTTGCTGGACCACGTTCATGTGGTCCATAAAATAAGAAAAACTTCCTAGGAGGAAGACTGTATATACTACTCTTGATCAAGATGCGCAATGTTTTTGTGGTATCAATGTCTTTGTGTATTGCTGATTGTCGTGCTGAGATTTTATGATACCCAATGTAAATTTGACATTGATTTCTGTCCTACTGTGCCTTACCTCCTAATAAAAATATTAATAAAAAAAAAAAAGATGTGCACCGCAGGAGATGTGCGCAGCAGGAGATGTGCGCCGCAGGAGATGTGCACCGCAGGAGAAGTGCACGCAGGAGATTAGCACGCAGGAGATGTGCGCCGCAGGATGTGTGCGCACAGTTTTTTTATTAATTTGAGTTAATTATTATAATTTATTTGTAAATAAATGTTTCATTTATGTGCAACGAAGGGTGTGCGCCGCAGGATGTGCACTGCCGCCGGAGATGTGCGCGGCAGGAGATGTGCACCGCCGGAGATGTACACCGCAGGAGATGTGCGCAGCAGGAGATGTGCACCGCAGGAGATGTGTACGCAGGAGATATGCGCCGCAGGAGATGAGTGCCGCAGGAGATGTGCGCCGCAGGATGTGTGCGCACAGTTTTTTTAGGAATTTGAGTTAATTATTATTATTTTTTGTAAATAAATGTTTCATTTATGTGCACCGCAGGGTGTGCGACGAGGGAGGGTCACTGCAGGAGATTTGCGCAGCAGAAGATGTGCGCCACTGGAGATGTGCACCGCAGGAGATGTGCACGCAGGAGATGTGCACGCAGGAGATGTGCGCCGCAGGAGATGTGCGCCGCAGGAGATGTACATAGCAGGAGATGTGCACGCAGGACATGTGCGCCGCAGGAGATGTACAAAGCAGGAGATGTGCGCCGCAGGCGATATGCGCCACCGGAGATGTGCACCGCAGGAGATGTGCGCCGCAGGAGATCTGCACGCAGGAGTTGTGCAACGCAGGAGATGTGCACAGCAGGAGATGTGCGCAGCAGGATTTGTGCACACAGTTTTTTTATTAATTTTATGTAATAATATTTTTTTGTAAATAAATGTTTCATTTATGTGCACCGCAGGGTGTGCGCCGCAGGATGTGCGCCGCAAGATATGTGCACCGCAGGAGATGTGCGCAGCAGGAGATGTGCGCCGCAGGAGATGTGCACCGCAGGAGAAGTGCACGCAGGAGATTATCACGCAGGAGATGTGCGCCGCAGGATGTGTGCGCACAGTTTTTTTATTAATTTGAGTTAATTATTATAATTTATTTGTAAATAAATGTTTCATTTATGTGCAACGAAGGGTGTGCGCCGCAGGATGTGCACTGCCGCCGGAGATGTGCGCGGCAGGAGATGTGCACCGCAGGAGATGTACACCGCAGGCGATATGCGCCACCGGAGATGTGCACCGCAGGAGATGTGCGCCGCAGGAGATCTGCACGCAGGAGATGTGCAACGCAGGAGATGTGCACAGCAGGAGATGTGCGCAGCAGGATGTGTGCACACAGTTTTTTTATTAATTTGATGTAATAATATTTTTTTGTAAATAAATGTTTCATTTATGTGCACCGCAGGGTGTGCGCCGCAGGATGTGCGCCGCAAGAGAAGTGCACTGCAGGAGATGTGCGGAGCAGGAGATGTGCACCGCAGGAGATGTGTGCCGCAGAAGATGTGCGCAGCAGGAGATGTGCGTCACAGGAGATGTGCAGAGCAGGAGATGTGCGCAGCAGGAGATGTGCAGAGCAGGAGATGTGCGTTGCAGGATTAGTGCGCACAGTTTTTTTATTAATTTGAGTTAATTATTATTTTTTTTTTGTAAGTATATGTTTCATTTATGTGCACCGCAGGGTGTGCGCCGCAAGAGATGTGCACCGCCGGAAATGTGCGCAGCAGGAGATGTGCACCGCAGGAGATGTGCGCTGCAGGAGATGTGCGCCGCAGGAGATGTACATAGCAGGAGATGTGCACCGCAGGAGATGTGCACGCAGGAGATGTGCACGCAGGAGATGTGCGCCGCAGGAGATGTGCGCCGCAGGAGATGTACATAGCAGGAGATGTGCACGCAGTAGATGTGCGCCGCAGGAGATGTGCGCCGCAGGAGATGTACATAGCAGGAGATGTGCACCGCAGGAGATGTGCGCCGCAGGAGATGTGCGCCGCAGGATGTGTGCGCACAGTTTTTTTATTAATTTTATTTATGTGCATCTTATGTTCTGCAATGCAGGAGATGTGCGCAGCAGGAGATTTGTGCCGCAGGATGTGTGCGCACAGTTTTTTTATTAATTTGAGTTAATTATTATAATTTTCTTTTTAAATAAATGTTTCATTTATGTGCACCGCAGGGTGTGCGCCGCAGGATGTGCGCCGCAAGAGATGTGCACCGCAGGAGATGTGCGCAGCAGGAGAAGTGCACTGCCGGAGATGTGCGCCGCAGGAGATGTGAGTCGCAGGAGATGTACATAGCAGGAGATGTGCGCCGCAGGCGATATGCGCAGCAGGAGATGTGTGCCGCAGTTTTTTTATTAATTTGATTTTATTTTTTTATTTTTTTGTAAATAAATGTTTCATTTATGTGCAACGCAGGGTGTGCGCCGCAGGAGGTGCGCCGCAAGAGATATGCACCGGCGGAGATGTGCGCAGCAGGAGATGTGCACCGCAGGAGATGTGCGCCGCAGGCTGTGTGCGCACAGTTTTTTTAGGAATTTGAGTTAATTATTATTATTTTTTGTAAATAAATGTTTCATTTATGTGCACCGCAGGGTGTGCGACGAGGGAGGGTCACTGCAGGAGATTTGCGCAGCAGAAGATGTGCGCCACTGGAGATGTGCACCGCAGGAGATGTGCACGCAGGAGATGTGCACGCAGGAGATGTGCGCCGCAGGAGATGTGCGCCGCAGGAGATGTACATAGCAGGAGATGTGCACGCAGGACATGTGCGCCGCAGGAGATGTACAAAGCAGGAGATGTGCGCCGCAGGCGATATGCGCCACCGGAGATGTGCACCGCAGGAGATGTGCGCCGCAGGAGATCTGCACGCAGGAGTTGTGCAACGCAGGAGATGTGCACAGCAGGAGATGTGCGCAGCAGGATGTGTGCACACATTTTTTTTATTAATTTTATGTAATAATATTTTTTTGTAAATAAATGTTTCATTTATGTGCACCGCAGGGTGTGCGCCGCAGGATGTGCGCCGCAAGATATGTGCACCGCAGGAGATGTGCGCAGCAGGAGATGTGCGCCGCAGGAGATGTGCACCGCAGGAGAAGTGCACGCAGGAGATTATCACGGAGGAGATGTGCGCCGCAGGATGTGTGCGCACAGTTTTTTTATTAATTTGAGTTAATTATTATAATTTATTTGTAAATAAATGTTTCATTTATGTGCAACGAAGGGTGTGCGCCGCAGGATGTGCACTGCCGCCGGAGATGTGCGCGGCAGGAGATGTGCACCGCAGGAGATGTACACCGCAGGCGATATGCGCCACCGGAGATGTGCACCGCAGGAGATGTGCGCCGCAGGAGATCTGCACGCAGGAGATGTGCAACGCAGGAGATGTGCACAGCAGGAGATGTGCGCAGCAGGATGTGTGCACACAGTTTTTTTATTAATTTGATGTAATAATATTTTTTTGTAAATAAATGTTTCATTTATGTGCACCGCAGGGTGTGCGCCGCAGGATGTGCGCCGCAAGAGAAGTGCACTGCAGGAGATGTGCGGAGCAGGAGATGTGCACCGCAGGAGATGTGTGCCGCAGAAGATGTGCGCAGCAGGAGATGTGCGTCACAGGAGATGTGCAGAGCAGGAGATGTGCGCAGCAGGAGATGTGCAGAGCAGGAGATGTGCGTTGCAGGATTAGTGCGCACAGTTTTTTTATTAATTTGAGTTAATTATTATTTTTTTTTTGTAAGTATATGTTTCATTTATGTGCACCGCAGGGTGTGCGCCGCAAGAGATGTGCACCGCCGGAAATGTGCGCAGCAGGAGATGTGCACCGCAGGAGATGTGCGCAGCAGGAGATGTGCGCCGCAGGAGATGTGCACCGCAGGAGAAGTGCACGCAGGAGATTATCACGCAGGAGATGTGCGCCGCAGGATGTGTGCGCACAGTTTTTTTATTAATTTGAGTTAATTATTATAATTTATTTGTAAATAAATGTTTCATTTATGTGCAACGAAGGGTGTGCGCCGCAGGATGTGCACTGCCGCCGGAGATGTGCGCGGCAGGAGATGTGCACCGCAGGAGATGTACACCGCAGGAGATGTGCGCAGCAGGAGATGTGCACCGCAGGAGATGTGTACGCAGGAGATATGCACCGCAGGAGATGAGTGCCGCAGAAGATGTGCGCAGCAGGAGATGTGCGTCACAGGAGATGTGCAGAGCAGGAGGTGTGCGCAGCAGGAGATGTGCAGAGCAGGAGATGTGCGTTGCAGGATTAGTGCGCACAGTTTTTTTATTAATTTGAGTTAATTATTATTTTTTTTTTGTAAGTAAATGTTTCATTTATGTGCACCGCAGGGTGTGCGCCGCAAGAGATGTGCACCGCCGGAAATGTGCGCTGCAGGAGATGTGCACCGCAGGAGATGTGCGCCGCAGGAGATTTGCACGCAGGAGATGTGCGCCGCAGGAGATGTGCGCCGCAGGAGATGTACATAGCAGGAGATGTGCACGCAGGACATGTGCGCCGCAGGAGATGTACAAAGCAGGAGATATGCGCCGCAGACGATATGCGCCACCGGAGATGTGCACCGCAGGAGATGTGCGCCGCAGGAGATCTGCACGCAGGAGATGTGCAACGCAGGAGATGTGCACAGCAGGAGATGTGCGCAGCAGGATGTGTGCACACAGTTTTTTTATTAATTTGATGTAATAATATTTTTTTGTAAATAAATGTTTCATTTATGTGCACCGCAGGGTGTGCGCCGCAGGATGTGCGCCGCAAGATATGTGCACCGCAGGAGATGTGCGCAGCAGGAGATGTGCGCCGCAGGAGATGTGCACCGCAGGAGAAGTGTACGCAGGAGATTAGCGCCGCAGGAGATGTGCGCCGCAGGATGTGTGCGCACAGTTTTTTTATTAATTTGAGTTAATTATTATAATTTATTTGTAAATAAATGTTTCATTTATGTGCAACGAAGGGTGTGCGCCGCGGGATGTGCACTGCCGCCGGAGATGTGCGCGGCAGGAGATGTGCACCGCAGGAGATGTACACCGCAGGAGATGTGCGCAGCAGGAGATGTGCACCGCAGGAGATGTGTACGCAGGAGATATGCGCCGCAGGATGTGTGCGCACAGTTTTTTTAGGAATTTGAGTTAATTATTATTATTTTTTGTAAATAAATGTTTCATTTATGTGCACCGCAGGGTGTGCGACGAGGGAGGGTCACTGCAGGAGATTTGCGCAGCAGGAGATGTGCGCCACTGGAGATGTGCGCCGCAGGAGATGTGCACGCAGGAGATGTGCACGCAGGAGATGTGCGCCGCAGGAGATGTGCGCCGCAGGAGATGTACATAGCAGGAGATGTGCACCGCAGGAGATGTTCACGCAGGAGATGTGCACGCAGGAGATGTGCGCCGCAGGAGATGTACATAGCAGGAGATGTGCACGCAGGAGATGTGCGCCGCAGAAGATGTGCGCCGCAGGAGATGTACATAGCAGGAGATGTGCACCGCAGGAGATGTGCGCCGCAGGAGATGTGCGCCGCAGGATGTGTGCGCACAGTTTTTTTATTAATTTTATTTATGTGCATCTTTTGTTCTGCAATGCAGGAGATTAGCACGCAGGAGATGTGCGCCGCAGGATGTGTGCGCACAGTTTTTTTATTAATTTGAGTTAATTATTATAATTTATTTGTAAATAAATGTTTCATTTATGTGCAACGAAGGGTGTGCGCCGCAGGATGTGCACTGCCGCCGGAGATGTGCGCGGCAGGAGATGTGCACCGCAGGAGATGTACACCGCAGGAGATGTGCGCAGCAGGAGATGTGCACCGCAGGAGATGTGTACGCAGGAGATATGCGCCGCAGGAGATGAGTGCCGCAGGAGATGTGCGCCGCAGGATGTGTGCGCACAGGAGATGTGCACGCAGGAGATGTGCGCCGCAGGAGATGTGCGCCGCAGGAGATGTACATAGCAGGAGATGTGCACCGCAGGAGATGTGCACGCAGGAGATGTGCACGCAGGAGATGTGCGCCGCAGGAGATGTACATAGCAGGAGATGTGCACCGCAGGAGATGTGCGCCGCAGGAGATGTGCGCCGCAGGATGTGTGCGCACAGTTTTTTTATTAATTTTATTTATGTGCATCTTATGTTCTGCAATGCAGGAGATGTGCGCAGCAGGAGATTTGCGCCGCAGGATGTGTGCGCACAGTTTTTTTATTAATTTGAGTTAATTATTATAATTTTTTGGTAAATAAATGTTTCATTTATGTGCAACGCAGGGTGTGCGCCGCAGGATGTGCGCCGCAAGAGATGTGCACCGCAGGAGATGTGCGCAGCAGGAGATGTGCACTGCAGGAGATGTGCGCCGCAGGAGATGTGAGTCGCAGGAGATGTACATAGCAGGAGATGTGTGCCGCAGGCGATATGCGCAGCAGAAGATGTGTGCCGCAGTTTTTTTATTAATTTGATTTTATTTTTTTATTTTTTTGTAAATAAATGTTTCATTTATGTGCAACGCAGGGTGTGCGCCGCAGGATGTGCGCCGCAAGAGATCTGCACGCAGGAGATGTGCAAAGCAGGAGATGTGCGCCGCAGGAGATCTGCACGCAGGAGATGTGCAACGCAGGAGATGTGCACAGCAGGAGATGTGCGCAGCAGGATGTGTGCACAGTTTTTTTATTAATTTGATGTAATAATATTTTTTTGTAAACAAATGTTTCATTTATGTGCACCGCAGGGTGTGCGCCGCAGGATGTGCGCCGCAAGAGATGTGCACTGCAGGAGATGTGCGCAGCAGGAGATGTGCACCGCAGGAGATGTGTGCCGCAGAAGATGTGCGCAGCAGGAGATGTGCGTCACAGGAGATGTGCAGAGCAGGAGATGTGCGCAGCAGGAGATGTGCAGAGCAGGAGATGTGCGTTGCAGGATTAGTGCGCACAGTTTTTTTATTAATTTGAGTTAATTATTATTTTTTTTTTGTAAGTAAATGTTTCATTTATGTGCACCGCAGGGTGTGCGCCGCAGGAGGTGCGCCGCAAGAGATATGCACCGGCGGAGATGTGCGCAGCAGGAGATGTGCACCGCAGGAGATGTGTACGCAGGAGATATGCGTCGCAGGAGATGAGTGCCGCAGGAGATGTGCGCCGCAGGCTGTGTGCGCACATTTTTTTTAGGAATTTGAGTTAATTATTATTATTTTTTGTAAATAAATGTTTCATTTATGTGCACCGCAGGGTGTGCGACGAGGGAGGGTCACTGCAGGAGATTTGCGCAGCAGGAGATGTGCGCCACTGGAGATGTGCACCGCAGGAGATGTGAACGCAGGAGATGTGCACGCAGGAGATGTGCGCCGCAGGAGATGTGCGCCGCAGGAGATGTACATAGCAGGAGATGTGCACGCAGGACATGTGCGCCGCAGGAGATGTACAAAGCAGGAGATGTGCGCCGCAGGCGATATGCGCCACCGGAGATGTGCACCGCAGGAGATGTGCGCCGCAGGAGATCTGCACGCAGGAGATGTGCACAGCAGGAGATGTGCGCAGCAGGATGTGTGCACACAGTTTTTTTATTAATTTGATGTAATAATATTTTTTTGTAAATAAATGTTTCATTTATGTGCACCGCAGGGTGTGCGCCGCAGGATGTGCGCCGCAAGATATGTGCACCGCAGGAGATGTGCGCAGCAGGAGATGTGCGCCGCAGGAGATGTGCACCGCAGGAGAAGTGCACGCAGGAGATTAGCGCCGCAGGAGATGTGCGCCGCAGGATGTGTGCGCACAGTTTTTTTATTAATTTGAGTTAATTATTATAATTTATTTGTAAATAAATGTTTCATTTATGTGCAACGAAGGGTGTGCGCCGCGGGATGTGCACTGCCGCCGGAGATGTGCGCGGCAGGAGATGTGCACCGCAGGAGATGTACACCGCAGGAGATGTGCGCAGCAGGAGATGTGCACCGCAGGAGATGTGTACGCAGGAGATATGCGCCGCAGGATGTGTGCGCACAGTTTTTTTAGGAATTTGAGTTAATTATTATTATTTTTTGTAAATAAATGTTTCATTTATGTGCACCGCAGGGTGTGCGACGAGGGAGGGTCACTGCAGGAGATTTGCGCAGCAGGAGATGTGCGCCACTGGAGATGTGCGCCGCAGGAGATGTGCACGCAGGAGATGTGCACGCAGGAGATGTGCGCCGCAGGAGATGTGCGCCGCAGGAGATGTACATAGCAGGAGATGTGCACCGCAGGAGATGTTCACGCAGGAGATGTGCACGCAGGAGATGTGCGCCGCAGGAGATGTACATAGCAGGAGATGTGCACGCAGGAGATGTGCGCCGCAGAAGATGTGCGCCGCAGGAGATGTACATAGCAGGAGATGTGCACCGCAGGAGATGTGCGCCGCAGGAGATGTGCGCCGCAGGATGTGTGCGCACAGTTTTTTTATTAATTTTATTTATGTGCATCTTTTGTTCTGCAATGGAGGAGATTAGCACGCAGGAGATGTGCGCCGCAGGATGTGTGCGCACAGTTTTTTTATTAATTTGAGTTAATTATTATTTTTTTTTTGTAAGTAAATGTTTCATTTATGTGCACCGCAGGGTGTGCGCCGCAAGAGATGTGCACCGCCGGAAATGTGCGCAGCAGGAGATGTGCACCGCAGGAGATGTGCGCAGCAGGAGATGTGTGCCGCAGGAGATGTGCTCAGCAGGAGATGTGCACCACTTGAGATGTGCGCTGCAGGAGATGTGCGCCGCAGGCGATATGCGCAGCAGGAGATGTGTGCCGCAGTTTTTTTATTAATATGATTTAATTTTAATTTTTTTGTAAATAACTGTTTTATTTATGTGCAACGCAGGGTTCGCAACGCAGGATGTGCGCCGCAAGAGATATGCACCGCAGGAGATGTTCACGCAGGAGATGTGCACGCAGGAGATGTGCGCCGCAGGAGATGTACATAGCAGGAGATGTGCACGCAGGAGATGTGCGCCGCAGAAGATGTGCGCCGCAGGAGATGTACATAGCAGGAGATGTGCACCGCAGGAGATGTGCGCCGCAGGAGATGTGCGCCGCAGGATGTGTGCGCACAGTTTTTTTATTAATTTTATTTATGTGCATCTTTTGTTCTGCAATGCAGGAGATTAGCACGCAGGAGATGTGCGCCGCAGGATGTGTGCGCACAGTTTTTTTATTAATTTGAGTTAATTATTATAATTTATTTGTAAATAAATGTTTCATTTATGTGCAACGAAGGGTGTGCGCCGCAGGATGTGCACTGCCGCCGGAGATGTGCGCGGCAGGAGATGTGCACCGCAGGAGATGTACACCGCAGGAGATGTGCGCAGCAGGAGATGTGCACCGCAGGAGATGTGTACGCAGGAGATATGCGCCGCAGGAGATGAGTGCCGCAGGAGATGTGCGCCGCAGGATGTGTGCGCACAGGAGATGTGCACGCAGGAGATGTGCGCCGCAGGAGATGTGCGCCGCAGGAGATGTACATAGCAGGAGATGTGCACCGCAGGAGATGTGCACGCAGGAGATGTGCACGCAGGAGATGTGCGCCGCAGGAGATGTACATAGCAGGAGATGTGCACCGCAGGAGATGTGCGCCGCAGGAGATGTGCGCCGCAGGATGTGTGCGCACAGTTTTTTTATTAATTTTATTTATGTGCATCTTATGTTCTGCAATGCAGGAGATGTGCGCAGCAGGAGATTTGCGCCGCAGGATGTGTGCGCACAGTTTTTTTATTAATTTGAGTTAATTATTATAATTTTTTGGTAAATAAATGTTTCATTTATGTGCAACGCAGGGTGTGCGCCGCAGGATGTGCGCCGCAAGAGATGTGCACCGCAGGAGATGTGCGCAGCAGGAGATGTGCACTGCAGGAGATGTGCGCCGCAGGAGATGTGAGTCGCAGGAGATGTACATAGCAGGAGATGTGTGCCGCAGGCGATATGCGCAGCAGAAGATGTGTGCCGCAGTTTTTTTATTAATTTGATTTTATTTTTTTATTTTTTTGTAAATAAATGTTTCATTTATGTGCAACGCAGGGTGTGCGCCGCAGGATGTGCGCCGCAAGAGATCTGCACGCAGGAGATGTGCAAAGCAGGAGATGTGCGCCGCAGGAGATCTGCACGCAGGAGATGTGCAACGCAGGAGATGTGCACAGCAGGAGATGTGCGCAGCAGGATGTGTGCACAGTTTTTTTATTAATTTGATGTAATAATATTTTTTTGTAAACAAATGTTTCATTTATGTGCACCGCAGGGTGTGCGCCGCAGGATGTGCGCCGCAAGAGATGTGCACTGCAGGAGATGTGCGCAGCAGGAGATGTGCACCGCAGGAGATGTGTGCCGCAGAAGATGTGCGCAGCAGGAGATGTGCGTCACAGGAGATGTGCAGAGCAGGAGATGTGCGCAGCAGGAGATGTGCAGAGCAGGAGATGTGCGTTGCAGGATTAGTGCGCACAGTTTTTTTATTAATTTGAGTTAATTATTATTTTTTTTTTGTAAGTAAATGTTTCATTTATGTGCACCGCAGGGTGTGCGCCGCAGGAGGTGCGCCGCAAGAGATATGCACCGGCGGAGATGTGCGCAGCAGGAGATGTGCACCGCAGGAGATGTGTACGCAGGAGATATGCGTCGCAGGAGATGAGTGCCGCAGGAGATGTGCGCCGCAGGAGATGTACATAGCAGGAGATGTGCACGCAGGACATGTGCGCCGCAGGAGATGTACAAAGCAGGAGATGTGCGCCGCAGGCGATATGCGCCACCGGAGATGTGCACCGCAGGAGATGTGCGCCGCAGGAGATCTGCACGCAGGAGATGTGCAACGCAGGAGATGTGCACAGCAGGAGATGTGCGCAGCAGGATGTGTGCACACAGTTTTTTTATTAATTTGATGTAATAATATTTTTTTGTAAATAAATGTTTCATTTATGTGCACCGCAGGGTGTGCGCCGCAGGATGTGCGCCGCAAGATATGTGCACCGCAGGAGATGTGCGCAGCAGGAGATGTGCGCCGCAGGAGATGTGCACCGCAGGAGAAGTGCACGCAGGAGATTAGCGCCGCAGGAGATGTGCGCCGCAGGATGTGTGCGCACAGTTTTTTTATTAATTTGAGTTAATTATTATAATTTATTTGTAAATAAATGTTTCATTTATGTGCAACGAAGGGTGTGCGCCGCGGGATGTGCACTGCCGCCGGAGATGTGCGCGGCAGGAGATGTGCACCGCAGGAGATGTACACCGCAGGAGATGTGCGCAGCAGGAGATGTGCACCGCAGGAGATGTGTACGCAGGAGATATGCGCCGCAGGATGTGTGCGCACAGTTTTTTTAGGAATTTGAGTTAATTATTATTATTTTTTGTAAATAAATGTTTCATTTATGTGCACCGCAGGGTGTGCGACGAGGGAGGGTCACTGCAGGAGATTTGCGCAGCAGGAGATGTGCGCCACTGGAGATGTGCGCCGCAGGAGATGTGCACGCAGGAGATGTGCACGCAGGAGATGTGCGCCGCAGGAGATGTGCGCCGCAGGAGATGTACATAGCAGGAGATGTGCACCGCAGGAGATGTTCACGCAGGAGATGTGCACGCAGGAGATGTGCGCCGCAGGAGATGTACATAGCAGGAGATGTGCACGCAGGAGATGTGCGCCGCAGAAGATGTGCGCCGCAGGAGATGTACATAGCAGGAGATGTGCACCGCAGGAGATGTGCGCCGCAGGAGATGTGCGCCGCAGGATGTGTGCGCACAGTTTTTTTATTAATTTTATTTATGTGCATCTTTTGTTCTGCAATGGAGGAGATTAGCACGCAGGAGATGTGCGCCGCAGGATGTGTGCGCACAGTTTTTTTATTAATTTGAGTTAATTATTATTTTTTTTTTGTAAGTAAATGTTTCATTTATGTGCACCGCAGGGTGTGCGCCGCAAGAGATGTGCACCGCCGGAAATGTGCGCAGCAGGAGATGTGCACCGCAGGAGATGTGCGCAGCAGGAGATGTGTGCCGCAGGAGATGTGCTCAGCAGGAGATGTGCACCACTTGAGATGTGCGCTGCAGGAGATGTGCGCCGCAGGCGATATGCGCAGCAGGAGATGTGTGCCGCAGTTTTTTTATTAATATGATTTAATTTTAATTTTTTTGTAAATAACTGTTTTATTTATGTGCAACGCAGGGTTCGCAACGCAGGATGTGCGCCGCAAGAGATATGCACCGCAGGAGATGTGCGCAACAGGAGATGTGCACCACAGGAGATGTGCGCAGCAGGAGATGTGCACCGTAGGAGATGTGCTCCGCAGGAGATGTGCACCGCAGGAGAAGTGCACGCAGGAGATTAGCACGCAGGAGATGTGCGCCGCAGGATGTGTGCGCACAGTTTTTTTATTAATTTGAGTTAATTATTATAATTTATTTGTAAATAAATGTTTCATTTATGTGCAACGAAGGGTGTGCGCCGCAGGATGTGCACCGCCGCCGGAGATGTGCGCGGCAGGAGATGTGCACCGCAGGAGATGTACACCGCAGGAGATATGCGCCGCAGGAGATGAGTGCCGCAGGAGATGTGCGCCGCAGGATGTGTGCGCACAGTTTTTTTAGGAATTTGAGTTAATTATTATTATTTTTTATAAATAAATGTTTCATTTATGTGCACCGCAGGGTGTGCGACGAGGGAGGGTCACTGCAGGAGATTTGCGCAGCAGGAGATGTGCGCCACTGGAGATGTGCACCGCAGGAGATGTGCACGCAGGAGATGTGCACGCAGGAGATGTGCGCCGCAGGAGATGTGCGCCGCAGGAGATGTACATAGCAGGAGAAGTGCACGCAGGAGATGTGCGCCGCAGGAGATGTGCGCCGCAGGAGATGTACATAGCAGGAGATGTGCACCGCAGGAGATGTGCACGCAGGAGATGTGCACGCAGGAGATGTGCGCCGCAGGAGATGTGCGCCGCAGGAGATGTACATAGCAGGAGATGTGCACGCAGGAGATGTGCGCCGCAGAAGATGTGCGCCGCAGGAGATGTACATAGCAGGAGATGTGCACCGCAGGAGATGTGCGCCGCAGGAGATGTGCGCCGCAGGATGTGTGCGCACAGTTTTTTTATTAATTTTATTTATGTGCATCTTATGTTCTGCAATGCAGGAGATGTGCGCAGCAGGAGATTTGCGCCGCAGGATGTGTGCGCACAGTTTTTTTATTAATTTGAGTTAATTATTATACTTTTCTTTTTAAATAAATGTTTCATTTATCTGCAACGCAGGGTGTGCGCCGCAGGATGTGCGCCGCAAGAGATGTGCACCGCAGGAGATGTGCGCAGCAGGAGATGTGCACTGCAGGAGATGTGGGCCGCAGGAGATGTGAGTCGCAGGAGATGTACATAGCAGGAGATGTGCGCCGCAGGCGATATGCGCAGCAGGAGATGTGTGCCGCAGTTTTTTTATTAATTTGATTTTATTTTTTTATTTTTTTGTAAATAAATGTTTCATTTATGTGCAACGCAGGGTGTGCGCCGCAGGAGGTGCGCTGCAAGAGATATGCACCGGCGGAGATGTGCGCAGCAGGAGATGTGCACCGCAGGAGATGTGTACGCAGGAGATATGCGCCGCAGGAGATGAGTGCCGCAAGAGATGTGCGCCGCAGGATGTGTGCGCACAGTTTTTTTAGGAATTTGAGTTAATTATTATTATTTTTTGTAAATAAATGTTTCATTTATGTGCACCGCAGGGTGTGCGATGAGGGAGGGTCACTGCAGGAGATTTGCGCAGCAGGAGATGTGCGCCACTGGAGATGTGCGCCGCAGGAGATGTGCACGCAGGAGATGTGCACGCAGAAGATGTGCGCCGCAGGAGATGTGCGCCGCAGGAGATGTGCGCCGCAGGACATGTACATAGCAGGAGATGTGCACGCAGGACATGTGCGCCGCAGGAGATCTTTACGCAGGAGATGTGCAACGCAGGAGATGTGCACGGCAGGAGATGTGCGCAGCAGGATGTGTGCACACAGTTTTTTTATTAATTTGATGAAATAATATTTTTTTGTAAATAAATGTTTTATTTATGTGCAATGCAGGGTGTGCGCCGCAGGACGTGCGCCGCAAGAGATGTGCACCGCAGGAGTTGTGCGCAGCAGGAGATGTGCACCGCAGGAGATGTGTGCCGCAGAAGATGTGCGCAGCAGGAGATGTGCGTCACAGGAGATGTGCAGAGCAGGAGATGTGCGCAGCAGGAGATGTGCAGAGCAGGAGATGTGCGTTGCAGGATTAGTGCGCACAGTTTTTTTATTAATTTGAGTTAATTATTATTTTTTTTTTGTAAGTAAATGTTTCATTTATGTGCACCGCAGGGTGTGCGCCGCAAGAGATGTGCACCGCCGGAAATGTGCGCAGCAGGAGATGTGCACCGCAGGAGATGTGTACGCAGGAGATATGCGCCGCAGGAGATGAGTGCCGCAGGAGATGTGCGCCGCAGGATGTGTGCGCACAGTTTTTTTAGGAATTTGAGTTAATTATTATTATTTTTTGTAAATAAATGTTTCATTTATGTGCACCGCAGGGTGTGCGACGAGGGAGGGTCACTGCAGGAGATTTGCGCAGCAGGAGATGTGCGCCACTGGAGATGTGCACCGCAGGAGATGTGCACGCAGGAGATGTGCACGCAGGAGATGTGCGCCGCAGGAGATGTACGCCGCAGGAGATGTACATAGCAGGAGATGTGCACGCAGGAGATGTGCGCCGCAGGAGATGTGCGCCGCAGGAGATGTACATAGCAGGAGATGTGCACCGCAGGAGATGTGCGCCGCAGGAGATGTGCACCGCCGGAAATGTGCGCTGCAGGAGATGTGCACCGCAGGAGATGTGCGCCGCAGGAGATGTGCGCCGCAGGAGATGTACATAGCAGGAGATGTGCACCGCAGGAGATGTGCACGCAGGAGATGTGCGCCGCAGGAGATGTGCGCCGCAGGAGATGTGCGCCGCAGGAGATGTACATAGCAGGAGATGTGCACGCAGTAGATGTGCGCCGCAGGAGATGTGCGCCGCAGGAGATGTACATAGCAGGAGATGTGCACCGCAGGAGATGTGCGCCGCAGGAGATGTGCGCCGCAGGATGTGTGCGCACAGTTTTTTTATTAATTTTATTTATGTGCATCTTATGTTCTGCAATGCAGGAGATGTGCGCAGCAGGAGATTTGTGCCGCAGGATGTGTGCGCACAGTTTTTTTATTAATTTGAGTTAATTATTATAATTTTCTTTTTAAATAAATGTTTCATTTATGTGAAACGCAGGGTGTGCGCCGCAGGATGTGCGCCGCAAGAGATGTGCACCACAGGAGATGTGCGCAGCAGGTGATGTGCACTGCAGGAGATGTGCGCCGCAGGAGATGTGAGTCGCAGGAGATGTACATAGCAGGAGATGTGCGCCGCAGGCGATATGCGCAGCAGGAGATGTGTGCCGCAGTTTTTTTATTAATTTGATTTTATTTTTTTATTTTTTGTAAATAAATGTTTCATTTATGTGCAACGCAGGGTGTGCGCCGCAGGAGGTGCGCCGCAAGAGATATGCACCGGCGGAGATGTGCGCAGCAGGAGATGTGCACCGCAGGAGATGTGTACGCAGGAGATATGCGTCGCAGGAGATGAGTGCCGCAGGAGATGTGCGCCGCAGGCTGTGTGCGCACAGTTTTTTTAGGAATTTGAGTTAATTATTATTATTTTTTGTAAATAAATGTTTCATTTATGTGCACCGCAGGGTGTGCGACGAGGGAGGGTCACTGCAGGAGATTTGCGCAGCAGGAGATGTGCGCCACTGGAGATGTGCACCGCAGGAGATGTGCACGCAGGAGATGTGCACGCAGGAGATGTGCGCCGCAGGAGATGTGCGCCGCAGGAGATGTACATAGCAGGAGATGTGCACGCAGGACATGTGCGCCGCAGGAGATGTACAAAGCAGGAGATGTGCGCCGCAGGCGATATGCGCCACCGGAGATGTGCACCGCAGGAGATGTGCGCCGCAGGAGATCTGCACGCAGGAGATGTGCAACGCAGGAGATGTGCACAGCAGGAGATGTGCGCAGCAGGATGTGTGCACACAGTTTTTTTATTAATTTGATGTAATAATATTTTTTTGTAAATAAATGTTTCATTTATGTGCACCGCAGGGTGTGCGCCGCAGGATGTGCGCCGCAAGATATGTGCACCGCAGGAGATGTGCGCAGCAGGAGATGTGCGCCGCAGGAGATGTGCACCGCAGGAGAAGTGCACGCAGGAGATGTGCACAGCAGGAGATGTGCGCCGCAGGATGTGTGCGCACAGTTTTTTTATTAATTTGAGTTAATTATTATAATTTATTTGTAAATAAATGTTTCATTTATGTGCAACGAAGGGTGTGCGCCGCAGGATGTGCACTGCCGCCGGAGAAGTGCGCGGCAGGAGATGTGCACCGCAGGAGATGTACACCGCAGGAGATGTGCGCAGCAGGAGATGTGCACCGCAGGAGATGTGTACGCAGGAGATATGCGCCGCAGGAGATGAGTGCCGCAGGAGATGTGCGCCGCAGGATGTGTGCGCACAGTTTTTTTAGGAATTTGAGTTAATTATTATTATTTTTTGTAAATAAATGTTTCATTTATGTGCACCGCAGGGTGTGCGACGAGGGAGGGTCACTGCAGGAGATTTGCGCAGCAGGAGATGTGCGCCACTGGAGATGTGCGCCGCAGGAGATGTGCACGCAGGAGATGTGCACGCAGGAGATGTGCGCCGCAGGAGATGTGCGCCGCAGGAGATGTACATAGCAGGAGATGTGCACCGCAGGAGATCTTCACGCATGAGATGTGCACGCAGGAGATGTGCGCCGCAGGAGATGTACATAGCAGGAGATGTGCACGCAGGAGATGTGCGCCGCAGAAGATGTGCGCCGCAGGAGATGTACATAGCAGGAGATGTGCACCGCAGGAGATGTGCGCCGCAGGAGATGTGCGCCGCAGGATGTGTGCGCACAGTTTTTTTATTAATTTTATTTATGTGCATCTTATGTTCTGCAATGCAGGAGATTAGCACGCAGGAGATGTGCGCCGCAGGATGTGTGCGCACAGTTTTTTTATTAATTTGAGTTAATTATTATAATTTATTTGTAAATAAATGTTTCATTTATGTGCAACGAAGGGTGTGCGCCGCAGGATGTGCACTGCCGCCGGAGATGTGCGCGGCAGGAGATGTGCACCGCAGGAGATGTACACCGCAGGAGATGTGCGCAGCAGGAGATGTGCACCGCAGGAGATGTGTACGCAGGAGATATGCGCCGCAGGAGATGAGTGCCGCAGGAGATGTGCGCCGCAGGATGTGTGCGCACAGTTTTTTTAGGAATTTGAGTTAATTATTATTATTTTTTGTAAATAAATGTTTCATTTATGTGCACCGCAGGATGTGCGCCGCAAGAGATGTGCACCGCAGGAGATGTGCGCAGCAGGAGATGTGCACTGCAGGAGATGTGCGCCGCAGGAGATGTGAGTCGCAGGAGATGTACATAGCAGGAGATGTGTGCCGCAGGCGATATGCGCAGCAGAAGATGTGTGCCGCAGTTTTTTTATTAATTTGATTTTATTTTTTTTATTTTTTTGTAAATAAATGTTTCATTTATGTGCAACGCAGGGTGTGCGCCGCAGGATGTGCGCCGCAAGAGATCTGCACGCAGGAGATGTGCAACGCAGGAGATGTGCGCCGCAGGAGATCTGCACGCAGGAGATGTGCAACGCAGGAGATGTGCACAGCAGGAGATGTGCGCAGCAGGATGTGTGCACACAGTTTTTTTATTAATTTGATGTAATAATATTTTTTTGTAAACAAATGTTTCATTTATGTGCACCGCAGGGTGTGCGCCCCAGGATGTGCGCCGCAAGAGATGTGCACTGCAGGAGATGTGCGCAGCAGGAGATGTGCACCGCAGGAGATGTGTGCCGCAGAAGATGTGCGCAGCAGGAGATGTGCGTCACAGGAGATGTGCAGAGCAGGAGATGTGCGCAGCAGGAGATGTGCAGAGCAGGAGATGTGCGTTGCAGGATTAGTGCGCACAGTTTTTTTATTAATTTGAGTTAATTATTATTTTTTTTTGTAAGTAAATGTTTCATTTATGTGCACCGCAGGGTGTGCGCCGCAAGAGATGTGCACCGCCGGAAATGTGCGCAGCAGGAGATGTGCACCGCAGGAGATGTGCGCAGCAGGAGATGTGTGCCGCAGGAGATGTGCTCAGCAGGAGATGTGCACCACTTGAGATGTGCGCTGCAGGAGATGTGCGCCGCAGGCGATATGCGCAGCAGGAGATGTGTGCCGCAGTTTTTTTATTAATATGATTTAATTTTAATTTTTTTGTAAATAACTGTTTTATTTATGTGCAACGCAGGGTTCGCAACGCAGGATGTGCGCCGCAAGAGATATGCACCGCAGGAGATGTGCGCAACAGGAGATGTGCACCACAGGAGATGTGCGCAGCAGGAGATGTGCACCGCAGGAGATGTGCTCCGCAGGAGATGTGGACCGCAGGAGAAGTGCACGCAGGAGATTAGCACGCAGGAGATGTGCGCCGCAGGATGTGTGCGCACAGTTTTTTTATTAATTTGAGTTAATTATTATAATTTATTTGTAAATAAATGTTTCATTTATGTGCAACGAAGGGTGTGCGCCGCAGGATGTGCACCGCCGCCGGAGATGTGCGCGGCAGGAGATGTGCACCGCAGGAGATGTACACCGCAGGAGATGTGCGCAGCAGGAGATGTGCACCGCAGGAGATGTGTACGCAGGAGATATGCGCCGCAGGAGATGAGTGCCGCAGGAGATGTGCGCCGCACGATGTGTGCGCACAGTTTTTTTAGGAATTTGAGTTAATTATTATTATTTTTTATGAATAAATGTTTCATTTATGTGCACCGCAGGGTGTGCGACGAGGGAGGGTCACTGCAGGAGATTTGCGCAGCAGGAGATGTGCGCCACTGGAGATGTGCACCGCAGGAGATGTGCACGCAGGAGATGTGCACGCAGGAGATGTGCGCCGCAGGAGATGTGCGCCGCAGGAGATGTACATAGCAGGAGAAGTGCACGCAGGAGATGTGCGCCGCAGGAGATGTGCGCCGCAGGAGATGTACATAGCAGGAGATGTGCACCGCAGGAGATGTGCACGCAGGAGATGTGCACGCAGGAGATGTGCGCCGCAGGAGATGTGCGCCGCAGGAGATGTACATAGCAGGAGATGTGCACGCAGGAGATGTGCGCCGCAGAAGATGTGCGCCGCAGGAGATGTACATAGCAGGAGATGTGCACCGCAGGAGATGTGCGCCGCAGGAGATGTGCGCCGCAGGATGTGTGCGCACAGTTTTTTTATTAATTTTATTTATTTGCATCTTATGTTCTGCAATGCAGGAGATGTGCGCAGCAGGAGATTTGCGCCGCAGGATGTGTGCGCACAGTTTTTTTATTAATTTGAGGTAATTATTATAATTTTCTTTTTAAATAAATGTTTCATTTATGTTTAACGCAGGATGTGCGCCGCAGGATGTGCGCCGCAAGAGATGTGCACCGCAGGAGATGTGCGCAGCAGGAGATGTGCACTAAAGGAGATGTGGGCCGCAGGAGATGTGAGTCGCAGGAGATGTACATAGCAGGAGATGTGCGCCGCAGGCGATATGCGCAGCAGGAGATGTGTGCCGCAGTTTTTTTATTAATTTGATTTTATTTTTTTATTTTTTTGTAAATAAATGTTTCATTTATGTGCAACGCAGGGTGTGCGCCGCAGGAGGTGCGCCGCAAGAGATATGCACCGGCGGAGATGTGCGCAGCAGGAGATGTGCACCGCAGGAGATGTGTACGCAGGAGATATGCGCCGCAGGAGATGAGTGCCGCAAGAGATTTGCGCCGCAGGATGTGTGCGCACAGTTTTTTTAGGAATTTGAGTTAATTATTATTATTTTTTGTAAATAAATGTTTCATTTATGTGCACCGCAGGGTGTGCGACGAGGGAGGGTCACTGCAGGAGATTTGCGCAGCAGGAGATGTGCGCCACTGGAGATGTGCGCCGCAGGAGATGTGCGCCGCAGGAGATGTACATAGCAGGAGATGTGCACCGCAGGAGATGTGCACGCAGGAGATGTGCACGCAGGAGATGTGCGCCGCAGGAGATGTGCGCCGCAGGAGATGTACATAGCAGGAGATGTGCACGCAGGAGATGTGCGCCGCAGAAGATGTGCGCCGCAGGAGATGTACATAGCAGGAGATGTGCACCGCAGGAGATGTGCGCCGCAGGAGATGTGCGCCGCAGGATGTGTGCGCACAGTTTTTTTATTAATTTTATTTATTTGCATCTTATGTTCTGCAATGCAGGAGCTGTGCGCAGCAGGAGATTTGCGCCGCAGGATGTGTGCGCACAGTTTTTTTATTAATTTGAGGTAATTATTATAATTTTCTTTTTAAATAAATGTTTCATTTATGTTTAACGCAGGATGTGCGCCGCAGGATGTGCGCCGCAAGAGATGTGCACCGCAGGAGATGTGCGCAGCAGGAGATATGCGCCACCGGAGATGTGCACCGCAGGAGATGTGCGCCGCAGGAGATCTGCACGCAGGAGATGTGCAACGCAGGAGATGTGCACGGCAGGAGATGTGCGCAGCAGGATGTGTGCACACAGTTTTTTTATTAATTTGATGTAATAATATTTTTTTGTAAATAAATGTTTTATTTATGTCTAACGCAGGGTCTGCGCCGCAGGACGTGCGCCGCAAGAGATGTGCACCGCAGGAGTTGTGCGCAGCAGGAGATGTGCACCGCAGGAGATGTGTGCCGCAGAAGATGTGCGCAGCAGGAGATGTGCGTCACAGGAGATGTGCAGAGCAGGAGATGTGCGCAGCAGGAGATGTGCAGAGCAGGAGATGTGCGTTGCAGGATTAGTGCGCACAGTTTTTTTATTAATTTGAGTTAATTATTATTTTTTTTTTGTAAGTAAATGTTTCATTTATGTGCACCGCAGGGTGTGCGCCGCAAGAGATGTGCACCGCCGGAAATGTGCGCAGCAGGAGATGTGCACCGCAGGAGATGTGCGCCGCAGGCGATATGCGCAGCAGGAGATGTGTGCCGCAGTTTTTTTATTAATTTGATTTTATTTTTTTATTTTTTTGTAAATAAATGTTTCATTTATGTGCAACGCAGGGTGTGCGCCGCAGGAGGTGCGCCGCAAGAGATATGCACCGGCGGAGATGTGCGCAGCAGGAGATGTGCACCGCAGGAGATGTGTACGCAGGAGATATGCGCCGCAGGAGATGAGTGCCGCAAGAGATGTGCGCCGCAGGATGTGTGCGCACAGTTTTTTTAGGAATTTGAGTTAATTATTATTATTTTTTGTAAATAAATGTTTCATTTATGTGCACCGCAGGGTGTGCGACGAGGGTGGGTCACTGCAGGAGATTTGCGCAGCAGGAGATGTGCGCCACTGGAGATGTGCGCCGCAGGAGATGTGCACGCAGGAGATGTGCACGCAGAAGATGTGCGCCGCAGGAGATGTGCGCCGCAGGAGATGTACATAGCAGGAGATGTGCACGCAGGACATGTGCGCCGCAGGAGATCTTTACGCAGGAGATGTGCAACGCAGGAGATGTGCACGGCAGGAGATGTGCGCAGCAGGATGTGTGCACACAGTTTTTTTATTAATTTGATGAAATAATATTTTTTTGTAAATAAATGTTTTATTTATGTGCAATGCAGGGTGTGCGCCGCAGGACGTGCGCCGCAAGAGATGTGCACCGCAGGAGTTGTGCGCAGCAGGAGATGTGCACCGCAGGAGATGTGTGCCGCAGAAGATGTGCGCAGCAGGAGATGTGCGTCACAGGAGATGTGCAGAGCAGGAGATGTGCGCAGCAGGAGATGTGCAGAGCAGGAGATGTGCGTTGCAGGATTAGTGCGCACAGTTTTTTTATTAATTTGAGTTAATTATTATTTTTTTTTTTAAATAAATGTTTCATTTATGTGCACCGCAGGGTGTGCGACGAGGGAGGGTCACTGCAGGAGATTTGCGCAGCAGGAGATGTGCGCCACTGGAGATGTGCACCGCAGGAGATGTGCACGCAGGAGATGTGCACGCAGGAGATGTGCGCCGCAGGAGATGTACGCCGCAGGAGATGTACATAGCAGGAGATGTGCACGCAGGAGATGTGCGCCGCAGGAGATGTGCGCCGCAGGAGATGTACATAGCAGGAGATGTGCACCGCAGGAGATGTGCACGCAGGAGATGTGCACGCAGGAGATGTGCGCCGCAGGAGATGTGCGCCGCAGGAGATGTACATAGCAGGAGATGTGCACGCAGTAGATGTGCGCCGCAGGAGATGTGTGCCGCAGGAGATGTACATAGCAGGAGATGTGCACCGCAGGAGATGTGCGCCGCAGGAGATGTGCACCGCCGGAAATGTGCGCTGCAGGAGATGTGCACCGCAGGAGATGTGCGCCGCAGGAGATGTGCGCCGCAGGAGATGTACATAGCAGGAGATGTGCACCGCAGGAGATGTGCACGCAGGAGATGTGCGCCGCAGGAGATGTGCGCCGCAGGAGATGTGCGCCGCAGGAGATGTGCGCCGCAGGAGATGTGCGCCGCAGGAGATGTACATAGCAGGAGATGTGCACGCAGTAGATGTGCGCCGCAGGAGATGTGCGCCGCAGGAGATGTACATAGCAGGAGATGTGCACCGCAGGAGATGTGCGCCGCAGGAGATGTGCGCCGCAGGATGTGTGCGCACAGTTTTTTTATTAATTTTATTTATGTGCATCTTATGTTCTGCAATGCAGGAGATGTGCGCAGCAGGAGATTTGTGCCGCAGGATGTGTGCGCACAGTTTT
The DNA here is from genome assembly GCF_947347685.1 of Pleuronectes platessa. Lineage (NCBI taxonomy): Eukaryota > Metazoa > Chordata > Actinopteri > Pleuronectiformes > Pleuronectidae > Pleuronectes > Pleuronectes platessa. Next base: position 251,976 of record NW_026519021.1, read on the forward strand.
TTTATTAATTTGAGTTAATTATTATAATTTTCTTTTTAAATAAATGTTTCATTTATGTGCAACGCAGGGTGTGCGCCGCAGGATGTGCGCCGCAAGAGATGTGCACCGCAGGAGATGTGCGCAGCAGGTGATGTGCACTGCAGGAGATGTGCGCCGCAGGAGATGTGAGTCGCAGGAGATGTACATAGCAGGAGATGTGCGCCGCAGGCGATATGCGCAGCAGGAGATGTGTGCCGCAGTTTTTTTATTAATTTGATTTTATTTTTTTATTTTTTTGTAAATAAATGTTTCATTTATGTGCAACGCAGGGTGTGCGCCGCAGGAGGTGCGCCGCAAGAGATATGCACCGGCGGAGATGTGCGCAGCAGGAGATGTGCACCGCAGGAGATGTGTACGCAGGAGATATGCGTCGCAGGAGATGAGTGCCGCAGGAGATGTGCGCCGCAGGCTGTGTGCGCACAGTTTTTTTAGGAATTTGAGTTAATTATTATTATTTTTTGTAAATAAATGTTTCATTTATGTGCACCGCAGGGTGTGCGACGAGGGAGGGTCACTGCAGGAGATCTGCGCAGCAGGAGATGTGCGCCACTGGAGATGTGCACCGCAGGAGATGTGCACGCAGGAGATGTGCACGCAGGAGATGTGCGCCGCAGGAGATGTGCGCCGCAGGAGATGTACATAGCAGGAGATGTGCACGCAGGACATGTGCGCCGCAGGAGATGTACAAAGCAGGAGATGTGCGCCGCAGGCGATATGCGCCACCGGAGATGTGCACCGCAGGAGATGTGCGCCGCAGGAGATCTGCACGCAGGAGATGTGCAACGCAGGAGATATGCACAGCAGGAGATGTGCGCAGCAGGATGTGTGCACACAGTTTTTTTATTAATTTGATGTAATAATATTTTTTTGTAAATAAATGTTTCATTTATGTGCACCGCAGGGTGTGCGCCGCAGGATGTGCGCCGCAAGATATGTGCACCGCAGGAGATGTGCGCAGCAGGAGATGTGCGCCGCAGGAGATGTGCACCGCAGGAGAAGTGCACGCAGGAGATGTGCACAGCAGGAGATGTGCGCCGCAGGATGTGTGCGCACAGTTTTTTTATTAATTTGAGTTAATTATTATAATTTATTTGTAAATAAATGTTTCATTTATGTGCAACGAAGGGTGTGCGCCGCAGGATGTGCACTGCCGCCGGAGAAGTGCGCGGCAGGAGATGTGCACCGCAGGAGATGTACACCGCAGGAGATGTGCGCAGCAGGAGATGTGCACCGCAGGAGATGTGTACGCAGGAGATATGCGCCGCAGGAGATGAGTGCCGCAGGAGATGTGCGCCGCAGGATGTGTGCGCACAGTTTTTTTAGGAATTTGAGTTAATTATTATTATTTTTTGTAAATAAATGTTTCATTTATGTGCACCGCAGGGTGTGCGACGAGGGAGGGTCACTGCAGGAGATTTGCGCAGCAGGAGATGTGCGCCACTGGAGATGTGCGCCGCAGGAGATGTGCGCACAGTTTTTTTATTAATTTTATTTATGTGCATCTTATGTTCTGCAATGCAGGAGATTAGCACGCAGGAGATGTGCGCCGCAGGATGTGTGCGCACAGTTTTTTTATTAATTTGAGTTAATTATTATAATTTATTTGTAAATAAATGTTTCATTTATGTGCAACGAAGGGTGTGCGCCGCAGGATGTGCACTGCCGCCGGAGATGTGCGCGGCAGGAGATGTGCACCGCAGGAGATGTACACCGCAGGAGATGTGCGCAGCAGGAGATGTGCACCGCAGGAGATGTGTACGCAGGAGATATGCGCCGCAGGAGATGAGTGCCGCAGGAGATGTGCGCCGCAGGATGTGTGCGCACAGTTTTTTTAGGAATTTGAGTTAATTATTATTATTTTTTGTAAATAAATGTTTCATTTATGTGCACCGCAGGATGTGCGCCGCAAGAGATGTGCACCGCAGGAGATGTGCGCAGCAGGAGATGTGCACTGCAGGAGATGTGCGCCGCAGGAGATGTGAGTCGCAGGAGATGTACATAGCAGGAGATGTGTGCCGCAGGCGATATGCGCAGCAGAAGATGTGTGCCGCAGTTTTTTTATTAATTTTATTTTATTTTTTTATTTTTTTGTAAATAAATGTTTCATTTATGTGCAACGCAGGGTGTGCGCCGCAGGATGTGCGCCGCAAGAGATCTGCACGCAGGAGATGTGCAACGCAGGAGATTTGCGCCGCAGGAGATCTGCACGCAGGAGATGTGCAACGCAGGAGATGTGCACAGCAGGAGATGTGCGCAGCAGGATGTGTGCACACAGTTTTTTTATTAATTTGATGTAATAATATTTTTTTGTAAACAAATGTTTCATTTATGTGCACCGCAGGGTGTGCGCCGCAGGATGTGCGCCGCAAGAGATGTGCACTGCAGGAGATGTGCGCAGCAGGAGATGTGCACCGCAGGAGATGTGTGCCGCAGAAGATGTGCGCAGCAGGAGATGTGCGTCACAGGAGATGTGCAGAGCAGGAGATGTGCGCAGCAGGAGATGTGCAGAGCAGGAGATGTGCGTTGCAGGATTAGTGCGCACAGTTTTTTTATTAATTTGAGTTAATTATAATTTTTTTTTGTAAGTAAATGTTTCATTTATGTGCACCGCAGGGTGTGCGCCGCAAGAGATGTGCACCGCCGGAAATGTGCGCAGCAGGAGATGTGCACCGCAGGAGATGTGCGCAGCAGGAGATGTGTGCCGCAGGAGATGTGCTCAGCAGGAGATGTGCACCACTTGAGATGTGCGCTGCAGGAGATGTGCGCCGCAGGCGATATGCGCAGCAGGAGATGTGTGCCGCAGTTTTTTTATTAATATGATTTAATTTTAATTTTTTTGTAAATAACTGTTTTATTTATGTGCAACGCAGGGTTCGCAACGCAGGATGTGCGCCGCAAGAGATATGCACCGCAGGAGATGTGCGCAACAGGAGATTTGCACCACAGGAGATGTGCGCAGCAGGAGATGTGCACCGCAGGAGATGTGCTCCGCAGGAGATGTGCAACGCAGGAGATGTGTACGCAGGAGATATGCGCCGCAGGAGATGAGTGCCGCAGGAGATGTGCGCCGCAGGATGTGTGCGCACAGTTTTTTTAGGAATTTGAGTTAATTATTATTATTTTTTATAAATAAATGTTTCATTTATGTGCACCGCAGGGTGTGCGACGAGGGAGGGTCACTGCAGGAGATTTGCGCAGCAGGAGATGTGCGCCACTGGAGATGTGCACCGCAGGAGATGTGCACGCAGGAGATGTGCACGCAGGAGATGTGCGCCGCAGGAGATGTGCGCCGCAGGAGATGTACATAGCAGGAGAAGTGCACGCAGGAGATGTGCGCCGCAGGAGATGTGCGCCGCAGGAGATGTACATAGCAGGAGATGTGCAGCGCAGGAGATGTGCACGCAGGAGATGTGCACGCAGGAGATGTGCGCCGCAGGAGATGTGCGCCGCAGGAGATGTACATAGCAGGAGATGTGCACGCAGGAGATGTGCACCGCAGAAGATGTGCGCCGCAGGAGATGTACATAGCAGGAGATGTGCACCGCAGGAGATGTGCGCCGCAGGAGATGTGCGCCGCAGGATGTGTGCGCACAGTTTTTTTATTAATTTTATTTATTTGCATCTTATGTTCTGCAATGCAGGAGATGTGCGCAGCAGGAGATTTGCGCCGCAGGATGTGTGCGAACAGTTTTTTCATTAATTTGAGTTAATTATTATAATTTTCTTTTTAAATAAATGTTTCATTTATGTGCAACGCAGGGTGTGCGCCGCAGGATGTGCGCCGCAAGAGATGTGCACCGCAGGAGATGTGCGCAGCAGGAGATGTGCACTGCAGGAGATGTGGGCCGCAGGAGATGTGAGTCGCAGGAGATGTACATAGCAGGAGATGTGCGCCGCAGGCGATATGCGCAGCAGGAGATGTGTGCCGCAGTTTTTTTATTAATTTTATTTTATTTTTTTATTTTTTTGTAAATAAATGTTTCATTTATGTGCAACGCAGGGTGTGCGCCGCAGGAGGTGCGCCGCAAGAGATATGCACCGGCGGAGATGTGCGCAGCAGGAGATGTGCACCGCAGGAGATGTGTACACAGGAGATATGCGCCGCAGGAGATGAGTGCCGCAAGAGATGTGCGCCGCAGGATGTGTGCGCACAGTTTTTTTAGGAATTTGAGTTAATTATTATTATTTTTTGTAAATAAATGTTTCATTTATGTGCACCGCAGGGTGTGCGACGAGGGAGGGTCACTGCAGGAGATTTGCGCAGCAGGAGATGTGCGCCACTGGAGATGTGCGCCGCAGGAGATGTGCACGCAGGAGATGTGCACGCAGGAGATGTGCGCCGCAGGAGATGTGCGCCGCAGGAGATGTACATAGCAGGAGATGTGCACGCAGGACATGTGCGCCGCAGGAGATGTACATAGCAGGAGATGTACATAGCAGGAGATGTGCACGCAGGAGATGTGCGCCGCAGGAGATGTGCGCCGCAGGAGATGTACATAGCAGGAGATGTGCACCGCAGGAGATGTGCACGCAGGAGATGTGCACGCAGGAGATGTGCGCCGCAGGAGATGTGTGCCGCAGGAGATGTACATAGCAGGAGATGTGCACCGCAGGAGATGTGCGCCGCAGGAGATGTGCGCCGCAGGATGTGTGCGCACAGTTTTTTTATTAATTTTATTTATGTGCATCTTATGTTCTGCAATGCAGGAGATGTGGGCAGCAGGAGATTTGCGCCGCAGGATGTGTGCGCACAGTTTTTTTATTAATTTGAGTTAATTATTATAATTTTCTTTTTAAATAAATGTTTAATTTATGTGCAACGCAGGGTGTGCGCCGCAGGATGTGCGCCGCAAGAGATGTGCACCGCAGGAGATGTGCGCAGCAGGAGATGTGCACTGCAGGAGATGTGCGCCGCAGGAGATGTGAGTCGCAGTTTTTTTATTACTATGATTTAATTTTAATTTTTTTGTAAATAACTGTTTTATTTATGTGCAACGCAGGGTGTGCGCCGCAGGATGTGCACCGCCGCCGGAGATGTGCGCGGCAGGAGATGTGCACCACAGGAGATGTACACCGCAGGAGATGTGCGCAGCAGGAGATGTGCACCGCAGGAGATGTGTACGCAGGAGATATGCGCCGCAGGAGATGAGTGCCGCAAGAGATGTGCGCCGCAGGATGTGTGCGCACAGTTTTTTTAGGAATTTGAGTTAATTATTATTATTTTTTGTAAATAAATGTTTCATTTATGTGCACCGCAGGGTGTGCGACGAGGGAGGGTCACTGCAGGAGATTTGCGCAGCAGGAGATGTGCGCCACTGGAGATGTGCGCCGCAGGAGATGTGCACGCAGGAGATGTGCACGCAGGAGATGTGCACGCAGGAGATGTGCGCCGCAGGAGATGTGCGCCGCAGGAGATGTACATAGCAGGAGATGTGCACGCAGGACATGTGCGCCGCAGGAGATGTACAAAGCAGGAGATGTGCGCCGCAGGCGATATGCGCCACCGGAGATGTGCACCGCAGGAGATGTGCGCCGCAGGAGATCTGCACGCAGGAGATGTGCGCCGCAGGCGATATGCGCCACCGGAGATGTGCACCGCAGGAGATGTGCGCCGCAGGAGATCTGCACGCAGGAGATGTGCAACGCAGGAGATGTGCACGGCAGGAGATGTGCGCAGCAGGATGTGTGCACACAGTTTTTTTATTAATTTGATGTAATAATATTTTTTTGTAAATAAATGTTTTATTTATGTGCAACGCAGGGTGTGCGCCGCAGGACGTGCGCCGCAAGAGATGTGCACCGCAGGAGTTGTGCGCAGCAGGAGATGTGCACCGCAGGAGATGTGTGCCGCAGAAGATGTGCGCAGCAGGAGATGTGCAGAGCAGGAGATGTGCAGAGCAGGAGATGTGCGCAGCAGGAGATGTGCAGAGCAGGAGATGTGCGTTGCAGGATTAGTGCGCACAGTTTTTTTATTAATTTGAGTTAATTATTATTTTTTTTTTGTAAGTAAATGTTTCATTTATGTGCACCGCAGGGTGTGCGCCGCAAGAGATATGCACCGCCGGAAATGTGCGCAGCAGGAGATGTGCACCGCAGGAGATGTGTACGCAGGAGATATGCGCCGCAGGAGATGAGTGCCGCAGGAGATGTGCGCCGCAGGATGTGTGCGCACAGTTTTTTTAGGAATTTGAGTTAATTATTATTATTTTTTGTAAATAAATGTTTCATTTATGTGCACCGCAGGGTGTGCGACGAGGGAGGGTCACTGCAGGAGATTTGCGCAGCAGGAGATGTGCGCCACTGGAGATGTGCACCGCAGGAGATGTGCACGCAGGAGATGTGCACGCAGGAGATGTGCGCCGCAGGAGATGTACGCCGCAGGAGATGTACATAGCGGGAGATGTGCACGCAGGAGATGTGCGCCGCAGGAGATGTGCGCCGCAGGAGATGTACATAGCAGGAGATGTGCACCGCAGGAGATGTGCACGCAGGAGATGTGCACGCAGGAGATGTGCACCGCAGGAGATGTGCGCCGCAGGAGATGTACATAGCAGGAGATGTGCACGCAGGAGATGTGCACGCAGGAGATGTGCGCCGCAGGAGATGTGCGCCGCAGGAGATGTACATAGCAGGAGATGTGCACGCAGTAGATGTGCGCCGCAGGAGATGTACATAGCAGGAGATGTGGACCGCAGGAGATGTGCGCCGCAGGAGATGTGCGCCGCAGGATGTGTGCGCACAGTTTTTTTATTAATTTTATTTATGTGCATCTTATGTTCTGCAATGCAGGAGATGTGGGCAGCAGGAGATTTGCGCCGCAGGATGTGTGCGCACAGTTTTTTTATAAATTTGAGTCAATTATTATAATTTTCTTTTTAAATAAATGTTTCATTTATGTGCAACGCAGGGTATGCGCCGCAGGATGTGCGCCGCAAGAGATGTGCACCGCAGGAGATATGCGCAGCAGGAGATGTGCACTGCAGGAGATGTGCGCCGCAGGAGATGTGAGTCGCAGGAGATGTACATAGCAGGAGATGTCCGCCGCAGGCGATATGCGCAGCAGGAGATGTGTGCCGCAGATTTTTTATTAATTTGATTTTATTTTTTTATTTTTTTGTAAATAAATGTTTCATTTATGTGCAACGCAGGGTGTGCGCCGCAGGAGGTGCGCCGCAAGAGATATGCACCGGCGGAGATGTGCGCAGCAGGAGATGTGCACCGCAGGAGATGTGTACGCAGGAGATATGCGTCGCAGGAGATGAGTGCCGCAGGAGATGTGCGCAGCAGGCTGTGTGCTCACAGTTTTTTTAGGAATTTGAGTTAATTATTATTATTTTTTGTAAATAAATGTTTCATTTATGTGCACCGCAGGGTGTGCGACGAGGGAGGGTCACTGCAGGAGATTTGCGCAGCAGGAGATGTGCGCCACTGGAGATGTGCACCGCAGGAGATGTGCACGCAGGAGATTTGCACGCAGGAGATGTGCGCCGCAGGAGATGTGCGCCGCAGGAGATGTACATAGCAGGAGATGTGCACGCAGGACATGTGCGCCGCAGGAGATGTACAAAGCAGGAGATATGCACCGCAGACGATATGCGCCACCGGAGATGTGCACCGCAGGAGATGTGCGCCGCAGGAGATCTGCACGCAGGAGATGTGCAACGCAGGAGATGTGCACAGCAGGAGATGTGCGCAGCAGGATGTGTGCACACAGTTTTTTTATTAATTTGATGTAATAATATTTTTTTGTAAATAAATGTTTCATTTATGTGCACCGCAGGGTGTGCGCCGCAGGATGTGCGCCGCAAGAGATGTGCACCGCAGGAGATGTGCGCCGCAGGAGATCTGCACGCAGGAGATGTGCGCCGCAGGAGATGTGCACCGCAGGAGAAGTGCACGCAGGAGATTAGCACGCAGGAGATGTGCGCCGCAGGATGTGTGCGCACAGTTTTTTTATTAATTTGAGTTAATTATTATAATTTATTTGTAAATAAATGTTTCATTTATGTGCAACGAAGGGTGTGCGCCGCAGGATGTGCACTGCCGCCGGAGATGTGCGCGACAGGAGATGTGCACCGCAGGAGATGTGTATGCAGGAGATGTGCACCGCAGGAGATGTACACCGCAGGAGATGTGCGCAACAGGAGATGTGCACCGCAGGAGATGTGCGCAGCAGGAGATGTGCAGAGCAGGAGATGTGCGTTGCAGGATTAGTGCGCACAGTTTTTTTATTAATTTGAGTTAATTATTATTTTTTTTTTGTAAGTAAATGTTTCATTTATGTGCACCGCAGGGTTTGCGCCGCAAGAGATGTGCACCGCCGGAAATGTGCGCAGCAGGAGATGTGCACCGCAGGAGATGTGTACGCAGGAGATATGCGCCGCAGGAGATGAGTGCCGCAGGAGATGTGCGCCGCAGGATGTGTGCGCACAGTTTTTTTAGGAATTTGAGTTAATTATTATTATTTTTTGTAAATAAATGTTTCATTTATGTGCACCGCAGGGTGTGCGACGAGGGAGGGTCAATGCAGGAGATTTGCGCAGCAGGAGATGTGCGCCACTGGAGATGTGCACCGCAGGAGATGTGCACGCAGGAGATGTGCACGCAGGAGATGTGCGCCGCAGGAGATGTGCACCGCAGGAGATGTACATAGCAGGAGATGTGCACGCAGGAGATGTGCGCCGCAGGAGATGTGCGCCGCAGGAGATGTACATAGCAGGAATGTGCACCGCAGGAGATGTGCACGCAGGAGATGTGCACGCAGGAGATGTGCGCCGCAGGAGATGTGCGCCGCAGGAGATGTACATAGCAGGAGATGTGCGCCGCAGGAGATGTGCGCCGCAGGAGATGTACATAGCAGGAGATGTGCACCGCAGGAGATGAGTGCCGCAGGAGATGTGCGCCGCATGATGTGTGCGCACAGTTTTTTTAGGAATTTGAGATAATTATTATTATTTTTTGTAAATAAATGTTTCATTTATGTGCACCGCAGGGTGTGCGACGAGGGAGGGTCACTGCAGGAGATTTGCGCAGCAGGAGATGTGCGCCACTGGAGATGTGCGCAGCAGGAGATGTGCACCGCAGGAGATATGCACGCAGGAGATGTGCACGCAGGAGATGTGCGCCGCAGGAGATGTGCGCCGCAGGAGATGTACATAGCAGGAGATGTGCACGCAGGAGATGTGCGCCGCAGGAGATGTGCGCCGCAGGAGTTGTGCGCCGCAGGATGTGTGCGCACAGTTTTTTTATTAATTTGAGTTAATTATTATTTTTTTTGTAAGTAAATGTTTCATTTATGTGCACCGTAGGGTGTGCGCCGCAAGAGATGTGCACCGCCGGAAATGTGCGCAGCAGGAGATGTGCACCGCAGGAGATGTGCGCAGCAGGAGATGTGTGCCGCAGGAGATGTGCTCAGCAGGAGATGTGCACCACTTGAGATGTGCGCTGCAGGAGATGTGCGCCGCAGGCGATATGCGCAGCAGGAGATGTGTGCCGCAGTTTTTTTATTAATATGATTTAATTTTATTTTTTTTTGTAAATAACTGTTTTATTTATGTGCAACGCAGGGTTCGCAACGCAGGATATGCGCCGCAAGAGATATGCACCGCAGGAGATGTGCGCAACAGGAGATGTGCACCACAGGAGATGTGCGCAGCAGGAGATGTGCACCGCAGGAGATTAGCACGCAGGAGATGTACACCGCAGGAGATGTGCGCAGCAGGAGATATGCACCGCAGGAGATGTGTACGCAGGAGATATGCGCCGCAGGAGATTTGCGCAGCAGGAGATGTGCGCCACTGGAGATGTGCACCGCAGGAGAAGTGCGCCGCAGGAGATGTGCGCCGCAGGAGATGTACATAGCAGGAGATGTGCGCTGCAGGAGATGTGCACCGCAGGAGATGTGTACGCAGGAGATATGCGCCGCAGGATATGTGCGCACAGTTTTTTTATTAATTTTATTTATGTGCACCGCATGTTCTGCAATGCAGGAGATGTGCGCAGCAGGAGATTTTCGCCGCAGGATGTGTGCGCACAGTTTTTTTATTAATTTGAGTTAATTATTATAAATTTTTTGTAAATAAATGTTTCATTTATGTGCAACGAAGGGTGTGCGCCACAGGATGTGCGCCGCAAGAGATATGCACCGCCGGAGATGTGCGCAGCAGGAGATGTGCACCGCAGGAGATGTACACCGCAGGAGATGTGCTCAGCATGAGATGTGCACCGCAGGAGATGTGTACGCAGGAGATATGCGCCGCAGGAGATGAGTGCCGCAGGAGATGTGCGCCGCAGGATGTGTGCGGAGATGTGCACCGCAGGAGATGTGCGCAGCAGGAGATGTGCACCGCAGGAGATGTGCACCGCAGGAGATGTGCGCCGCAGGATGTGTGCGCACAGTTTTTTTATTAATTTTATTTATGTGCATCTTATGTTCTGCAATGCAGGAGATGTGCGCAGCAGGAGATTTGCGCCGCAGGATGTGTGCGCACAGTTTTTTTATTAATTTGAGTTAATTATTATAATTTTTTTGTAAATAAATGTTTCATTTATGTGCAACGCAGGGTGTGCGCCGCAGGATGTGCGCCGCAAGAGATGTGCACCGCAGGAGATGTGCGCAGCAGGAGATGTGCACGCAGGAGATGTGCGCCGCAGGAGATGTGCGCCGCAGGAGATGTACATAGCAGGAGATGTGCACCGCAGGAGATGAGTGCCGCAGGAGATGTGCGCCGCATGATGTGTGCGCACAGTTTTTTTAGGAATTTGAGTTAATTATTATTATTTTTTGTAAATAAATGTTTCATTTATGTGCACCGCAGGGTGTGCGACAAGGGAGGGTCACTGCAGGAGATTTGCGCAGCAGGAGATGTGCGCCACTGGAGATGTGCGCCGCAGGAGATGTGAACGCAGGAGATGTGCACGCAGGAGATGTGCGCCGCAGGAGATGTGCGCCGCAGGAGATGTACATAGCAGGAGATGTGCACGTAGGAGATGTGCGCTGCAGGAGATGTACAAAGCAGGAGATGTGCGCCGCAGGCGATATGCGCCACCGGAGATGTGCACCGCAGGAGATGTGCGCCGCAGGAGATCTGCACGCAGGAGATGTGCAACGCAGGAGATGTGCACAGCAGGAGATGTGCGCAGCAGGATGTGTGCACACAGTTTTTTTATTAATTTGATGTAATAATATTTTTTTGTAAATAAATGTTTCATTTATGTGCACCGCAGGGTGTGCGCCGCAGGATGTGCACCGCAAGAGATGTGCACCGCAGGAGATGTGCGCAGCAGGAGATGTGCGCCGCAGGAGATGTGCACCGCAGGAGAAGTGCACGCAGGAGATTAGCACGCAGGAGATGTGCGCCGCAGGATGTGTGCGCACAGTTTTTTTATTAATTTGAGTTAATTATTATAATTTATTTGTAAATAAATGTTTCATTTATGTGCAACGAAGGGTGTGCGCCGCAGGATGTGCACTGCCGCCGGAGATGTGCGCGGCAGGAGATGTGCACCGCAGGAGATGTACACCGCAGGAGATGTGCGCAACAGGAGATGTGCACCGCAGGAGATGTGTATGCAGGAGATATGCGCCGCAGGAGATGAGTGCCGCAGGAGATGTGCGCCGCAGGATGTGTGCGCACAGTTTTTTTAGGAATTTGAGTTAATTATTATTATTTTTTGTAAATAAATGTTTCATTTATGTGCACCGCAGGGTGTGCGACGAGGGAGGGTCACTGCAGGAGATTTGCGCAGCAGGAGATGTGCGCCACTGGAGATGTGCGCCGCAGGAGATGTGCACGCAGGAGATGTGCACGCAGGAGATGTGCGCCGCAGGAGATGTGCGCCGCAGGAGATGTACATAGCAGGAGATGTGCACGCAGGAGATGTGCGCCGCAGGAGATGTACAAAGCAGGAGATGTGCGCCGCAGGCGATATGCGCCACCGGAGATGTGCACCGCAGGAGATGTGCGCCGCAAGAGATCTGCACGCAGGAGATGTGCAACGCAGGAGATGTGCACAGCAGGAGATGTGCGCAGCAGGATGTGTGCAAACAGTTTTTTTATTAATTTGATATAATAATATTTTTTTGTAAATAAATGTTTTATTTATGTGCACCGCAGGGTGTGCGCCGCAGGATGTGCGCCGCAAGAGATGTGCACCGCAGGAGATGTGCACCGCAGGAGATGTGTGCCGCAGAAGATGTGCGCAGCAGGAGATGTGCGTCACAGGAGACGTGCAGAGCAGGAGATGTGCGCAGCAGGAGATGTGCAGAGCAGGAGATGTGCGTTGCAGGATTAGTGCGCACAGTTTTTTTATTAATTTGAGTTAATTATTATTTTTTTTTTGTAAGTAAATGTTTCATTTATGTGCACCGCAGGGTTTGCGCCGCAAGAGATGTGCACCGCCGGAAATGTGCGCAGCAGGAGATGTGCACCGCAGGAGATGTGTACGCAGGAGATATGCGCCGCAGGAGATGAGTGCCGCAGGAGATGTGCGCCGCATGATGTGTGCGCACAGTTTTTTTAGGAATTTGAGTTAATTATTATTATTTTTTGTAAATAAATGTTTCATTTATGTGCACCGCAGGGTGTGCGACAAGGGAGGGTCACTGCAGGAGATTTGCGCAGCAGGAGATGTGCGCCACTGGAGATGTGCGCCGCAGGAGATGTGAACGCAGGAGATGTGCACGCAGGAGATGTGCGCCGCAGGAGATGTGCGCCGCAGGAGATGTACATAGCAGGAGATGTGCACGTAGGAGATGTGCGCTGCAGGAGATGTACAAAGCAGGAGATGTGCGCCGCAGGCGATATGCGCCACCGGAGATGTGCACCGCAGGAGATGTGCGCCGCAGGAGATCTGCACGCAGGAGATGTGCAACGCAGGAGATGTGCACAGCAGGAGATGTGCGCAGCAGGATGTGTGCACACAGTTTTTTTATTAATTTGATGTAATAATATTTTTTTGTAAATAAATGTTTCATTTATGTGCACCGCAGGGTGTGCGCCGCAGGATGTGCACCGCAAGAGATGTGCACCGCAGGAGATGTGCGCAGCAGGAGATGTGCGCCGCAGGAGATGTGCACCGCAGGAGAAGTGCACGCAGGAGATTAGCACGCAGGAGATGTGCGCCGCAGGATGTGTGCGCACAGTTTTTTTATTAATTTGAGTTAATTATTATAATTTATTTGTAAATAAATGTTTCATTTATGTGCAACGAAGGGTGTGCGCCGCAGGATGTGCACTGCCGCCGGAGATGTGCGCGGCAGGAGATGTGCACCGCAGGAGATGTACACCGCAGGAGATGTGCGCAACAGGAGATGTGCACCGCAGGAGATGTGTATGCAGGAGATATGCGCCGCAGGAGATGAGTGCCGCAGGAGATGTGCGCCGCAGGATGTGTGCGCACAGTTTTTTTAGGAATTTGAGTTAATTATTATTATTTTTTGTAAATAAATGTTTCATTTATGTGCACCGCAGGGTGTGCGACGAGGGAGGGTCACTGCAGGAGATTTGCGCAGCAGGAGATGTGCGCCACTGGAGATGTGCGCCGCAGGAGATGTGCACGCAGGAGATGTGCACGCAGGAGATGTGCGCCGCAGGAGATGTGCGCCGCAGGAGATGTACATAGCAGGAGATGTGCACGCAGGAGATGTGCGCCGCAGGAGATGTACAAAGCAGGAGATGTGCGCCGCAGGCGATATGCGCCACCGGAGATGTGCACCGCAGGAGATGTGCGCCGCAAGAGATCTGCACGCAGGAGATGTGCAACGCAGGAGATGTGCACAGCAGGAGATGTGCGCAGCAGGATGTGTGCAAACAGTTTTTTTATTAATTTGATATAATAATATTTTTTTGTAAATAAATGTTTTATTTATGTGCACCGCAGGGTGTGCGCCGCAGGATGTGCGCCGCAAGAGATGTGCACCGCAGGAGATGTGCACCGCAGGAGATGTGTGCCGCAGAAGATGTGCGCAGCAGGAGATGTGCGTCACAGGAGACGTGCAGAGCAGGAGATGTGCGCAGCAGGAGATGTGCAGAGCAGGAGATGTGCGTTGCAGGATTAGTGCGCACAGTTTTTTTATTAATTTGAGTTAATTATTATTTTTTTTTTGTAAGTAAATGTTTCATTTATGTGCACCGCAGGGTTTGCGCCGCAAGAGATGTGCACCGCCGGAAATGTGCGCAGCAGGAGATGTGCACCGCAGGAGATGTGTACGCAGGAGATATGCGCCGCAGGAGATGAGTGCCGCAGGAGATGTGCGCCGCAGGATGTGTGCGCACAGTTTTTTTAGGAATTTGAGTTAATTATTATTATTTTTTGTAAATAAATGTTTCATTTATGTGCACCGCAGGGTGTGCGACGAGGGAGGGTCACTGCAGGAGATTTGCGCAGCAGGAGATGTGCGCCACTGGAGATGTGCACCGCAGGAGATGTGCACGCAGGAGATGTGCACGCAGGAGATGTGCGCCGCAGGAGATGTGCGCCGCAGGAGATGTACATAGCAGGAGATGTGCACGCAGGAGATGTGCGCCGCAGGAGATGTGCGCCGCAGGAGATGTACATAGCAGGAATGTGCACCGCAGGAGATGTGCACGCAGGAGATGTGCACGCAGGAGATGTGCGCCGCAGGAGATGTGCGCCGCAGGAGATGTACATAGCAGGAGATGTGCACGCAGGAGATGTGCGCCGCAGGAGATGTGCGCCGCAGGAGATGTACATAGCAGGAGATGTGCACCGCAGGAGATGAGTGCCGCAGGAGATGTGCGCCGCATGATGTGTGCGCACAGTTTTTTTAGGAATTTGAGTTAATTATTATTATTTTTTGTAAATAAATGTTTCATTTATGTGCACCGCAGGGTGTGCGACGAGGGAGGGTCACTGCAGGAGATTTGCACAGCAGGAGATGTGCGCCGCAGGCGATATGCGCCACCGGAGATGTGCACCGCAGGAGATGTGCGCCGCAAGAGATCTGCACGCAGGAGATGTGCAACGCAGGAGATGTGCACAGCAGGAGATGTGCGCAGCAGGATGTGTGCACACAGTTTTTTTATTAATTTGATATAATAATATTTTTTTGTAAATAAATGTTTTATTTATGTGCACCGCAGGGTGTGCGCCGCAGGATTTGCGCCGCAAGAGATGTGCACCGCAGGAGATGTGCACCGCAGGAGATAAGTGCCGCAGAAGATGTGCGCAGCAGGAGATGTGCGTCACAGGAGATGTGCAGAGCAGGAGATGTGCGCAGCAGGAGATGTGCAGAGCAGGAGATGTGCGTTGCAGGATTAGTGCGCACAGTTTTTTTATTAATTTGAGTTAATTATTATTTTTTTTTTGTAAGTAAATGTTTTATTTATGTGCACCGCAGGGTTTGCGCCGCAAGAGATGTGCACCGCCGGAAATGTGCGCAGCAGGAGATGTGCACCGCAGGAGATGTGTACGCAGGAGATATGCGCCGCAGGAGATGAGTGCCGCAGGAGATGTGCGCCGCAGGATGTGTGCGCACAGTTTTTTTAGGAATTTGAGTTAATTATTATTATTTTTTGTAAATAAATGTTTCATTTATGTGCACCGCAGGGTGTGCGACGAGGGAGGGTCACTGCAGGAGATTTGCGCAGCAGGAGATGTGCGCCACTGGAGATGTGCACCGCAGGAGATGTGCACGCAGGAGATGTGCACGCAGGAGATGTGCGCCGCAGGAGATGTGCGCCGCAGGAGATGTGCACCGCAGGAGATGTGCACGCAGGAGATGTGCACGCAGGAGATGTGCGCCGCAGGAGATGTGCGCCGCAGGAGATGTACATAGCAGGAGATGTGCACGCAGGAGATGTGCGCCGCAGGAGATGTGCGCCGCAGGAGATGTACATAGCAGGAATGTGCACCGCAGGAGATGTGCACGCAGGAGATGTGCACGCAGGAGATGTGCGCCGCAGGAGATGTGCGCCGCAGGAGATGTACATAGCAGGAGATGTGCACGCAGGAGATGTGCGCCGCAGGAGATGTGCGCCGCAGGAGATGTACATAGCAGGAGATGTGCACCGCAGGAGATGAGTGCCGCAGGAGATGTGCGCCGCATGATGTGTGCGCACAGTTTTTTTAGGAATTTGAGTTAATTATTATTATTTTTGGTAAATAAATGTTTCATTTATGTGCACCGCAGGGTGTGCGACGAGGGAGGGTCACTGCAGGAGATTTGCGCAGCAGGAGATGTGCGCCACTGGAGATGTGCGCCGCAGGAGATGTGAACGCAGGAGATGTGCACGCAGGAGATGTGCGTCGCAGGAGATGTGCGCCGCAGGAGATGTGCGCCGCAGGAGATGTACATAGCAGGAGATGTGCACGCAGGAGATGTGCGCCGCAGGAGATGTACAAAGCAGGAGATGTGCGCCGCAGGCGCTATGCGCCACCGGAGATGTGCACCGCAGGAGATGTGCGCCGCAGGAGATCTGCACGCAGGAGATGTGCAACGCAGGAGATGTGCACAGCAGGAGATGTGCGCAGCAGGATGTGTGCACACAGTTTTTTTATTAATTTGATGTAATAATATTTTTTTGTAAATAAATGTTTTATTTATGTGCACCGCAGGGTGTGCGCCGCAGGATGTGCGCCGCAAGAGATGTGCACCGCAGGAGATGTGCGCAGCAGGAGATGTGCACCGCAGGAGATGTGTGCCACAGAAGATGTGCGCAGCAGGAGATGTGCGTCACAGGAGATGTGCAGAGCAGGAGATGTGTACGCAGGAGATATGCGTCGCAGGAGATGAGTGCCGCAGGAGATGTGCGCAGCAGGCTGTGTGCTCACAGTTTTTTTAGGAATTTGAGTTAATTATTATTATTTTTTGTAAATAAATGTTTCATTTATGTGCACCGCAGGGTGTGCGACGAGGGAGGATCACTGCAGGAGATTTGCGCAGCAGGAGATGTGCGCCACTGGAGATGTGCACCGCAGGAGATGTGCACGCAGGAGATTTGCACGCAGGAGATGTGCGCCGCAGGAGATGTGCGCCGCAGGAGATGTACATAGCAGGAGATGTGCACGCAGGACATGTGCGCCGCAGGAGATGTACAAAGCAGGAGATATGCGCCGCAGACGAAATGCGCCACCGGAGATGTGCACCGCAGGAGATGTGCGCCGCAGGAGATCTGCACGCAGGAGATGTGCAACGCAGGAGATGTGCACCGCAGGAGATGTGTGCAGCAGGATGTGTGCACACAGTTTTTTTATTAATTTGATGTAATAATATTTTTTTGTAAATAAATGTTTCATTTATGTGCACCGCAGGGTGTGCGCCGCAGGATGTGCGCCGCAAGAGATGTGCACCGCAGGAGATGTGCGCAGCAGGAGATGTGCGCCGCAGGAGATGTGCACCGCAGGAGAAGTGCACGCAGGAGATTAGCACGCAGGAGATGTGCGCCGCAGGATGTGTGCGCACAGTTTTTTTATTAATTTGAGTTAATTATTATAATTTATTTGTAAATAAATGTTTCATTTATGTGCAACGAAGGGTGTGCGCCGCAGGATGTGCACTGCCGCCGGAGATGTGCGCGGCAGGAGATGTGCACCGCAGGAGATGTACACCGCAGGAGATGTGCGCAACAGGAGATGTGCACCGCAGGAGATGTGTATGCAGGAGATATGCGCCGCAGGAGATGAGTGCCGCAGGAGATGTGCGCCGCAGGATGTGTGCGCACAGTTTTTTTAGGAATTTGAGTTAATTATTATTATTTTTTGTAAATAAATGTTTCATTTATGTGCACCGCAGGGTGTGCGACGAGGGAGGGTCACTGCAGGAGATTTGCGCAGCAGGAGATGTGCGCCACTGGAGATGTGCGCCGCAGGAGATGTGCACGCAGGAGATGTGCACGCAGGAGATGTGCGCCGCAGGAGATGTGCGCCGCAGGAGATGTACATAGCAGGAGATGTGCACGCAGGAGATGTGCGCCGCAGGAGATGTACAAAGCAGGAGATGTGCGCCGCAGGCGATATGCGCCACCGGAGATGTGCACCGCAGGAGATGTGCGCCGCAAGAGATCTGCACGCAGGAGATGTGCAACGCAGGAGATGTGCACAGCAGGAGATGTGCGCAGCAGGATGTGTGCACACAGTTTTTTTATTAATTTGATATAATAATATTTTTTTGTAAATAAATGTTTTATTTATGTGCACCGCAGGGTGTGCGCCGCAGGATGTGCGCCGCAAGAGATGTGCACCGCAGGAGATGTGCACCGCAGGAGATGTGTGCCGCAGAAGATGTGCGCAGCAGGAGATGTGCGTCACAGGAGATGTGCAGAGCAGGAGATGTGCGCAGCAGGAGATGTGCAGAGCAGGAGATGTGCGTTGCAGGATTAGTGCGCACAGTTTTTTTATTAATTTGAGTTAATTATTATTTTTTTTTTGTAAGTAAATGTTTCATTTATGTGCACCGCAGGGTGTGCGCCGAAAGAGATGTGCATCGCCGGAAATGTGCGCAGCAGGAGATGTGCACCGCAGGAGATGTGTACGCAGGAGATATGCGCCGCAGGAGATGAGTGCCGCAGGACATGTGCGCCGCAGGATGTGTGCGCACAGTTTTTTTAGGAATTTGAGTTAATTATTATTATTTTTTGTAAATAAATGTTTCATTCATGTGCACCGCAGGGTGTGCGACGAGGGAGGGTCACTGCAGGAGATTTGCGCAGCAGGAGATGTGCGCCACTGGAGATGTGCACCGCAGGAGATGTGCACACAGGAGATGTGCACGCAGGAGATGTGCGCCGCAGGAGATGTGCGCCGCAGGAGATGTACATAGCAGGAGATGTGCACGCAGGAGATGTGCGCCGCAGGAGATGTGCGCCGCAGGAGATGTACATAGCAGGAGATGTGCACCGCAGGAGATGTGCACGCAGGAGATGTGCACGCAGGAGATGTGCGCCGCAGGAGATGTGCGCCGCAGGAGATGTACATAGCAGGAGATGTGCACGCAGGAGATGTGCGCCGCAGGATGTGTGCGCACAGTTTTTTTATTAATTTGAGTTAATTATTATTTTTTTTGTAAGTAAATGTTTCATTTATGTGCACCGTAGGGTGTGCGCCGCAAGAGATGTGCACCGCCGGAAATGTGCGCAGCAGGAGATGTGCACGCAGGAGATGTGCGCCGCAGGAGATGTGCGCCGCAGGAGATGTACATAGCAGGAGATGTGCACGCAGGAGATGTGCGCCGCAGGAGATGTGCGCCGCAGGAGATGTACATAGCAGGAGATGTGCACCGCAGGAGATGAGTGCCGCAGGAGATGTGCGCCGCATGATGTGTGCGCACAGTTTTTTTAGGAATTTGAGTTAATTATTATTATTTTTTGTAAATAAATGTTTCATTTATGTGCACCGCAGGGTGTGCGACGAGGGAGGGTCACTGCAGGAGATTTGCGCAGCAGGAGATGTGCGCCACTGGAGATGTGCGCCGCAGGAGATGTGAACGCAGGAGATGTGCACGCAGGAGATGTGCGTCGCAGGAGATGTGCGCCGCAGGAGATGTGCGCCGCAGGAGATGTACATAGCAGGAGATGTGCACGCAGGAGATGTGCGCCGCAGGAGATGTACAAAGCAGGAGATGTGCGCCGCAGGCGATATGCGCCACCGGAGATGTGCACCGCAGGAGATGTGCGCCGCAGGAGATCTGCACGCAGGAGATGTGCAACGCAGGAGATGTGCACAGCAGGAGATGTGCGCAGCAGGATGTGTGCACACAGTTTTTTTATTAATTTGATGTAATAATATTTTTTTGTAAATAAATGTTTTATTTATGTGCACCGCAGGGTGTGCGCCGAAGGATGTGCGCCGCAAGAGATGTGCACCGCAGGAGATGTGCGCAGCAGGAGATGTGCACCGCAGGAGATGTGTGCCACAGAAGATGTGCGCAGCAGGAGATGTGCGTCACAGGAGATGTGCAGAGCAGGAGATGTGTACGCAGGAGATATGCGTCGCAGGAGATGAGTGCCGCAGGAGATGTGCGCAGCAGGCTGTGTGCTCACAGTTTTTTTAGGAATTTGAGTTAATTATTATTATTTTTTGTAAATAAATGTTTCATTTATGTGCACCGCAGGGTGTGCGACGAGGGAGGATCACTGCAGGAGATTTGCGCAGCAGGAGATGTGCGCCACTGGAGATGTGCACCGCAGGAGATGTGCACGCAGGAGATTTGCACGCAGGAGATGTGCGCCGCAGGAGATGTGCGCCGCAGGAGATGTACATAGCAGGAGATGTGCACGCAGGACATGTGCGCCGCAGGAGATGTACAAAGCAGGAGATATGCGCCGCAGACGATATGCGCCACCGGAGATGTGCACCGCAGGAGATGTGCGCCGCAGGAGATCTGCACGCAGGAGATGTGCAACGCAGGAGATGTGCACAGCAGGAGATGTGTGCAGCAGGATGTGTGCACACAGTTTTTTTATTAATTTGATGTAATAATATTTTTTTGTAAATAAATGTTTCATTTATGTGCACCGCAGGGTGTGCGCCGCAGGATGTGCGCCGCAAGAGATGTGCACCGCAGGAGATGTGCGCAGCAGGAGATGTGCGCCGCAGGAGATGTGCACCGCAGGAGAAGTGCACGCAGGAGATTAGCACGCAGGAGATGTGCGCACAGTTTTTTTATTAATTTGAGTTAATTATTATAATTTATTTGTAAATAAATGTTTCATTTATGTGCAACGAAGGGTGTGCGCCGCAGGATGTGCACTGCCGCCGGAGATGTGCGCGGCAGGAGATGTGCACCGCAGGAGATGTACACCGCAGGAGATGTGCGCAACAGGAGATGTGCACCGCAGGAGATGTGTATGCAGGAGATATGCGCCGCAGGAGATGAGTGCCGCAGGAGATGTGCGCCGCAGGATGTGTGCGCACAGTTTTTTTAGGAATTTGAGTTAATTATTATTATTTTTTGTAAATAAATGTTTCATTTATGTGCACCGCAGGGTGTGCGACGAGGGAGGGTCACTGCAGGAGATTTGCGCAGCAGGAGATGTGCGCCACTGGAGATGTGCGCTGCAGGAGATGTGCACGCAGGAGATGTGCACGCAGGAGATGTGCGCCGCAGGAGATGTGCGCCGCAGGAGATGTACATAGCAGGAGATGTGCACGCAGGAGATGTGCGCCGCAGGAGATGTACAAAGCAGGAGATGTGCGCCGCAGGCGATATGCGCCACCGGAGATGTGCACCGCAGGAGATGTGCGCCGCAAGAGATCTGCACGCAGGAGATGTGCAACGCAGGAGATGTGCACAGCAGGAGATGTGCGCAGCAGGATGTGTGCACACAGTTTTTTTATTAATTTGATATAATAATATTTTTTTGTAAATAAATGTTTTATTTATGTTCACCGCAGGGTGTGCGCCGCAGGATGTGCGCCGCAAGAGATGTGCACCGCAGGACATGTGCACCGCAGGAGATGTGTGCCGCAGAAGATGTGCGCAGCAGGAGATGTGCGTCACAGGAGATGTGCAGAGCAGGAGATGTGCGCAGCAGGAGATGTGCAGAGCAGGAGATGTGCGTTGCAGGATTAGTGCGCACAGTTTTTTTATTAATTTGAGTTAATTATTATTTTTTTTTTGTAAGTAAATGTTTCATTTATGTGCACCGCAGGGTTTGCGCCGCAAGAGATGTGCACCGCCGGAAATGTGCGCAGCAGGAGATGTGCACCGCAGGAGATGTGTACGCAGGAGATATGCGCCGCAGGAGATGAGTGCCGCAGGAGATGTGCGCCGCAGGATGTGTGCGCACAGTTTTTTTAGGAATTTGAGTTAATTATTATTATTTTTTGTAAATAAATGTTTCATTTATGTGCACCGCAGGGTGTGCGACGAGGGAGGGTCACTGCAGGAGATTTGCGCAGCAGGAGATGTGCGCCACTGGAGATGTGCACCGCAGGAGATGTGCACGCAGGAGATGTGCACGCAGGAGATGTGCGCCGCAGGAGATGTGCGCCGCAGGAGATGTACATAGCAGGAATGTGCACCGCAGGAGATCTGCACGCAGGAGATGTGCACGTAGGAGATGTGCGCCGCAGAAGATGTGCGCCGCAGGAGATGTACATAGCAGGAGATGTGCACGCAGGAGATGTGCGCCGCAGGAGATGTACAAAGCAGGAGATGTGCGCCGCAGGCGATATGCGCCACCGGAGATGTGCACCGCAGGAGATGTGCGCCGCAAGAGATCTGCACGCAGGAGATGTGCAACGCAGGAGATGTGCACAGCAGGAGATGTGCGCAGCAGGATGTGTGCACACAGTTTTTTTATTAATTTGATATAATAATATTTTTTTGTAAATAAATGTTTTATTTATGTGCACCGCAGGGTGTGCGCCGCAGGATGTGCGCCGCAAGAGATGTGCACCGCAGGACATGTGCACCGCAGGAGATGTGTGCCGCAGAAGATGTGCGCAGCAGGAGGTGTGCGTCACAGGAGATGTGCAGAGCAGGAGATGTGCGCAGCAGGAGATGTGCAGAGCAGGAGATGTGCGTTGCAGGATTAGTGCGCACAGTTTTTTTATTAATTTGAGTTAATTATTATTTTTTTTTTGTAAGTAAATGTTTCATTTATGTGCACCGCAGGGTTTGCGCCGCAAGAGATGTGCACCGCCGGAAATGTGCGCAGCAGGAGATGTGCACCGCAGGAGATGTGTACGCAGGAGATATGCGCCGCAGGAGATGAGTGCCGCAGGAGATGTGCGCCGCAGGATGTGTGCGCACAGTTTTTTTAGGAATTTGAGTTAATTATTATTATTTTTTGTAAATAAATGTTTCATTTATGTGCACCGCAGGGTGTGCGACGAGGGAGGGTCACTGCAGGAGATTTTCGCAGCAGGAGATGTGCGCCACTGGAGATGTGCACCGCAGGAGATGTGCACGCAGGAGATGTGCACGCAGGAGATGTGCGCCGCAGGAGATGTGCGCCGCAGGAGATGTACATAGCAGGAGATGTGCACGCAGGAGATGTGCGCCGCAGGAGATGTGCGCCGCAGGAGATGTACATAGCAGGAATGTGCACCGCAGGAGATGTGCACGCAGGAGATGTGCACGTAGGAGATGTGCGCCGCAGGAGATGTGCGCCGCAGGAGATGTACATAGCAGGAGATGTGCACGCAGGAGATGTGCGCCGCAGGAGATGTGCGCCGCAGGAGATGTACATAGCAGGAGATGTGCACCGCAGGAGATGAGTGCCGCAGGAGATGTGCGCCGCATGATGTGTGCGCACAGTTTTTTTAGGAATTTGGGTTAATTATTATTATTTTTTGTAAATAAATGTTTCATTTATGTGCACCGCAGGGTGTGCGACGAGGGAGGGTCACTGCAGGAGATTTGCGCAGCAGGAGATGTGCGCCACTGGAGATGTGCGCCGCAGGAGATGTGAACGCAGGAGATGTGCACGCAGGAGATGTGCGCCGCAGGAGATGTGCGCCGCAGGAGATGTGCGCCGCAGGAGATGTACATAGCAGGAGATGTGCACGCAGGAGATGTGCGCCGCAGGAGATGTACAAAGCAGGAGATGTGCGCCGCAGGCGATATGCGCCACCGGAGATGTGCACCGCAGGAGATGTGCGCCGCAGGAGATCTGCACGCAGGAGATGTGCAACGCAGGAGATGTGCACAGCAGGAGATGTGCGCAGCAGGATGTGTGCACACAGTTTTTTTATTAATTTGATGTAATAATATTTTTTTGTAAATAAATGTTTTATTTATGTGCACCGCAGGGTGTGCGCCGCAGGATGTGCGCCGCAAGAGATGTGCACCGCAGGAGATGTGCGCAGCAGGAGATGTGCACCGCAGGAGATGTGTGCCACAGAAGATGTGCGCAGCAGGAGATGTGCGTCACAGGAGATGTGCGCAGCAGGAGATGTGCAGAGAAGGAGATGTGCGTTGCAGGATTAGTGCGCACAGTTTTTTTATTAATTTGAGTTAATTATTATTTTTTTTTGTAAGTAAATGTTTCATTTATGTGCACCGCAGGGTGTGCGCCGAAAGAGATGTGCATCGCCGGAAATGTGCGCAGCAGGAGATGTGCACCGCAGGAGATGTGTACGCAGGAGATATGCGCCGCAGGAGATGAGTGCCGCAGGACATGTGCGCCGCAGGATGTGTGCGCACAGTTTTTTTAGGAATTTGAGTTAATTATTATTATTTTTTGTAAATAAATGTTTCATTTATGTGCACCGCAGGGTGTGCGACGAGGGAGGGTCACTGCAGGAGATTTGCGCAGCAGGAGATGTGCGCCACTGGAGATGTGCACCGCAGGAGATGTGCACACAGGAGTTGTGCACGCAGGAGATGTGCGCCGCAGGAGATGTGCGCCGCAGGAGATGTACATAGCAGGAGATGTGCACGCAGGAGATGTGCGCCGCAGGAGATGTGCGCCGCAGGAGATGTACATAGCAGGAGATGTGCACCGCAGGAGATGTGCACGCAGGAGATGTGCGCCGCAGGAGATGTGCGCCGCAGGAGATGTACATAGCAGGAGATGTGCACCGCAGGAGATGTGCGCCGCAGGAGATGTGCGCCGCAGGATGTGTGCGCACAGTTTTTTTATTAATTTGAGTTAATTATTATTTTTTTTGTAAGTAAATGTTTCATTTATGTGCACCGTAGGGTGTGCGCCGCAAGAGATGTGCACCGCCGGAAATGTGCGCAGCAGGAGATGTGCACCGCAGGAGATGTGCGCAGCAGGAGATGTGTGCCGCAGGAGATGTGCTCAGCAGGAGATGTGCACCACTTGAGATGTGCGCTGCAGGAGATGTGCGCCGCAGGCGATATGCGCAGCAGGAGATGTGTGCCGCAGTTTTTTTATTAATATGATTTAATTTTATTTTTTTTTGTAAATAACTGTTTTATTTATGTGCAACGCAGGGTTCGCAACGCAGGATATGCGCCGCAAGAGATATGCACCGCAGGAGATGTGCGCAACAGGAGATGTGCACCACAGGAGATGTGCGCAGCAGGAGATGTGCACCGCAGGAGATTAGCACGCAGGAGATGTACACCGCAGGAGATGTGCGCAGCAGGAGATGTGCACCGCAGGAGATGTGTACGCAGGAGATATGCGCCGCAGGAGATGAGTGCCGCAGGAGATGTGCGCCGCAGGATGTGTGCGCACAGTTTTTTTATTAATTTTATTTATGTGCATCTTATGTTCTGCAATGCAGGAGATGTGCGCAGCAGGATATTTGCGCCGCAGGATGTGTGCGCACAGTTTTTTTATTAATTTGAGTTAATTATTATAATTTTTTTGTAAATAAATGTTTCATTTATGTGCAACGCAGGGTCTGCGCCGCAGGATGTGCGCCGCAAGAGATGTGCACCGCAGGAGATGTGCGCAGCAGGAGATGTGCACGCAGGAGATGTGCGCCGCAGGAGATGTGCGCCGCAGGAGATGTACATAGCAGGAGATGTGCACCGCAGGAGATGAGTGCCGCAGGAGATGTGCGCCGCATGATGTGTGCGCACAGTTTTTTTAGGAATTTGAGTTAATTATTATTATTTTTTGTAAATAAATGTTTCATTTATGTGCACCGCAGGGTGTGCGACGAGGGAGGGTCACTGCAGGAGATTTGCGCAGCAGGAGATGTGCGCCACTGGAGATGTGCGCCGCAGGAGATGTGAACGCAGGAGATGTGCACGCAGGAGATGTGCGCCGCAGGAGATGTGCGCCGCAGGAGATGTACATAGCAGGAGATGTGCACGCAGGAGATGTGCGCCGCAGGAGATGTACAAAGCAGGAGATGTGCGCCGCAGGCGATATGCGCCACCGGAGATGTGCACCGCAGGAGATGTGCGCCGCAGGAGATCTGCACGCAGGAGATGTGCAACGCAGGAGATGTGCACAGCAGGAGATGTGCGCAGCAGGATGTGTGCACACAGTTTTTTTATTAATTTGATGTAGTAATATTTTTTTGTAAATAAATGTTTCATTTATGTGCACCGCAGGGTGTGCGCCGCAGGATGTGCGCCGCAAGAGATGTGCACCGCAGGAGATGTGCGCAGCAGGAGATGTGCGCCGCAGGAGATGTGCACCGCAGGAGAAGTGCACGCAGGAGATTAGCACGCAGGAGATGTGCGCCGCAGGATGTGTGCGCACAGTTTTTTTATTAATTTGAGTTAATTATTATAATTTATTTGTAAATAAATGTTTCATTTATGTGCAACGAAGGGTGTGCGCCGCAGGATGTGCACTGCCGCCGGAGATGTGCGCGGCAGGAGATGTGCACCGCAGGAGATGTACACCGCAGGAGATGTGCGCAACAGGAGATGTGCACCGCAGGAGATGTGTATGCAGGAGATATGCGCCGCAGGAGATGAGTGCCGCAGGAGATGTGCGCCGCAGGATGTGTGCGCACAGTTTTTTTAGGACATTCAGTTAATTATTATTATTTTTTGTAAATAAATGTTTCATTTATGTCCACCGCAGGGTGTGCGACGAGGGAGGGTCACTGCAGAAGATTTGCGCAGCAGGAGATGTGCGCCACTGGAGATGTGCGCCGCAGGAGATGTGCACGCAGGAGATGTGCACGCAGGAGATGTGCACCACTTGAGATGTGCGCTGCAGGAGATGTGCGCCGCAGGCGATATGCGCAGCAGGAGATGTGTGCCGCAAGAGATATGCACCGCAGGAGATGTGTGCAACAGGAGATGTGCACCACAGGAGATGTGCGCAGCAGGAGATGTGCACCGCAGGAGATGTGCGCCGCAGGAGATGTGCACCGCAGGAGAAGTGCACGCAGGAGATTAGCACGCAGGAGATGTGCGCCGCAGGATGTGTGCGCACAGTTTTTTTATTAATTTGAGTTAATTATTATAATTTATTTGTAAATAAATGTTTCATTTATGTGCAACGAAGGGTGTGCGCCGCAGGATGTGCACCGCAAGAGATATGCACCGCCGGAGATGTGCACAGC
The DNA here is from genome assembly GCF_947347685.1 of Pleuronectes platessa. NCBI lineage: Eukaryota > Metazoa > Chordata > Actinopteri > Pleuronectiformes > Pleuronectidae > Pleuronectes > Pleuronectes platessa. Next base: position 278,928 of record NW_026519021.1, read on the forward strand.
AGGAGATGTGCACCGCAGGAGATGTACACCGCAGGAGATGTGCGCAGCAGGAGATATGCGCCGCAGGAAATGAGTGCCGCAGGAGATGTGCGCCGCAGGATGTGTGCGGAGATGTGCACCGCAGGAGTTGTGCGCAGCAGGAGATGTGCACCGCAGGAGATGTGCGCCGCAGGAGATGTGCACCGCAAGAGATGTGCGCAGCAAGAGATTGGCACGCAGGAGATGTGCGCCGCAGGATGTGTGCGGAGATGTGCACTGCAGGAGATGTGCGCAGCAGGATGTGTGCGCACAGTTTTTTTATTAATTTTATTTATGTGCATCTTATGTTCTGCAATGCAGGAGATGTGCGCAGCAGGAGATGTGCGCCACTGGAGATGTGCACCGCAGGAGATGTGCACGCAGGAGATGTGCACGCAGGAGATGTGCACCGCAGGAGATGTGTACGCAGGAGATATGCGTCGCAGGAGATGAGTGCCGCAGGAGATGTGCACGCAGGAGATGTGCGCCGCAGGAGATGTGCGCCGCAGGAGATGTACATAGCAGGAGATGTGCACGCAGGACATGTGCGCCACCGGAGATGTGCAACGCAGGAGATGTGCACAGCAGGAGATGTGCGCAGCAGGATGTGTGCACACAGTTTTTTTATTAATTTGATGTAATAATATTTTTTTGTAAATAAATGTTTCATTTATGTGCACCGCAGGGTGTGCGCCGCAGGATGTGCGCCGCAAGAGATGTGCACCGCAGGAGATGTGCGCAGCAGGAGATGTGCACCGCAGGAGATGTGTGCCGCAGAAGATGTGCGCAGCAGGAGATGTGCGTCACAGGAGATGTGCAGAGCAGGAGATGTGCGCAGCAGGAGATGTGCAGAGCAGGAGATGTGCATTGCAGGATTAGTGCGCACAGTTTTTTTATTAATTTGAGTTAATTATTATTTTTTTTTTGTAAGTAAATGTTTCATTTATGTGCACCGCAGGGTGTGCGCCGCAAGAGATGTGCACCGCCGGAAATGTGCGCAGCAGGAGATGTGCACCGCAGGAGATGTGCGCAGCAGGAGATGTGTGCCGCAGGAGATGTGCTCAGCAGGAGATGTGCACCACTTGAGATGTGCGCTGCAGAAGATGTGCGCCGCAGGCGATATGCGCAGCAGGAGATGTGTGCCGCAGTTTTTTTATTAATATGATTTAATTTTAATTTTTTTGTAAATAACTGTTTTATTTATGTGCAACGCAGTGTTCGCAACGCAGGATGTGCGCCGCAAGAGATATGCACCGCAGGAGATGTGCGCAACAGGAGATGTGCACCACAGGAGATGTGCGCAGCAGGAGATGTGCACCGCAGGAGAAGTGCACGCAGGAGATTAGCACGCAGGAGATGTGCGCCGCAGGATGTGTGCGCACAGTTTTTTTATTAATTTGAGTTAATTATTATAATTTATTTGTAAATAAATGTTTCATTTATGTGCAACGAAGGGTGTGCGCCGCAGGATGTGCACTGCCGCCGGAGATGTGCGCGGCAGGAGATGTGCACCGCAGGAGATGTACACCGCAGGAGATGTGCGCAGCAGGAGATGTGCACCGCAGGAGATGTGTACGCAGGAGATATGCGCCGCAGGAGATGAGTGCCGCAGGAGATGTGCGCCGCAGGATGTGTGCGCACAGTTTTTTTAGGAATTTGAGTTAATTATTATTATTTTTTGTAAATAAATGTTTCATTTATGTGCACCGCAGGGTGTGCGACGAGGGAGGGTCACCGCAGGAGATGTGCACGCAGGAGATGTGCACGCAGGAGATGTGCGCCGCAGGAGATGTGCGCCGCAGGTGATGTACATAGCAGGAGATGTGCACGCAGGAGATGTGCGCCGCAGGAGATGTACAAAGCAGGAGATGTGCGCCGCAGGCGATATGCGCCACCGGAGATGTGCACCGCAGGAGATGTGCGCCGCAGGAGATCTGCACGCAGGAGATGTGCAACGCAGGAGATGTGCACAGCAGGAGATGTGCGCAGCAGGATGTGTGCACACAGTTTTTTTATTAATTTGAGTTAATTATTATAATTTATTTGTAAATAAATGTTTCATTTATGTGCAACGAAGGGTGTGCGCCGCAGGATGTGCACTGCCGCCGGAGATGTGCGCGGCAGGAGATGTGCACCGCAGGAGATGTACACCGCAGGAGATGTGCGCAGCAGGAGATGTGCGCCGCAGGAGATGAGTGCCGCAGGAGATGTGCGCCGCAGGATGTGTGCGCACAGTTTTTTTAGGAATTTGAGTTAATTATTATTATTTTTTGTAAATAAATGTTTCATTTATGTGCACCGTAGGGTGTGCGACGAGGGAGGGTCACCGCAGGAGATGTGCACGCAGGAGATGTGCACGCAGGAGATGTGCGCCGCAGGAGATGTGCGCCGCAGGAGATGTACATAGCAGGAGATGTGCACGCAGGAGATGTGCGCCGCAGGAGATGTACAAAGCAGGAGATGTGCGGCGCAGGCGATATGCGCCACCGGAGATGTGCACCGCAGGAGATGTGCGCCGCAGGAGATCTGCACGCAGGAGATGTGCAACGCAGGAGATGTGCACAGCAGGAGATGTGCGCAGCAGGATGTGTGCACACAGTTTTTTTATTAATTTGAGTTAATTATTATAATTTATTTGTAAATAAATGTTTCATTTATGTGCAACGAAGGGTGTGCGCCGCAGGATGTGCACTGCCGCCGGAGATGTGCGCGGCAGGAGATGTGCACCGCAGGAGATGTACACCGCAGGAGATGTGCGCAGCAGGAGATGTGCACCGCAGGAGATGTGTACGCAGGAGATATGCGCCGCAGGAGATGAGTGCCGCAGGAGATGTGCGCCGCAGGATGTGTGCGCACAGTTTTTTTAGGAATTTGAGTTAATTATTATTATTTTTTGTAAATAAATGTTTCATTTATGTGCACCGTAGGGTGTGCGACGAGGGAGGGTCACCGCAGGAGATGTGCACGCAGGAGATGTGCACGCAGGAGATGTGCGCCGCAGGAGATGTGCGCCGCAGGAGATGTACATAGCAGGAGATGTGCACGCAGGAGATGTGCGCCGCAGGAGATGAGTGCCGCAAGAGATGTGCACCGCCGGAAATGTGCACAGCAGGAGATGTGCACCGCAGGAGATGTGTACGCAGGAGATATGCGCCGCAGGAGATGAGTGCCGCAGGAGATGTGCGCCGCAGGATGTGTGCGCACAGTTTTTTTAAGAATTTGAGTTAATTATTATTATTTTTTGTAAATAAATGTTTCATTTATGTGCACTGCAGGGTGTGCGACGAGGGAGGGTCACTGCAGGAGATTTGCGCAGCAGGAGATGTGCGCCACTGGAGATGTGCACCGCAGGAGATGTGCACGCAGGAGATGTGCACGCAGGAGATGTGCGCCGCAGGAGATGTGTGCCGCAGGAGATGTACATAGCAGGAGATGTGCATAGCAGGAGATGTGCACCGCAGGAGATGTGCACGCAGGAGATGTGCACGCAGGAGATGTGCGCCGCAGGAGATGTGCGCCGCAGGAGATGTACATAGCAGGAGATGTGCACGCAGGAGATGTGCGCCGCAGGAGATGTACATAGCAGGAGATGTGCACCGCAGGAGATGTGCACCGCCGGAAATGTGCGCAGCAGGAGATGTGCACCGCAGGAGATGTGTACGCAGGAGATATGCGCCGCAGGAGATGAGTGCCGCAGGAGATGTGCGCCGCAGGATGTGTGCGCACAGTTTTTTTAGGAATTTGAGTTAATTATTATTATTTTTTGTAAATAAATGTTTCATTTATGTGCACTGCAGGGTGTGCGACGAGGGAGGGTCACTGCAGGAGATTTGCGCAGCAGGAGATGTGCGCCACTGGAGATGTGCACCGCAGGACATGTGCACGCAGGAGATGTGCACGCAGGAGATGTGCGCCGCAGGAGATGTGCGCCGCAGGAGATGTACATAGCAGGAGATGTGCACGCAGGAGATGTGCGCCGCAGGAGATGTGCGCCGCAGGAGATGTACATAGCAGGAGATGTGCACCGCAGGAGATGTGCACGCAGTTTTTTTAGGAATTTGAGTTAATTATTATTATTTTTTGTAAATAAATGTTTCATTTATGTGCACAACAGGGTGTGCGACGAGGGAGGGTCACCGCAGGAGATGTGCACGCAGGAGATGTGCACGCAGGAGATGTGCGCCACAGGAGATGTGCGCCGCAGGAGATGTACATAGCAGGAGATGTGCACGCAGGAGATGTGCGCCGCAGGAGATGTACAAAGCAGGAGATGTGCGCCGCAGGCGATATGCGCCACCGGAGATGTGCACCGCAGGAGATGTGCGCCGCAGGAGATCTGCACGCAGGAGATGTGCAACGCAGGAGATGTGCACAGCAGGAGATGTGCGCAGCAGGATGTGTGCTTACAGTTTTTTTATTAATTTGATGTAATAATATTTTTTTGTAAATAAATGTTTTATTTATGTGCACCGCAGGGTGTGCGCCGCAGGATGTGCGCCGCAAGAGATGTGCACCGCAGGAGATGTGCGCAGCAAGAGATGTGCACCGCAGGAGATGTGTGCCGCAGAAGATGTGCGCAGCAGGAGATGTGCGTCACAGGAGATGTGCAGAGCAGGAGATGTGCGCAGCAGGAGATGTGCAGAGCAGGAGATGTGCGTTGCAGGATTAGTGCGCACAGTTTTTTTATTAATTTGAGTTAATTATTTTTTTTTTGTAAGTAAATGTTTCATTTATGAGCACCGCAGGGTGTGCGCCGCAAGAGATGTGCACCGCCGGAAATGTGCGCAGCAGGAGATGTGCACCGCAGGAGATGTGTACGCAGGAGATATGCGCCGCAGGAGATGAGTGCCGCAGGAGATGTGCGCCGCAGGATGTGTGCGCACAGTTTTTTTAGGAATTTGAGTTAATTATTATTATTTTTTGTAAATAAATGTTTCATTTATGTGCACTGCAGGGTGTGCGACGAGGGAGGGTCACTGCAGGAGATTTGCGCAGCAGGAGATGTGCGCCACTGGAGATGTGCACCGCAGGAGATGTGCACGCAGGAGATGTGCACGCAGGAGATGTGCGCCGCAGGAGATGTGCGCCGCAGGAGATGTACATAGCAGGAGATGTGCACGCAGGAGATGTGCGCCGCAGGAGATGTGCGCCGCAGGAGATGTACATAGCAGGAGATGTGCACCGCAGGAGATGTGCACGCAGGAGATGTGCACGCAGGAGATGTGCGCCGCAGGAGATGTGCGCCGCAGGAGATGTACATAGCAGGAGATGTGCACGCAGGAGATGTGCGCCGCAGGAGATGTGCGCCGCAGGAGATGTACATAGCAGGAGATGTGCACCGCAGGAGATGTGCACCGCCGGAAATGTGCGCAGCAGGAGATGTGCACCGCAGGAGATGTGTACGCAGGAGATATGCGCCGCAGGAGATGAGTGCCGCAGGAGATGTGCGCCGCAGGATGTGTGCGCACAGTTTTTTTAGGAATTTGAGTTAATTATTATTATTTTTTGTAAATAAATGTTTCATTTATGTGCACTGCAGGGTGTGCGACGAGGGAGGGTCACTGCAGGAGATTTGCGCAGCAGGAGATGTGCGCCACTGGAGATGTGCACCGCAGGAGATGTGCACGCAGGAGATGTGCACGCAGGAGATGTGCGCCGCAGGAGATGTGCGCCGCAGGAGATGTACATAGCAGGAGATGTGCACGCAGGAGATGTGCAACGCAGGAGATGTGCGCCGCAGGAGATGTACATAGCAGGAGATGTGCACCGCAGGAGATGTGCACGCAGGAGATGTGCACGCAGGAGATGTGCGCCGCAGGAGATGTACATAGCAGGAGATGTGCACGCAGGAGATGTGCGCCGCAGGAGATGTGCGCCGCAGGAGATGTACATAGCAGGAGATGTGCACCGCAGGAGATGTGCGCCGCAGGAGATGTGCGCCGCAGGATGTGTGCACACAGTTTTTTTATTAATTTGAGTTAATTATTATAATTTTCTTTTTAAATAAATGTTTCATTTATGTGCAACGCAGGGTGTGCGCCGCAGGATGTGAGCCGCAAGAGATGTGCACCGCAGGAGATGTGCGCAGCAGGAGATGTGCACTGCAGGAGATGTGCGCCGCAGGAGATGTGAGTCGCAGGAGATGAGTGCCGCAGGAGATGTGCGCCGCAGGATGTGTGCGCACAGTTTTTTTAGGAATTTGAGTTAATTATTATTATTTTTTGTAAATAAATGTTTCATTTATGTGCACCGCAGGGTGTGCGACGAGGGAGGGTCACTGCAGGAGATTTGCGCAGCAGGAGATGTGTGCCACTGGAGATGTGCGCCGCAGGAGATGTGCACGCAGGAGATGTGCACGCAGGAGATGTGCGCCGCAGGAGATGTGCGCCGCAGGAGATGTACATAGCAGGAGATGTGCACGCAGGAGATGTGCGCCGCAGGAGATGTACAAAGCAGGAGATCTGCACGCAGGAGATGTGCAACGCAGGAGATGTGCACAGCAGGAGATGTGCGCAGCAGGATGTGTGCACACAGTTTTTTTATTAATTTGATGTAATAATATTTTTTTGTAAATAAATGTTTTATTTATGTGCACCGCAGGGTGTGCGCCGCAGGATGTGCGCCGCAAGAGATGTGCACCGCAGGAGATGTGCGCAGCAGGAGATGTGCACCGCAGGAGATGTGTGCCGCAGAAGATGTGCGCAGCAGGAGATGTGCGTCACAGGAGATGTGCAGAGCAGGAGATGTGCGCAGCAGGAGATGAGCAGAGCAGGAGATGTGCGTTGCAGGATTAGTGCGCACAGTTTTTTTATTAATTTGAGTTAATTATTATTTTTTTTTTGTAAGTAAATGTTTCATTTATGTGCACCGCAGGGTGTGCGCCGCAAGAGATGTTCACCACCGGAAATGTGCGCAGCAGGAGATGTGCACCGCAGGAGATGTGTACGCAGGAGATATGCGCCGCAGGAGATGAGTGCCGCAGGAGATGTGCGCCGCAGGATGTGTGCGCACAGTTTTTTTAGGAATTTGAGTTAATTATTATTATTTTTTGTAAATAAATGTTTCATTTATGTGCACCGCAGGGTGTGCGACGAGGGAGGGTCACTGCAGGAGATTTGCGCAGCAGGAGATGTGCGCCACTGGAGATGTGCACCGCAGGAGATGTGCACGCAGGAGATGTGCACGCAGGAGATGTGCGCCGCAGGAGATGTACGCCGCAGGAGATGTACATAGCAGGAGATGTGCACATAGGAGATGTGCGCCGCAGGAGATGTACAAAGCAGGAGATGTGCGCCGCAGGCGATATGCGCCACCGGAGATGTGCACCGCAGGAGATGTGCGCCGCAGGAGATCTGCACGCAGGAGATGTGAAACGCAGGAGATGTGCACAGCAGGAGATGTGCGCAGCAGGATGTGTGCACACAGTTTTTTTATTAATTTGATGTAATAATATTTTTTTGTAAATAAATGTTTCATTTATGTGCACCGCAGGGTGTGCGCCGCAGGATGTGCGCCGCAAGAGATGTGCACTGCAGGAGATGTGCGGAGCAGGAGATGTGCACCGCAGGAGATGTGCAGAGCAGGAGATGTGCGCTGCAGGATTAGTGCGCACAGTTTTTTTTATTAATTTGAGTTAATTATTATTTTTTTTTGTAAGTAAATGTTTCATTTATGTGCACCGCAGGGTGTGCGCCACAAGAGATGTGCACCGCCGGAAATGTGCGCAGCAGGAGATGTGCACCGCAGGAGATGTGCGCAGCAGGAGATGTGTGCCGCAGGAGATGTGCTCAGCAGGAGATGTGCACCACTTGAGATGTGCGCTGCAGGAGATGTGCGCCGCAGGCGATATGCGCAGCAGGAGATGTGTGCCGCAAGAGATATGCACCGCAGGAGATGTGTGCAACAGGAGATGTGCACCACAGGAGATGTGCGCAGCAGGAGATGTGCACCGCAGGAGATGTGCGCCGCAGGAGATGTGCACCGCAGGAGAAGTGCACGCAGGAGATTAGCACGCAGGAGATGTGCGCCGCAGGATGTGTGCGCACAGTTTTTTTATTAATTTGAGTTAATTATTATAATTTATTTGTAAATAAATGTTTCATTTATGTGCAACGAAGGGTGTGCGCCGCAGGATGTGCACCGCAAGAGATATGCACCGCCGGAGAGGTGCACAGCAGGAGATGTGCACCGCAGGAGATGTGCGTCACAGGAGATGTGCGCAGCAGGAGATGTGCAGAGAAGGAGATGTGCGTTGCAGGATTAGTGCGCACAGTTTTTTTATTAATTTGAGTTAATTATTATTTTTTTTTGTAAGTAAATGTTTCATTTATGTGCACCACAGGGTGTGCGCCGAAAGAGATGTGCATCGCCGGAAATGTGCGCAGCAGGAGATGTGCACCGCAGGAGATGTGTACGCAGGAGATATGCGCCGCAGGAGATGAGTGCCGCAGGACATGTGCGCCGCAGGATGTGTGCGCACAGTTTTTTTAGGAATTTGAGTTAATTATTATTATTTTTTGTAAATAAATGTTTCATTTATGTGCACCGCAGGGTGTGCGACGAGGGAGGGTCACTGCAGGAGATTTGCGCAGCAGGAGATGTGCGCCACTGGAGATGTGCACCGCAGGAGATGTGCACACAGGAGTTGTGCACGCAGGAGATGTGCGCCGCAGGAGATGTGCGCCGCAGGAGATGTACATAGCAGGAGATGTGCACGCAGGAGATGTGCGCCGCAGGAGATGTACATAGCAGGAGATGTGCACCGCAGGAGATGTGCACGCAGGAGATGTGCACGCAGGAGATGTGCGCCGCAGGAGATGTGCGCCGCAGGAGATGTACATAGCAGGAGATGTGCACGCAGGAGATGTGCGCCGCAGGAGATGTGCGCCGCAGGAGATGTACATAGCAGGAGATGTGCACCGCAGGAGATGTGCGCCGCAGGAGATGTGCGCCGCAGGATGTGTGCGCACAGTTTTTTTATTAATTTGAGTTAATTATTATTTTTTTTGTAAGTAAATGTTTCATTTATGTGCACCGTAGGGTGTGCGCCGCAAGAGATGTGCACCGCCGGAAATGTGCGCAGCAGGAGATGTGCACCGCAGGAGATGTGCGCAGCAGGAGATGTGTGCCGCAGGAGATGTGCTCAGCAGGAGATGTGCACCACTTGAGATGTGCGCTGCAGGAGATGTGCGCCGCAGGCGATATGCGCAGCAGGAGATGTGTGCCGCAGTTTTTTTATTAATATGATTTAATTTTATTTTTTTTTGTAAATAACTGTTTTATTTATGTGCAACGCAGGGTTCGCAACGCAGGATATGCGCCGCAAGAGATATGCACCGCAGGAGATGTGCGCAACAGGAGATGTGCACCACAGGAGATGTGCGCAGCAGGAGATGTGCACCGCAGGAGATTAGCACGCAGGAGATGTACACCGCAGGAGATGTGCGCAGCAGGAGATGTGCACCGCAGGAGATGTGTACGCAGGAGATATGCGCCGCAGGAGATGAGTGCCGCAGGAGATGTGCGCCGCAGGATGTGTGCGCACAGTTTTTTTAGGAATTTGAGTTAATTATTATTATTTTTTGTAAATAAATGTTTCATTTATGTGCACCGCAGGGTGTGCGACGAGGGAGGGTCACTGCAGGAGATTTGCGCAGCAGGAGATGTGCGCCACTGGAGATGTGCACCGCAGGAGATGTGCACGCAGGAGATGTGCACGCAGGAGAAGTGCGCCGCAGGAGATGTGCGCCGCAGGAGATGTACATAGCAGGAGATGTGCGCTGCAGGAGATGTGCACCGCAGGAGATGTGTACGCAGGAGATATGCGCCGCAGGATGTGTGCGCACAGTTTTTTTATTATTTTATTTATGTGCACCGCATGTTCTGCAATGCAGGAGATGTGCGCAGCAGGAGATTTGCGCCGCAGGATGTGTGCGCACAGTTTTTTTATTAATTTGAGTTAATTATTATAAATTTTTTGTAAATAAATGTTTCATTTATGTGCAACGAAGGGTGTGCACCACAGGATGTGTGCCGCAAGAGATGTGCACCGCCGGAGATGTGCGCAGCAGGAGATGTGCTCCGCAGGAGATGTGCACCGCAGGAGATGTGCGCCTCAGGAGATGTGCACCGCAGGATATGTGCGCCGCAGAATGTGCGCCGCAAGAGATATGCACCGCCGGAGATGTGCGCAGCAGGAGATGTGCACCGCAGGAGATGTGCACCGCAGGATATGTGCGCCGCAGGATGTGCGCCGCAAGAGATATGCACCGCCGGAGATGTGCGCAGCAGGAGATGTGCACCGCAGGAGATGTACACCGCAGGAGATGTGCTCAGCATGAGATGTGCACCGCAGGAGATGTGTACACAGGAGATATGCGCCGCAGGAGATGAGTGCCGCAGGAGATGTGCGCCGCAGGATGTGTGCGGAGATGTGCACCGCAGGAGATGTGCGCAGCAGAAGATGTGCACCGCAGGAGATGTGCACCGCAGGAGATGTGCGCCGCAGGATGTGTGCGCACAGTTTTTTTATTAATTTTATTTATGTGCATCTTATGTTCTCCAATGCAGGAGATGTGCGCAGCAGGAGATTTGCGCCGCAGGATGTGTGCGCACAGTTTTTTTATTAATTTGAGTTAATTATTATAATTTTTTTGTAAATAAATGTTTCATTTATGTGCAATGCAGGGTCTGCGCCGCAGGATGTGCGCCGCAAGAGATGTGCACCGCAGGAGATGTGCGCAGCAGGAGATGTGCACGCAGGAGATGTGCGCCGCAGGAGATGTGCGCCGCAGGAGATGTACATAGCAGGAGATGTGCACCGCAGGAGATGAGTGCCGCAGGAGATGTGCGCCGCATGATGTGTGCGCACAGTTTTTTTAGGAATTTGAGTTAATTATTATTATTTTTTGTAAATAAATGTTTCATTTATGTGCACCGCAGGGTGTGCGACGAGGGAGGGTCACTGCAGGAGATTTGCGCAGCAGGAGATGTGCGCCACTGGAGATGTGCGCCGCAGGAGATGTGAACGCAGGAGATGTGCACGCAGGAGATGTGCGCCGCAGGAGATGTGCGCCGCAGGAGATGTACATAGCAGGAGATGTGCACGCAGGAGATGTGCGCCGCAGGAGATGTACAAAGCAGGAGATGTGCGCCGCAGGCGATATGCGCCACCGGAGATGTGCACCGCAGGAGATGTGCGCCGCAGGAGATCTGCACGCAGGAGATGTGCAACGCAGGAGATGTGCACAGCAGGAGATGTGCGCAGCAGGATGTGTGCACACAGTTTTTTTATTAATTTGATGTAATAATATTTTTTTGTAAATAAATGTTTCATTTATGTGCACCGCAGGGTGTGCGCCGCAGGATGTGCGCCGCAAGAGATGTGCACCGCAGGAGATGTGCGCAGCAGGAGATGTGCGCCGCAGGAGATGTGCACCGCAGGAGAAGTGCACGCAGGAGATTAGCACGCAGGAGATGTGCGCCGCAGGATGTGTGCGCACAGTTTTTTTATTAATTTGAGTTAATTATTATAATTTATTTGTAAATAAATGTTTCATTTATGTGCAACGAAGGGTGTGCGCCGCAGGATGTGCACTGCCGCCGGAGATGTGCGCGGCAGGAGATGTGCACCGCAGGAGATGTACACCGCAGGAGATGTGCGCAACAGGAGATGTGCACCGCAGGAGATGTGTATGCAGGAGATATGCGCCGCAGGAGATGAGTGCCGCAGGAGATGTGCGCCGCAGGATGTGTGCGCACAGTTTTTTTAGGAATTTCAGTTAATTATTATTATTTTTTGTAAATAAATGTTTCATTTATGTGCACCGCAGGGTGTGCGACGAGGGAGGGTCACTGCAGGAGATTTGCGCAGCAGGAGATGTGCGCCACTGGAGATGTGCGCCGCAGGAGATGTGCACGCAGGAGATGTGCACGCAGGAGATGTGCACCACTTGAGATGTGCGCTGCAGGAGATGTGCGCCGCAGGCGATATGCGCAGCAGGAGATGTGTGCCGCAAGAGATATGCACCGCAGGAGATGTGTGCAACAGGAGATGTGCACCACAGGAGATGTGCGCAGCAGGAGATGTGCACCGCAGGAGATGTGCGCCGCAGGAGATGTGCACCGCAGGAGAAGTGCACGCAGGAGATTAGCACGCAGGAGATGTGCGCCGCAGGATGTGTGCGCACAGTTTTTTTATTAATTTGAGTTAATTATTATAATTTATTTGTAAATAAATGTTTCATTTATGTGCAACGAAGGGTGTGCGCCGCAGGATGTGCACCGCAAGAGATATGCACCGCCGGAGATGTGCACAGCAGGAGATGTGCACCGCAGGAGATGTACACCGCAGGAGATGTGCGCAGCAGGAGATATGCGCCGCAGGAGATGAGTGCCGCAGGAGATGTGCGCCGCAGGATGTGTGCGGAGATGTGCACCGCAGGAGTTGTGCGCAGCAGGAGATGTGCACCGCAGGAGATGTGCGCCGCAGGAGATGTGCACCGCAAGAGATGTGCGCAGCAAGAGATTGGCACGCAGGAGATGTGCGCCGCAGGATGTGTGCGGAGATGTGCACTGCAGGAGATGTGCGCAGCAGGATGTGTGCGCACAGTTTTTTTATTAATTTTATTTATGTGCATCTTATGTTCTGCAATGCAGGAGATGTGCGCAGCAGGAGATGTGCGCCACTGGAGATGTGCACCGCAGGAGATGTGCACGCAGGAGATGTGCACGCAGGAGATGTGCACCGCAGGAGATGTGTACGCAGGAGATATGCGTCGCAGGAGATGAGTGCCGCAGGAGATGTGCACGCAGGAGATGTGCGCCGCAGGAGATGTGCGCCGCAGGAGATGTACATAGCAGGAGATGTGCACGCAGGACATGTGCGCCGCAGGAGATGTACAAAGCAGGAGATGTGCGCCGCAGGCGATATGCGCCACCTGAGATGTGCACCGCAGGAGATGTGCGCCGCAGGAGATCTGCACGCAGGAGATGTGCAACGCAGGAGATGTGCACAGCAGGAGATGTGCGCAGCAGGATGTGTGCACACAGTTTTTTTATTAATTTGATGTAATAATATTTTTTTGTAAATAAATGTTTCATTTATGTGCACCGCAGGGTGTGCGCCGCAGGATGTGCGCCGCAAGAGATGTGCACCGCAGGAGATGTGCGCAGCAGGAGATGTGCACCGCAGGAGATGTGTGCCGCAGAAGATGTGCGCAGCAGGAGATGTGCGTCACAGGAGATGTGCAGAGCAGGAGATGTGCGCAGCAGGAGATGTGCAGAGCAGGAGATGTGCATTGCAGGATTAGTGCGCACAGTTTTTTTATTAATTTGAGTTAATTATTATTTTTTTTTTGTAAGTAAATGTTTCATTTATGTGCACCGCAGGGTGTGCGCCGCAAGAGATGTGCACCGCCGGAAATGTGCGTAGCAGGAGATGTGCACCGCAGGAGATGTGCGCAGCAGGAGATGTGTGCCGCAGGAGATGTGCTCAGCAGGAGATGTGCACCACTTGAGATGTGCGCTGCAGAAGATGTGCGCCGCAGGCGATATGCGCAGCAGGAGATGTGTGCCGCAGTTTTTTTATTAATATGATTTAATTTTAATTTTTTTGTAAATAACTGTTTTATTTATGTGCAACGCAGTGTTCGCAACGCAGGATGTGCGCCGCAAGAGATATGCACCGCAGGAGATGTGCGCAACAGGAGATGTGCACCACAGGAGATGTGCGCAGCAGGAGATGTGCACCGCAGGAGATATGCGCCGCAGGAGATGTGCACCGCAGGAGAAGTGCACGCAGGAGATTAGCACGCAGGAGATGTGCGCCGCAGGATGTGTGCGCACAGTTTTTTTATTAATTTGAGTTAATTATTATAATTTATTTGTAAATAAATGTTTCATTTATGTGCAACGAAGGGTGTGCGCCGCAGGATGTGCACTGCCGCCGGAGATGTGCGCGGCAGGAGATGTGCACCGCAGGAGATGTACACCGCAGGAGATGTGCGCAGCAGGAGATGTGCACCGCAGGAGATGTGTACGCAGGAGATATGCGCCGCAGGAGATGAGTGCCGCAGGAGATGTGCGCCGCAGGATGTGTGCGCACAGTTTTTTTAGGAATTTGAGTTAATTATTATTATTTTTTGTAAATAAATGTTTCATTTATGTGCACCGCAGGGTGTGCGACGAGGGAGGGTCACCGCAGGAGATGTGCACGCAGGAGATGTGCACGCAGGAGATGTGCGCCGCAGGAGATGTGCGCCGCAGGAGATGTACATAGCAGGAGATGTGCACGCAGGAGATGTGCGCCGCAGGAGATGTACAAAACAGGAGATGTGCGCCGCAGGCGATATGCGCCACCGGAGATGTGCACCGCAGGAGATGTGCGCCGCAGGAGATCTGCACGCAGGAGATGTGCAACGCAGGAGATGTGCACAGCAGGAGATGTGCGCAGCAGGATGTGTGCACACAGTTTTTTTATTAATTTGAGTTAATTATTATAATTTATTTGTAAATAAATGTTCCATTTATGTGCAACGAAGGGTGTGCGCCGCAGGATGTGCACTGCCGCCGGAGATGTGCGCGGCAGGAGATGTGCACCGCAGGAGATGTACACCGCAGGAGATGTGCGCAGCAGGAGATGTGCGCCGCAGGAGATGAGTGCCGCAGGAGATGTGCGCCGCAGGATGTGTGCGCACAGTTTTTTTAGGAATTTGAGTTAATTATTATTATTTTTTGTAAATAAATGTTTCATTTATGTGCACCGTAGGGTGTGCGACGAGGGAGGGTCACCGCAGGAGATGTGCACGCAGGAGATGTGCACGCAGGAGATGTGCGCCGCAGGAGATGTGCGCCGCAGGAGATGTACATAGCAGGAGATGTGCACGCAGGAGATGTGCGCCGCAGGAGATGTACAAAGCAGGAGATGTGCGGCGCAGGCGATATGCGCCACCGGAGATGTGCACCGCAGGAGATGTGCGCCGCAGGAGATCTGCACGCAGGAGATGTGCAACGCAGGAGATGTGCACAGCAGGAGATGTGCGCAGCAGGATGTGTGCACACAGTTTTTTTATTAATTTGAGTTAATTATTATAATTTATTTGTAAATAAATGTTTCATTTATGTGCAACGAAGGGTGTGCGCCGCAGGATGTGCACTGCCGCCGGAGATGTGCGCGGCAGGAGATGTGCACCGCAGGAGATGTACACCGCAGGAGATGTGCGCAGCAGGAGATGTGCACCGCAGGAGATGTGTACGCAGGAGATATGCGCCGCAGGAGATGAGTGCCGCAGGAGATGTGCGCCGCAGGATGTGTGCGCACAGTTTTTTTAGGAATTTGAGTTAATTATTATTATTTTTTGTAAATAAATGTTTCATTTATGTGCACCGTAGGGTGTGCGACGAGGGAGGGTCACCGCAGGAGATGTGCACGCAGGAGATGTGCACGCAGGAGATGTGCGCCGCAGGAGATGTGCGCCGCAGGAGATGTACATAGCAGGAGATGTGCACGCAGGAGATGTGCGCCGCAGGAGATGTACAAAGCAGGAGATGTACGCCGCAGGCGATATGCGCCACCGGAGATGTGCACCGCAGGAGATGTGCGCCGCAGGAGATCTGCATGCAGGAGATGTGCAACGCAGGAGATGTGCACAGCAGGAGATGTGCGCAGCAGGATGTGTGCACACAGTTTTTTTATTAATTTGATGTAATAATATTTTTTTGTAAATAAATGTTTTATTTATGTGCACCGCAGGGTGTGCGCCGCAGGATGTGCGCCGCAAGAGATGTGCACCGCAGGAGATGTGCGCAGCAAGAGATGTGCACCGCAGGAGATGTGTGCCGCAGAAGATGTGCGCAGCAGGAGATGTGCGTCACAGGAGATGTGCAGAGCAGGAGATGTGCGCAGCAGGAGATGTGCAGAGCAGGAGATGTGCGTTGCAGGATTAGTGCGCACAGTTTTTTCATTAATTTGAGTTAATTATTATTTTTTTTGTAAGTAAATGTTTCATTTATGTGCACCGCAGTGTGTGCGCCGCAAGAGATGTGCACCGCCGGAAATGTGCGCAGCAGGAGATGTGCACCGCAGGAGATGTGTACGCAGGAGATATGCGCCGCAGGAGATGAGTGCCGCAGGAGATGTGCGCCGCAGGATGTGTGCGCACAGTTTTTTTAGGAATTTGAGTTAATTATTATTATTTTTTGTAAATAAATGTTTCATTTATGTGCACTGCAGGGTGTGCGACGAGGGAGGGTCACTGCAGGAGATTTGCGCAGCAGGAGATGTGCGCCACTGGAGATGTGCACCGCAGGAGATGTGCACGCAGGAGATGTGCACGCAGGAGATGTGCGCCGCAGGAGATGTGCGCCGCAGGAGATGTACATAGCAGGAGATGTGCACGCAGGAGATGTGCGCCGCAGGAGATGTGCGCCGCAGGAGATGTACATAGCAGGAGATGTGCACCGCAGGAGATGTGCACGCAGGAGATGTGCACGCAGGAGATGTGCGCCGCAGGAGATGTGCGCCGCAGGAGATGTACATAGCAGGAGATGTGCACGCAGGAGATGTGCGCCGCAGGAGATGTGCGCCGCAGGAGATGTACATAGCAGGAGATGTGCACCGCAGGAGATGTGCACCGCCGGAAATGTGCGCAGCAGGAGATGTGCACCGCAGGAGATGTGTACGCAGGAGATATGCGCCGCAGGAGATGAGTGCCGCAGGAGATGTGCGCCGCAGGATGTGTGCGCACAGTTTTTTTAGGAATTTGAGTTAATTATTATTATTTTTTGTAAATAAATGTTTCATTTATGTGCACTGCAGGGTGTGCGACGAGGGAGGGTCACTGCAGGAGATTTGCGCAGCAGGAGATGTGCGCCACTGGAGATGTGCACCGCAGGAGATGTGCACGCAGGAGATGTGCACGCAGGAGATGTGCGCCGCAGGAGATGTGCGCCGCAGGAGATGTACATAGCAGGAGATGTGCACGCAGGAGATGTGCAACGCAGGAGATGTGCGCCGCAGGAGATGTACATAGCAGGAGATGTGCACCGCAGGAGATGTGCACGCAGGAGATGTGCACGCAGGAGATGTGCGCCGCAGGAGATGTACATAGCAGGAGATGTGCACGCAGGAGATGTGCGCCGCAGGAGATGTGCGCCGCAGGAGATGTACATAGCAGGAGATGTGCACCGCAGGAGATGTGCGCCGCAGGAGATGTGCGCCGCAGGATGTGTGCGCACAGTTTTTTTATTAATTTGAGTTAATTATTATAATTTTCTTTTTAAATAAATGTTTCATTTATGTGCACCGCAGGGTGTGCGACGAGGGAGGGTCACTGCAGGAGATTTGCACAGCAGGAGATGTGCACCGCAGGAGATGTACACCGCAGGAGATGTGCGCAGCAGGAGATATGCGCCGCAGGAGATGAGTGCCGCAGGAGATGTGCGCCGCAGGATGTGTGCGGAGATGTGCACCGCAGGAGTTGTGCGCAGCAGGAGATGTGCACCGCAGGAGATGTGCGCCGCAGGAGATGTGCACCGCAAGAGATGTGCGCAGCAAGAGATTGGCACGCAGGAGATGTGCGCCACAGGATGTGTGCGGAGATGTGCACTGCAGGAGATGTGCGTAGCAGGATGTGTGCGCACAGTTTTTTTATTAATTTTATTTATGTGCATCTTATGTTCTGCAATGCAGGAGATGTGCGCAGCAGGAGATGTGCGCCACTGGAGATGTGCACCGCAGGAGATATGCGCCGCAGGAGATGAGTGCCGCAGGAGATGTGCGCCGCAGGATGTGTGCGGAGATGTGCACCGCAGGAGTTGTGCGCAGCAGGAGATGTGCACCGCAGGAGATGTGCGCCGCAGGAGATGTGCACCGCAAGAGATGTGCGCAGCAAGAGATTGGCACGCAGGAGATGTGCGCCACAGGATGTGTGCGGAGATGTGCACTGCAGGAGATGTGCGTAGCAGGATGTGTGCGCACAGTTTTTTTATTAATTTTATTTATGTGCATCTTATGTTCTGCAATGCAGGAGATGTGCGCAGCAGGAGATGTGCGCCACTGGAGATGTGCACCGCAGGAGATGTGCACGCAGGAGATGTGCACGCAGGAGATGTGCACCGCAGGAGATGTGTACGCAGGAGATATGCGTCGCAGGAGATGAGTGCCGCAGGAGATGTGCACGCAGGAGATGTGCGCCGCAGGAGATGTGCGCCGCAGGATATGTACATAGCAGGAGATGTGCACGCAGGACATGTGCGCCGCAGGAGATGTACAAAGCAGGAGATGTGCGCCGCAGGCGATATGCGCCACCGGAGATGTGCACCGCAGGAGATGTGCGCCGCAGGAGATCTGCACGCAGGAGATGTGCAACGCAGGAGATGTGCACAGCAGGAGATGTGCGCAGCAGGATGTGTGCACACAGTTTTTTTATTAATTTGATGTAATAATATTTTTTTGTAAATAAATGTTTCATTTATGTGCACCGCAGGGTGTGCGCCGCAGGATGTGCGCCGCAAGAGATGTGCACCGCAGGAGATGTGCGCAGCAGGAGATGTGCACCGCAGGAGATGTGTGCCGCAGAAGATGTGCGCAGCAGGAGATGTGCGTCACAGGAGATGTGCAGAGCAGGAGATGTGCGCAGCAGGAGATGTGCAGAGCAGGAGATGTGCGTTGCAGGATTAGTGCGCACAGTTTTTTTATTAATTTGAGTTAATTATTATTTTTTTTGTAAGTAAATGTTTCATTTATGTGCACCGCAGGGTGTGCACCGCAGGAGATGTGCACAGCCGGAAATGTGCGCAGCAGGAGATGTGCACCGCAGGAGATGTGCGCAGCAGGAGATGTGTGCCGCAGGAGATGTGCTCAGCAGGAGATGTGCACCACTTGAGATGTGCGCTGCAGAAGATGTGCGCCGCAGGCGATATGCGCAGCAGGAGATGTGTGCCACAGTTTTTTTATTAATATGATTTAATTTTAATTTTTTTGTAAATAACTGTTTTATTTATGTTCAACGCAGTGTTCGCAACGCAGGATGTGCGCCGCAAGAGATATGCACCGCAGGAGATGTGCGCAACAGGAGATGTGCACCACAGGAGATGTGCGCAGCAGGAGATGTGCACCGCAGGAGATGTGCGCCGCAGGAGATGTGCACCGCAGGAGAAGTGCAAGCAGGAGATTAGCACGCAGGAGATGTGCGCCGCAGGATGTGTGCGCACAGTTTTTTTATTAATTTGAGTTAATTATTATAATTTATTTGTAAATAAATGTTTCATTTATGTGCAACGAAGGGTGTGCGCCGCAGGATGTGCACTGCCGCCGGAGATGTGCGCGGCAGGAGATGTGCACCGCAGGAGATGTGTACGCAGGAGATATGCGCCACAGGAGATGAGTGCCGCAGGAGTTGTGCGCCGCAGGATGTGTGCGCACAGTTTTTTTAGGAATTTGAGTTAATTATTATTATTTTTTGTAAATAAATGTTTCATTTATGTGCACCGCAGGGTGTGCGACAAGGGAGGGTCACCGCAGGAGATGTGCACGCAGGAGATGTGCACGCAGGAGATGTGCGCCGCAGGAGATGTGCGCCGCAGGAGATGTACATAGCAGGAGATGTGCACGCAGGAGATGTGCGCCGCAGGAGATGTACAAAGCAGGAGATGTGCGCCGCAGGCGATATGCGCCACCGGAGATGTGCACCGCAGGAGATGTGCGCCGCAGGAGATCTGCACGCAGGAGATGTGCAACGCAGGAGATGTGCACAGCAGGAGATGTGCGCAGCAGGATGTGTGCACACAGTTTTTTTATTAATTTGAGTTAATTATTATAATTTATTTGTAAATAAATGTTTCATTTATGTGCAACGAAGGGTGTGCGCCGCAGGATGTGCACTGCCGCCGGAGATGTGCGCGGCAGGAGATGTGCACCGCAGGAGATGTACACCGCAGGAGATGTGCGCAGCAGGAGATGTGCACCGCAGGAGATGTGTACGCAGGAGATATGCGCCGCAGGAGATGAGTGCCGCAGGAGATGTGCGCCGCAGGATGTGTGCGCACAGTTTTTTTAAGGAATTTGAGTTAATTATTATTATTTTTTGTAAATAAATGTTTCATTTATGTGCACCGTAGGGTGTGCGACGAGGGAGGGTCACCGCAGGAGATGTGCACGCAGGAGATGTGCACGCAGGAGATGTGCGCCGCAGGAGATGTGCGCCGCAGGAGATGTACATAGCAGGAGATGTGCACGCAGGAGATGTGCGCCGCAGGAGATGTACAAAGCAGGAGATGTGCGCCGCAGGCGATATGCGCCACCGGAGATGTGCACCGCAGGAGATGTGCGCCGCAGGAGATCTGCACGCAGGAGATGTGCAACGCAGGAGATGTGCACAGCAGGAGATGTGCGCAGCAGGATGTGTGCACACAGTTTTTTTATTAATTTGATGTAATAATATTTTTTTGTAAATAAATGTTTTATTTATGTGCACCGCAGGGTGTGCGCCGCAGGATGTGCGCCGCAAGAGATGTGCACCGCAGGAGATGTGCGCAGCAAGAGATGTGCACCGCAGGAGATGTGTGCCGCAGAAGATGTGCGCAGCAGGAGATGTGCGTCACAGGAGATGTGCAGAGCAGGAGATGTGCGCAGCAGGAGATGTGCAGAGCAGGAGATGTGCGTTGCAGGATTAGTGCGCACAGTTTTTTCATTAATTTGAGTTAATTATTATTTTTTTTGTAAGTAAATGTTTCATTCATGTGCACCGCAGGGTGTGCGCCGCAAGAGATGTGCACCGCCGGAAATGTGCACAGCAGGAGATGTGCACCGCAGGAGATGTGTACGCAGGAGATATGCGCCGCAGGAGATGAGTGCCGCAGGAGATGTGCGCCGCAGGATGTGTGCGCACAGTTTTTTTAGGAATTTGAGTTAATTATTATTATTTTTTGTAAATAAATGTTTCATTTATGTGCACTGCAGGGTGTGCGACGAGGGAGGGTCACTGCAGGAGATTTGCACAGCAGGAGATGTGCGCCACTGGAGATGTGCACCGCAGGAGATGTGCACGCAGGAGATGTGCATGCAGGAGATGTGCGCCGCAGGAGATGTGCGCCGCAGGAGATGTACATAGCAGGAGATGTGCATAGCAGGAGATGTGCACCGCAGGAGATGTGCACGCAGGAGATGTGCACGCAGGAGATGTGCGCCGCAGGAGATGTGCGCCGCAGGAGATGTACATAGCAGGAGATGTGCACGCAGGAGATGTGCGCCGCAGGAGATGTGCGCCGCAGGAGATGTACATAGCAGGAGATGTGCACCGCAGGAGATGTGCACCGCCGGAAATGTGCGCAGCAGGAGATGTGCACCGCAGGAGATGTGTACGCAAGAGATATGCGCCGCAGGAGATGAGTGCCGCAGGATATGTGCGCCGCAGGATGTGTGCGCACAGTTTTTTTAGGAATTTGAGTTAATTATTATTATTTTTTGTAAATAAATGTTTCATTTATGTGCACTGCAGGATGTGCGACGAGGGAGGGTCAATGCAGGAGATTTGCGCAGCAGGAGATGTGCGCCACTGGAGATGTGCACCGCAGGACATGTGCACGCAGGAGATGTGCACGCAGGAGATGTGCGCCGCAGGAGATGTGCGCCGCAGGAGATGTACATAGCAGGAGATGTGCACGCAGGAGATGTGCGCCGCAGGAGATGTGCGCCGCAGGAGATGTACATAGCAGGAGATGTGCACCGCAGGAGATGCGCACGCAGGAGATGTGCACGCAGGAGATGCGCGCCGCAGGAGATGTGCGCCGCAGGAGATGTACATAGCAGGAGATGTGCACGCAGGAGATATGCGCCGCAGGAGATGTGCGCCGCAGGAGATGTACATAGCAGGAGATGTGCACCGCAGGAGATGTGCGCCGCAGGAGATGTGCGCCGCAGGATGTGTGCGCACAGTTTTTTTATTAATTTGAGTTAATTATTATAATTTTCTTTTTAAATAAATGTTTCATTTATGTGCAACGCAGGGTGTGCGCCGCAGGATGTGCGCCGCAAGAGATGTGCACCGCAGGAGATGTGCGCAGCAGGAGATGTGCACTGCAGGAGATGTGCGCCGCAGGAGATGTGAGTCGCAGGAGATGAGTGCCGCAGGAGATGTGCGCCGCAGGATGTGTGCGCACAGTTTTTTTAGGAATTTGAGTTAATTATTATTATTTTTTGTAAATGAATGTTTCATTTATGTGCACCGCAGGGTGTGCGATGAGGGAGGGTCACTGCAGGAGATTTGCGCAGCAGGAGATGTGTGCCACTGGAGATGTGCGCCGCAGGAGATGTGCACGCAGGAGATGTGCACGCAGGTGATGTGCGCCGCAGGAGATGTGCGCCGCAGGAGATGTACATAGCAGGAGATGTGCATAGCAGGAGATGTGCACCGCAGGAGATGTGCACGCAGGAGATGTGCACGCAGGAGATGTGCGCCGCAGGAGATGTGCGCCGCAGGAGATGTACATAGCAGGAGATGTGCACGCAGGAGATGTGCGCCGCAGGAGATGTGCGCCGCAGGAGATGTACATAGCAGGAGATGTGCACCGCAGGAGATGTGCACCGCCGGAAATGTGCGCAGCAGGAGATGTGCACCGCAGGAGATGTGTACGCAGGAGATATGCGCCGCAGGAGATGTGCGCAGCAGGATGTGTGCACACAGTTTTTTTATTAATTTGATGTAATAATATTTTTTTGTAAATAAATGTTTCATTTATGTGCACCGCAGGGTGTGCGCCGCAGGATGTGCGCCGCAAGAGATGTGCACTGCAGGAGATGTGCGGAGCAGGAGATGTGCACCGCAGGAGATGTGCAGAGCAGGAGATATGCGCCGCAGGAGATGTGCGCCGCAGGAGATGTACATAGCAGGAGATGTGCACCGCAGGAGATGTGCGCCGCAGGAGATGTGCGCCGCAGGATGTGTGCGCACAGTTTTTTTATTAATTTGAGTTAATTATTATAATTTTCTTTTTAAATAAATGTTTCATTTATGTGCAACGCAGGGTGTGCGCCGCAGGATGTGCGCCGCAAGAGATGTGCACCGCAGGAGATGTGCGCAGCAGGAGATGTGCACTGCAGGAGATGTGCGCCGCAGGAGATGTGAGTCGCAGGAGATGAGTGCCGCAGGAGATGTGCGCCGCAGGATGTGTGCGCACAGTTTTTTTAGGAATTTGAGTTAATTATTATTATTTTTTGTAAATGAATGTTTCATTTATGTGCACCGCAGGGTGTGCGATGAGGGAGGGTCACTGCAGGAGATTTGCGCAGCAGGAGATGTGTGCCACTGGAGATGTGCGCCGCAGGAGATGTGCACGCAGGAGATGTGCACGCAGGTGATGTGCGCCGCAGGAGATGTGCGCCGCAGGAGATGTACATAGCAGGAGATGTGCATAGCAGGAGATGTGCACCGCAGGAGATGTGCACGCAGGAGATGTGCACGCAGGAGATGTGCGCCGCAGGAGATGTGCGCCGCAGGAGATGTACATAGCAGGAGATGTGCACGCAGGAGATGTGCGCCGCAGGAGATGTGCGCCGCAGGAGATGTACATAGCAGGAGATGTGCACCGCAGGAGATGTGCACCGCCGGAAATGTGCGCAGCAGGAGATGTGCACCGCAGGAGATGTGTACGCAGGAGATATGCGCCGAAGGAGATGTGCGCAGCAGGATGTGTGCACACAGTTTTTTTATTAATTTGATGTAATAATATTTTTTTGTAAATAAATGTTTCATTTATGTGCACCGCAGGGTGTGCGCCGCAGGATGTGCGCCGCAAGAGATGTGCACTGCAGGAGATGTGCGGAGCAGGAGATGTGCACCGCAGGAGATGTGCAGAGCAGGAGATGTGCGCTGCAGGATTAGTGCGCACAGTTTTTTTTATTAATTTGAGTTAATTATTATTTTTTTTTGTAAGTAAATGTTTCATTTATGTGCACCGCAGGGTGTGCGCCACAAGAGATGTGCACCGCCGGAAATGTGCGCAGCAGGAGATGTGCACCGCAGGAGATGTGCGCAGCAGGAGATGTGTGCCGCAGGAGATGTGCTCAGCAGGAGATGTGCACCACTTGAGATGTGCGCTGCAGGAGATGTGCGCCGCAGGCGATATGCGCAGCAGGAGATGTGTGCCGCAAGAGATATGCACCGCAGGAGATGTGTGCAACAGGAGATGTGCACCGCAGGAGATGTGCGCCGCAGGAGATGTGCACCGCAGGAGAAGTGCACGCAGGAGATTAGCACGCAGGAGATGTGCGCCGCAGGATGTGTGCGCACAGTTTTTTTATTAATTTGAGTTAATTATTATAATTTATTTGTAAATAAATGTTTCATTTATGTGCAACGAAGGGTGTGCGCCGCAGGATGTGCACCGCAAGAGATATGCACCGCCGGAGAGGTGCACAGCAGGAGATGTGCACCGCAGGAGATGTGCGTCACAGGAGATGTGCGCAGCAGGAGATGTGCAGAGAAGGAGATGTGCGTTGCAGGATTAGTGCGCACAGTTTTTTTATTAATTTGAGTTAATTATTATTTTTTTTTGTAAGTAAATGTTTCATTTATGTGCACCACAGGGTGTGCGCCGAAAGAGATGTGCATCGCCGGAAATGTGCGCAGCAGGAGATGTGCACCGCAGGAGATGTGTACGCAGGAGATATGCGCCGCAGGAGATGAGTGCCGCAGGACATGTGCGCCGCAGGATGTGTGCGCACAGTTTTTTTAGGAATTTGAGTTAATTATTATTATTTTTTGTAAATAAATGTTTCATTTATGTGCACCGCAGGGTGTGCGACGAGGGAGGGTCACTGCAGGAGATTTGCGCAGCAGGAGATGTGCGCCACTGGAGATGTGCACCGCAGGAGATGTGCACACAGGAGATGTGCACGCAGGAGATGTGCGCCGCAGGAGATGTGCGCCGCAGGAGATGTACATAGCAGGAGATGTGCACGCAGGAGATGTGCGCCGCAGGAGATGTGCGCCGCAGGAGATGTACATAGCAGGAGATGTGCACCGCAGGAGATGTGCACGCAGGAGATGTGCGCGCAGGAGATGTGCGCCGCAGGAGATGTGCGCCGCAGGAGATGTACATAGCAGGAGATGTGCACGCAGGAGATGTGCGCCGCAGGAGATGTGCGCCGCAGGAGATGTACATAGCAGGAGATGTGCACCGCAGGAGATGTGCGCCGCAGGAGATGTGCGCCGCAGGATGTGTGCGCACAGTTTTTTTATTAATTTGAGTTAATTATTATTTTTTTTGTAAGTAAATGTTTCATTTATGTGCACCGTAGGGTGTGCGCCGCAAGAGATGTGCACCGCCGGAAATGTGCGCAGCAGGAGATGTGCACCGCAGGAGATGTGCGCAGCAGGAGATGTGTGCCGCAGGAGATGTGCTCAGCAGGAGATGTGCACCACTTGAGATGTGCGCTGCAGGAGATGTGCGCCGCAGGCGATATGCGCAGCAGGAGATGTGTGCCGCAGTTTTTTTATTAATATGATTTAATTTTATTTTTTTTTGTAAATAACTGTTTTATTTATGTGCAACGCAGGGTTCGCAACGCAGGATATGCGCCGCAAGAGATATGCACCGCAGGAGATGTGCGCAACAGGAGATGTGCACCACAGGAGATGTGCGCAGCAGGAGATGTGCACCGCAGGAGATTAGCACGCAGGAGATGTACACCGCAGGAGATGTGCGCAGCAGGAGATGTGCACCGCAGGAGATGTGTACGCAGGAGATATGCGCCGCAGGAGATGAGTGCCGCAGGAGATGTGCGCCGCAGGATGTGTGCGCACAGTTTTTTTAGGAATTTGAGTTAATTATTATTATTTTTTGTAAATAAATGTTTCATTTATGTGCACCGCAGGGTGTGCGACGAGGGAGGGTCACTGCAGGAGATTTGCGCAGCAGGAGATGTGCGCCACTGGAGATGTGCACCGCAGGAGATGTGCACGCAGGAGATGTGCACGCAGGAGAAGTGCGCCGCAGGAGATGTGCGCCGCAGGAGATGTACATAGCAGGAGATGTGCGCTGCAGGAGATGTGCACCGCAGGAGATGTGTACGCAGGAGATATGCGCCGCAGGATGTGTGCGCACAGTTTTTTTATTATTTTATTTATGTGCACCGCATGTTCTGCAATGCAGGAGATGTGCGCAGCAGGAGATTTGCGCCGCAGGATGTGTGCGCACAGTTTTTTTATTAATTTGAGTTAATTATTATAAATTTTTTGTAAATAAATGTTTCATTTATGTGCAACGAAGGGTGTGCACCACAGGATGTGTGCCGCAAGAGATGTGCACCGCCGGAGATGTGCGCAGCAGGAGATGTGCTCCGCAGGAGATGTGCACCGCAGGAGATGTGCGCCTCAGGAGATGTGCACCGCAGGATATGTGCGCCGCAGAATGTGCGCCGCAAGAGATATGCACCGCCGGAGATGTGCGCAGCAGGAGATGTGCACCGCAGGAGATGTGCACCGCAGGATATGTGCGCCGCAGGATGTGCGCCGCAAGAGATATACACCGCCGGAGATGTGCGCAGCAGGAGATGTGCACCGCAGGAGATGTACACCGCAGGAGATGTGCTCAGCATGAGATGTGCACCGCAGGAGATGTGTACGCAGGAGATATGCGCCGCAGGAGATGAGTGCCGCAGGAGATGTGCGCCGCAGGATGTGTGCGGAGATGTGCACCGCAGGAGATGTGCGCAGCAGGAGATGTGCACCGCAGGAGATGTGCACCGCAGGAGATGTGCGCCGCAGGATGTGTGCGCACAGTTTTTTTATTAATTTTATTTATGTGCATCTTATGTTCTCCAATGCAGGAGATGTGCGCAGCAGGAGATTTGCGCCGCAGGATGTGTGCGCACAGTTTTTTTATTAATTTGAGTTAATTATTATAATTTTTTTGTAAATAAATGTTTCATTTATGTGCAACGCAGGGTCTGCGCCGCAGGATGTGCGCCGCAAGAGATGTGCACCGCAGGAGATGTGCGCAGCAGGAGATGTGCACGCAGGAGATGTGCGCCGCAGGAGATGTGCGCCGCAGGAGATGTACATAGCAGGAGATGTGCACCGCAGGAGATGAGTGCCGCAGGAGATGTGCGCCGCATGATGTGTGCGCACAGTTTTTTTAGGAATTTGAGTTAATTATTATTATTTTTTGTAAATAAATGTTTCATTTATGTGCACCGCAGGGTGTGCGACGAGGGAGGGTCACTGCAGGAGATTTGCGCAGCAGGAGATGTGCGCCACTGGAGATGTGCGCCGCAGGAGATGTGAACGCAGGAGATGTGCACGCAGGAGATGTGCGCCGCAGGAGATGTGCGCCGCAGGAGATGTACATAGCAGGAGATGTGCACGCAGGAGATGTGCGCCGCAGGAGATGTACAAAGCAGGAGATGTGCGCCGCAGGCGATATGCGCCACCGGAGATGTGCACCGCAGGAGATGTGCGCCGCAGGAGATCTGCACGCAGGAGATGTGCAACGCAGGAGATGTGCACAGCAGGAGATGTGCGCAGCAGGATGTGTGCACACAGTTTTTTTATTAATTTGATGTAATAATATTTTTTTGTAAATAAATGTTTCATTTATGTGCACCGCAGGGTGTGCGCCGCAGGATGTGCGCCGCAAGAGATGTGCACCGCAGGAGATGTGCGCAGCAGGAGATGTGCGCCGCAGGAGATGTGCACCGCAGGAGAAGTGCACGCAGGAGATTAGCACGCAGGAGATGTGCGCCGCAGGATGTGTGCGCACAGTTTTTTTATTAATTTGAGTTAATTATTATAATTTATTTGTAAATAAATGTTTCATTTATGTGCAACGAAGGGTGTGCGCCGCAGGATGTGCACTGCCGCCGGAGATGTGCGCGGCAGGAGATGTGCACCGCAGGAGATGTACACCGCAGGAGATGTGCGCAACAGGAGATGTGCACCGCAGGAGATGTGTATGCAGGAGATATGCGCCGCAGGAGATGAGTGCCGCAGGAGATGTGCGCCGCAGGATGTGTGCGCACAGTTTTTTTAGGAATTTCAGTTAATTATTATTATTTTTTGTAAATAAATGTTTCATTTATGTGCACCGCAGGGTGTGCGACGAGGGAGGGTCACTGCAGGAGATTTGCGCAGCAGGAGATGTGCGCCACTGGAGATGTGCGCCGCAGGAGATGTGCACGCAGGAGATGTGCACGCAGGAGATGTGCACCACTTGAGATGTGCGCTGCAGGAGATGTGCGCCGCAGGCGATATGCGCAGCAGGAGATGTGTGCCGCAAGAGATATGCACCGCAGGAGATGTGTGCAACAGGAGATGTGCACCACAGGAGATGTGCGCAGCAGGAGATGTGCACCGCAGGAGATGTGCGCCGCAGGAGATGTGCACCGCAGGAGAAGTGCACGCAGGAGATTAGCACGCAGGAGATGTGCGCCGCAGGATGTGTGCGCACAGTTTTTTTATTAATTTGAGTTAATTATTATATTTTATTTGTAAATAAATGTTTCATTTATGTGCAACGAAGGGTGTGCGC
This sequence comes from Pleuronectes platessa, assembly GCF_947347685.1. Taxonomy (NCBI): domain Eukaryota; kingdom Metazoa; phylum Chordata; class Actinopteri; order Pleuronectiformes; family Pleuronectidae; genus Pleuronectes; species Pleuronectes platessa. The sequence continues at coordinate 307,473 of NW_026519021.1, forward strand.
CGCAGGATGTGCACCGCAAGAGATATGCACCGCCGGAGATGTGCACAGCAGGAGATGTGCACCGCAGGAGATGTACACCGCAGGAGATGTGCGCAGCAGGAGATATGCGCCGCAGGAGATGAGTGCCGCAGGAGATGTGCGCCGCAGGATGTGTGCGGAGATGTGCACCGCAGGAGTTGTGCGCAGCAGGAGATGTGCACCGCAGGAGATGTGCGCCGCAGGAGATGTGCACCGCAAGAGATGTGCGCAGCAAGAGATTGGCACGCAGGAGATGTGCGCCGCAGGATGTGTGCGGAGATGTGCACTGCAGGAGATGTGCGCAGCAGGATGTGTGCGCACAGTTTTTTTATTAATTTTATTTATGTGCATCTTATGTTCTGCAATGCAGGAGATGTGCGCAGCAGGAGATGTGCGCCACTGGAGATGTGCACCGCAGGAGATGTGCACGCAGGAGATGTGCACGCAGGAGATGTGCACCGCAGGAGATGTGTACGCAGGAGATATGCGTCGCAGGAGATGAGTGCCGCAGGAGATGTGCACGCAGGAGATGTGCGCCGCAGGAGATGTGCGCCGCAGGAGATGTACATAGCAGGAGATGTGCACGCAGGACATGTGCGCCGCAGGAGATGTACAAAGCAGGAGATGTGCGCCGCAGGCGATATGCGCCACCTGAGATGTGCACCGCAGGAGATGTGCGCCGCAGGAGATCTGCACGCAGGAGATGTGCAACGCAGGAGATGTGCACAGCAGGAGATGTGCGCAGCAGGATGTGTGCACACAGTTTTTTTATTAATTTGATGTAATAATATTTTTTTGTAAATAAATGTTTCATTTATGTGCACCGCAGGGTGTGCGCCGCAGGATGTGCGCCGCAAGAGATGTGCACCGCAGGAGATGTGCGCAGCAGGAGATGTGCACCGCAGGAGATGTGTGCCGCAGAAGATGTGCGCAGCAGGAGATGTGCGTCACAGGAGATGTGCAGAGCAGGAGATGTGCGCAGCAGGAGATGTGCAGAGCAGGAGATGTGCATTGCAGGATTAGTGCGCACAGTTTTTTTATTAATTTGAGTTAATTATTATTTTTTTTTTGTAAGTAAATGTTTCATTTATGTGCACCGCAGGGTGTGCGCCGCAAGAGATGTGCACCGCCGGAAATGTGCGTAGCAGGAGATGTGCACCGCAGGAGATGTGCGCAGCAGGAGATGTGTGCCGCAGGAGATGTGCTCAGCAGGAGATGTGCACCACTTGAGATGTGCGCTGCAGAAGATGTGCGCCGCAGGCGATATGCGCAGCAGGAGATGTGTGCCGCAGTTTTTTTATTAATATGATTTAATTTTAATTTTTTTGTAAATAACTGTTTTATTTATGTGCAACGCAGTGTTCGCAACGCAGGATGTGCGCCGCAAGAGATATGCACCGCAGGAGATGTGCGCAACAGGAGATGTGCACCACAGGAGATGTGCGCAGCAGGAGATGTGCACCGCAGGAGATATGCGCCGCAGGAGATGTGCACCGCAGGAGAAGTGCACGCAGGAGATTAGCACGCAGGAGATGTGCGCCGCAGGATGTGTGCGCACAGTTTTTTTATTAATTTGAGTTAATTATTATAATTTATTTGTAAATAAATGTTTCATTTATGTGCAACGAAGGGTGTGCGCCGCAGGATGTGCACTGCCGCCGGAGATGTGCGCGGCAGGAGATGTGCACCGCAGGAGATGTACACCGCAGGAGATGTGCGCAGCAGGAGATGTGCACCGCAGGAGATGTGTACGCAGGAGATATGCGCCGCAGGAGATGAGTGCCGCAGGAGATGTGCGCCGCAGGATGTGTGCGCACAGTTTTTTTAGGAATTTGAGTTAATTATTATTATTTTTTGTAAATAAATGTTTCATTTATGTGCACCGCAGGGTGTGCGACGAGGGAGGGTCACCGCAGGAGATGTGCACGCAGGAGATGTGCACGCAGGAGATGTGCGCCGCAGGAGATGTGCGCCGCAGGAGATGTACATAGCAGGAGATGTGCACGCAGGAGATGTGCGCCGCAGGAGATGTACAAAACAGGAGATGTGCGCCGCAGGCGATATGCGCCACCGGAGATGTGCACCGCAGGAGATGTGCGCCGCAGGAGATCTGCACGCAGGAGATGTGCAACGCAGGAGATGTGCACAGCAGGAGATGTGCGCAGCAGGATGTGTGCACACAGTTTTTTTATTAATTTGAGTTAATTATTATAATTTATTTGTAAATAAATGTTTCATTTATGTGCAACGAAGGGTGTGCGCCGCAGGATGTGCACTGCCGCCGGAGATGTGCGCGGCAGGAGATGTGCACCGCAGGAGATGTACACCGCAGGAGATGTGCGCAGCAGGAGATGTGCGCCGCAGGAGATGAGTGCCGCAGGAGATGTGCGCCGCAGGATGTGTGCGCACAGTTTTTTTAGGAATTTGAGTTAATTATTATTATTTTTTGTAAATAAATGTTTCATTTATGTGCACCGTAGGGTGTGCGACGAGGGAGGGTCACCGCAGGAGATGTGCACGCAGGAGATGTGCACGCAGGAGATGTGCGCCGCAGGAGATGTGCGCCGCAGGAGATGTACATAGCAGGAGATGTGCACGCAGGAGATGTGCGCCGCAGGAGATGTACAAAGCAGGAGATGTGCGGCGCAGGCGATATGCGCCACCGGAGATGTGCACCGCAGGAGATGTGCGCCGCAGGAGATCTGCACGCAGGAGATGTGCAACGCAGGAGATGTGCACAGCAGGAGATGTGCGCAGCAGGATGTGTGCACACAGTTTTTTTATTAATTTGAGTTAATTATTATAATTTATTTGTAAATAAATGTTTCATTTATGTGCAACGAAGGGTGTGCGCCGCAGGATGTGCACTGCCGCCGGAGATGTGCGCGGCAGGAGATGTGCACCGCAGGAGATGTACACCGCAGGAGATGTGCGCAGCAGGAGATGTGCACCGCAGGAGATGTGTACGCAGGAGATATGCGCCGCAGGAGATGAGTGCCGCAGGAGATGTGCGCCGCAGGATGTGTGCGCACAGTTTTTTTAGGAATTTGAGTTAATTATTATTATTTTTTGTAAATAAATGTTTCATTTATGTGCACCGTAGGGTGTGCAACGAGGGAGGGTCACCGCAGGAGATGTGCACGCAGGAGATGTGCACGCAGGAGATGTGCGCCGCAGGAGATGTGCGCCGCAGGAGATGTACATAGCAGGAGATGTGCACGCAGGAGATGTGCGCCGCAGGAGATGTACAAAGCAGGAGATGTACGCCGCAGGCGATATGCGCCACCGGAGATGTGCACCGCAGGAGATGTGCGCCGCAGGAGATCTGCATGCAGGAGATGTGCAACGCAGGAGATGTGCACAGCAGGAGATGTGCGCAGCAGGATGTGTGCACACAGTTTTTTTATTAATTTGATGTAATAATATTTTTTTGTAAATAAATGTTTTATTTATGTGCACCGCAGGGTGTGCGCCGCAGGATGTGCGCCGCAAGAGATGTGCACCGCAGAA